>NC_059343.1:635000-965000 GCF_018350155.1 Leopardus geoffroyi
GGGTCTCAGTGGTCCTGCCCTGCCTGGATCTCAGTGGCTCTGCCCCTCCTGGATCTCAGCGGCCCTGTCCCTCCTGGATCTCAGCGGCCCTGTCCTGCCTGGATCTCAGTGGTCCTGCCCCTCCTGGATCTCAGCAGTCCTGTTCCTCCTGGATCTCAGCAGCCCTGCCCTGCCTGGATCTCAGGCTCCTGGTCTCCATGGCTGGGGAAGGATGAACTTTGTTTTGCTGCCCCACGACACTCATCTCTGGAACAACTTTCAAATTGCCCTGTGGGGGAGGGGAGCTGTGAAGAACCCATATCCCACAGTTCTCTCTGATCATCCTGATTCAGGGCACCAAGGTTGAGCCTGGGCGCAGGTCGGGCCAGGGCCCCGATACCTGTAGGGGGCCCTGAAGGACCTGAGCAAGAGAGGGTCAGCATCTCAGCTGCAGGGCATTGATGCAGAGGCTGGACCAACAAAGCAGCAGGAAGGGGACGCGAAGCCTGGGAGCTGCAGATCAGAGCCCACACTCCTGACTGGTGACCTTGTGCCTCTGCCCTGCCCCTCCCCCGAAGCCCGGGGTCCAGGAAAATCCAGAGTGGGTGAGTCACTCCCAGAGGCAGCGAGCCAGTTGGCAGCTCGTGGTGGGGTCCTGTCGGCTGCCCCTTGCTTGGCGGACCTGGGATCAGGCAGTTTCTGGGTGGCCAGATTCCCACGGGGTGGTTTCTTGATACAAACAGCCTCCCAGGAGGTGACCAGCCTTGTGGGAGGATCCGAACCCAGGCCCCTGCAGGGGTCCCCTAGCTGTGCCCAGTTGCACGTGAGGAATCTCCCAGAGCTCAGGGAGCCTGCTTCTCAGCAGGTGCGTAACTGGAAACAGGGGAGCCCTCAGCCCAGCCCCACGTGAAGGATGCTGTGTTCCCCTCGGTGGTACCACCTTGTTCCCAACCACCCCGCGACCTGACCTCTGGGAGGTCTAGGCGAGCCTTTGAGGCTCCCGCTCTGAAGGCAGGTGCAATTCTGGTCTGTCCCCCAGGGGCTCACTGGAGCACACGTGGGGCCTCCCAGGTGGTGCCTGCTCTGAGCTCCCCACGGGGCCCCCCTGGCAGAGCTGAGCCTGGCCCCGTGCACACTTCTCACAGACCAGGAGGCAGCCAGCCTGGCCCAGCAACGGGTCGTGTTTGGGATCTGGGTGTGAAAAGACATCTGCACATTCGTAGCTCGGGACACATGGGCCCCAGCACACCCCCAGGCTGACGACCAGATGGGGGAGAATCGACAGCAACAAAGCCCCGAGACCCCGAAAGCGCTCGGGAACACGGGCTCGCTCCCAAACGTCATCGGGCGCAGGTGACCAGTGACATCCGACGGGTCCCCCGGGGGACCCTCGCTGGCACCTTAGAGCAGCCCCCCAGGACCCTGGAACCCCAGACAGAGCCTCCGATACCCCTTGGGGTGCACGGTGTCCCCCGTGCCGGCCCCGGAGCCTTCCGGAGTGCCAAGCCCTGGAGTCCGGTCCTGGCGGGACATAAACCTGTAAATGCGATTGGAATCAACCGATGGGCTTGTCTCCGCGGTAAATGTAAGCAAATTGGATGTAATTGTCTCAATTGAATGCAGAGCAAGACCTGGGCTGACCTTCCACTGCGGCGTTCTGCGGGCTCGGGGGGACCCTGGCGCATGACATCATTGTCATAATTCTGTCTGTACCGTCTGGAGGCTGCGGGAGTTGCCTCTGGCCTCCCTGTGAAGTCGGGGATGTGATAGTCACGTGCTGGACGCACGTCTGTGTGTGTGTGTGTGTGTGTGTGCTCACATGTGAGCGCTGGGGATGTGCTGGGCAGAAGGTACGAGACCAACAGCGAAGCCGCGTTCTCATGGAAGGAGACACCAAAGGCAGTGGGTCCCAGCACAGGGGCCGGGGACGCCCCTCAGCCGGAAGAGACACCTGTCACCCTGTGCGGCCCCAGCCAGTTCTTCGGTGGGTGTGTCTGTGCAGGTGCATTGACGGGAGGTCAGATTTCTGACCTTTCCGACCTGCACACAAAGCCGCCCCCCCCCCCCCCGGGGGCACCGGTCTCCCGAGGGCAAGTAGAGGGGAGGGCAGGGGGGTGTCTTGTTTTGGGAGGAAGCCCACGACCCGAGCCATGAACACAGGTGCCCGATGAAAGACAGGACCCGCGCTTAGTCCCAAATCTCAGGGCAACAGCACAGAACTTTTTGGTATCAGCACGCGCCCCTCCAGGGGGTTGCTTTAGCACGGAATCCGAGCTGAGCTGCCGTGTGAGTTTTTGCACTCTTGAGCTCTGGCTGCAGCAAGCTACACAGAATAGAAACAATTTGCAAACTGTCACGTGCACCTCTGTCGACACCCAGGCTGAGACATAGTATCCACAGTGCGGTGCGTGTTCCCAACGAACCGTACCAAGTTGTAGGGCGGTTCCGAGGTCCTGGATCGCAGCGGCCTGGGGTGCGGACAGGGATGGCGGGGTGTGTTTGAGCCACGAGAATTCCCACCCCCCCCCCCGCCCCAGCCAGTGCAGGTGGCACAGAATCGCTCCTTTCGGGGCTGCTTTGCGGCCGTTTCTTCAGGGGCCACCAAGCAAACCTCAGAACGCGTTTGTGAACCGGCCGAGGACTGCATAAAACCAGATGAGCCTTGACGGCATTAAAGCCTCTCTGAGCCGGAGGCGGGCCGTGGCACGCAGCCAGCCTGAGGCCGCCGGTCCGGCCCCGCAGACCACGGTTCCAATTAGATCCCGGGATGACGTCATGCGGAGGCTGTGGCCCGAATATTAAAAATTCCTGGAGCGAAGGAGGCAGGCCCGCGTGTCGGGAAGGGGTGCAAACATGTTTCATTTCGTTTCAACACTCGGTCCACCGCTGGCCGGGCCGCGGCCCGCAAAGATAGAAGAGGAAATTGCTGGGTCCCGGCTTCATGTTTCACTGGATGGCAGACAGATTTACAGCACGTGGAAGAAACAATTAGGACACATGCTGCAGCGACTACAAAGAGGGGGAATAAATCCCCGTAATGAGAAGGAGACAGCACAGGGCAGGAAGGGGCTACGGGCCGGCATCCAGACTGTAACGTGTCAGAAGGCTCCGGGTCGCCGTGAGCTGCCCTCGGCACCAGATGGTCTGCAGATTCTGCCCTCTTCCCCCTGCCCACCCCCACCCCCCGACTCCGCTCAGGTTGTTGCGGGATGCTCCCGCCGTCCTGCCCGGGCCAGAGGCCATCACCTGAGGTCTGTCCACTTATCACAGGTGTCTGGTGGCCAAGGGTCCCAGCGGGGACACCCACTCTCTTAGCCACCCCACCCCGCCTGAGTGTGGCCTGCAGGGCTCTGTCTGCCCCCCTCCCTCACCGATCAAGGGTAAATCATGAGTTCTCAGTGCATCACTGCGAGATGTTCCTGTCACAGAAGCCATTCAGACAGTGGCGATGAATGTGAGTCGAGTTCCTGTATTTTAATAGATAATTGTTTTCTTTTTAAATGACCACTTTATGGTACTATCTGTGCATATATATAACACAAAATTTGCCATTTTAATGATGTTTAAGTATACCACTCAGTTTTCATGCACAATGTTAAGAAAGTTTAAGAAACTGCACCTGATTTAGGAGAAGAAAGAAAGAAGGAAAGAAAGAAAGAAGAAAGAAAGAAAGAAAGAAAGAAAGAAGAAAGAAAACATAGAAAGAACACATAGAAAGAAGGAGAGAAAACATAGAAAGAAGGAAAGAAAAGAGAAACAAAGAAAGAAAACAAAGAAAGAAAGAAAACAGAAAGAAAGAAAAAAGTAGAAAGAAAACATAGAAAGAAAACGTAGAGAGAAAGAAAGAAAGAAAACATGGAAAGAAAGAAAACAGAAGAAGGAAGAAAGGAAGGGAGGAAGGAATTGAGGGAGGGAAGGGAGGGGGAAGGAGATAGGAAGGAAGGAAGGACGGAGGGAAGGAAGGAAGACAGGGAAGGAAGGAAGGAAGGAGGGAAGGAAGGAGGGAAGGAAGGAAGGGAAGGAAGGAAGGAAGGAAGGAAGGAAGGAAGGAAGGAAGGAAGGAGGAGAGGGAAGTCAGAGCACACGGGTCCCTCAGGAATGAAGGCTTGTCCCTCCCCTGCCTTCTGTGACCAGGTTGGAAGTCCCAGTCTGGACAAAAGTGCACCCAACATGGGGTGCAGACATGGATGTCACAGGACACAACAGATTCCAAGGGATTCTTGCAACTTTGGACGGGGAGTGTTCCTCGGGCTCTGGATGGCCCTGCAATGAGAACATGTAAGGGCCTCATGCCCCAGGGCGTATGGAAGAGGCAGAAAAAAATGGGGGCCCTGAGGGGGCTTGCATCTGGGACTGGGGGTGCGGTTCACATGGGCCCTCACATCCAGAAGGTGAGATTGTAGCAACTGAATGAGTTTATGGATGAACAAATAGACGATAGATATGATAGGCAGGTATGTAAATGATAGATTTACAGATGATAGATACATGATGGATGGATGATAGATAGATAGATACGATGGATGGGTGGATGGATGGGTGGATGGATGGATGGATGGATGGATGGAAAGATGGATGGATAGATAGATATGATGGATGGATGGGTGGATGGATACACTGATAGAAGATAGATAGCTGATAGATAGGTAGATATAGATATATGATGGATGGATGGATGATAGATAGATAGATAGACAGACACGATGGATGGATGGGTAGATGGATGGATAGGTAGATGGATGATAGATAGATAGATAGATAGATAGATAGATAGATAGATATAATGGATGGGTGAATGGATGGACGGATAGGTGGATGGATGGAGAGATAGGTAGATAGATAGATAGATAGATAGATAGATAGATAGATAGATATGATGGATACATAGAAAGATAGGTAGGTAGATAGATAGATAGATAGATAGATAGATAGATAGATAGATATGATGGATGGGTGAATGGATGCATGGATAGATAGATAGATAGATAGATAGATAGATAGATAGATAGATATAATGGGTGGGTGAATGGATGGATAGGTGGATGGATGGATAGATAGAGATAGATAGATAGATACATACATACATACATACATACATAGGATGGATGGGTGGATGGATGGATGGATGGATGGAAAGATGGATGGATAGATATGATGGATGGATGGGTGGATGGATACATTGATAGAAGATAGATAGCTGATAGATAGGTAGATATAGATATATGATGGATGGATTATAGATAGATAGATAGATAGATAGATAGACAGACATGGTGGGTGGATGGGCAGATGGATGGATGGATAGATAAATAGGTAGATAGATAGATAGATAGATAGATAGATAGATAGATAGATAAATAGATAGACACGATGGATGGATAGGTAGATGGATGGATAGATAGATAGATAGATAGATAGATAGATAGATAGATAGATAGTTGTGATGGATGGATGGGTAGATGGATGGATGGGTAGATAGATGATGGATAGATAGATAGATAGATAGATAGATAGATAGATATAATGGATGGGTGAATGGATGGATGGATAGGTGGATGGATGGAGAGATAGATAGATAGATAGATAGATAGATAGATACACAGATAGTTGTGATGGATGGATGGGTAGATGGATGGATGGGTAGATAGATAGATAGATAGATATAATGGGTGAATGGATGGATGGATAGGCAGATGGATGGAGAGATAGATAGATAGATAGATAGATAGATAGATAGATATGATGGATAGATAGAAAGATAGGTAGATAGATAGATAGATAGATAGATAGATAGATAGATAGTTGTGATGGATGGATGGGTAGATGGATGGATGGGTAGATAGATGATAGATAGATAGATAGATAGATAGATAGATAGATAGATATAATGGATGGGTGAATGGATGGATGGATAGGTGGATGGATGGAGAGATAGATAGATAGATAGATAGATAGATAGATAGATAGATATGATGGATAGAAAGAAAGATAGATAGATAGATAGATATGATGGATGGGTGAATGGATGCATGGATAGATAGATAGATAGATAGATAGATGATAGATAGATAGATTGATAGATTGATAGATATGATGGATGGATAGATAGATAGATAGATAGATAGATAGATAGATAGATAGATGTGATGTATGGGTGGATGGATGGATGATGGATGGATGGATGGATTATTGGATAGAAGGATCAATCGACAGATAATGGATGCATAAGGAGGGAGATAGACTGACAGACTGCCTTACCTCATGGTCAAGGCTTCTCAGCCTCAACATTGCTGACACGTGGGGCTGGATGACTAACGTGGGGCGTCCTGTTCAGCGTAGGCTGACGACAGGTGTCCCTGCTCTGCACCCACCACAACGCCCCCAGGGGTGACCACAAAAAGTGACCCCAGACATGGTCAGCTGTCATTGCCGTAGTTGAGACCACCTGGTCCATTGCCAGGAAGTACGTTCGAGTCTCAGAAGGTGCCCACAAGGTGACGGTCCTTGCAGGTGACTTTATGTCTACACGAGCAGGATTCGGGTCCACGGGTTCACGCAATCCTTTCCGTGAGTCCTGCCTTCTCCAGGTGGAGACCATAAGAATTCACTTCCCGCCTCCCAGGAGCTGGCCTGACTGTGGCCCCGCGTCCCTCAATTAAGACACTGCCGGGCGGTCTGTGGGTTCGAGCCCCGCGTCGGGCTCTGTGCTGACAGCTCGGAGCCTGGAGCCTGCTTTGGACTCTGTCTTTCCCTCTCTCTCTCTGCCCCTCCCCCACTCGTGCCCTCTCTCTCTCTCTCTTTCTCAAAAGCAAATAGAAACATAAAAAAAAATTACGAAAAAAAGACACTGCCTGGAACTTACGTGCGGAGAAGCTCAGAGCAGGGAGGAGCCGATGCCACTTGGAACCCTTCGTGGCACATGTGGGGCTGAGCCTCTGGATTGTGTTTGGAGCCCGGTGCCAGTGGGGACGCCGTGGCCTGTGTGCGGCCCCAGTAGCCGGGACCCCCGCGCCCCCCGGGGGGGGGGGGGTTGCACATTCCCTGCCTCGGATTAACCGCCAGTTCTGGGGCCCCGCGAGGTCCCCGCGGACGGACGCAAGCTGTTCCATATTCGTTTACAAATTCCTTCTCTGCACAGAGCAGCTGGGGCAGCTCACGGCCATGGGTGCTGACAGACACAGGGCATCTACGCTCGCCGTTGGGGCCGCCAGAATGGCGAGGAAGCCACAGCCACGGCCTGCTTCTCTCCGGACCCCCTGCGTCCTGGTGCAGCACTGAATCTGCCTGGGGACACCTCCTCCCGGCTGTCTTCCTGGATGCTGCGTGCCCCGCTCACCCAGAGACTCTCGGGGCCCCATGGCCACCGGCCTCTGTCTCGCTCGGAATCCCCCCTCAGCCATTAAATGGGACCTTCTCTCCTTTCCTCTGCAGGTGGGGCTTCCTTTCCGAGCCAGGCCCCCGCCTCCGTCACCGCCACGGGAGCTGGGCTCCAGGGAGAGGAACCCCAGCTCCCAAGACAGGTGTTGACTCGGCCCACAGTGCTCGGCGGGAACTGGGGCGGCCGCAGTGTGGGGGCCTAAGGTGTCCGTGGTACAGAATGCCCCGTGTCGGGTCGGAAAGATCGTGGGGGTTTCGCTTGTCACGAATGAAAATGTGCAGACAGACCAGGAGTTGCCAGAAGACGCGTTTGTGCAGTGAACGGGACTGGTAGCTGTGATTCCGGAGACGCCGTCCCGCGAGCATTTCACAAACACCTGCACGGACCAGACTTTCTTACCGCGTTAGCCTTGAGTGACACGAGAGTAGCCGCGGTGAGCTTTCCTGGGTGCACGGCTCAGCGGCCCTGAGCAGTTCCCAGGGTGGCTCAGCCACCGTCTCGAACGAGTCCCCAAATACTTCTATTGTCACCGCGTAAGACCCGGGGCCCCTTAAGCCGCCCGTCGCGAACGCCTCACGGCCCCCGGTCAGCTTGCAGTCTGCGAATGTGTTTATTGTGGGCACTTCGTACAAATGGGGTGACAGTCGGTGGGATGTCCCCTGTCTCCCTCTGTCCCCGAGCATCGTGGGTTCCAGGTGTGTCCACGGGGTCTCAGGCACATCGTCCTTCCTTGTGGCCCTGTGTTATTATTTGTGGGCGCCTGGGTGGCTCAGTCGGTTGAGCCTCCGACTTCGGCTCAGGTCGTGATCTCACAGTCCGTGAGTTCAACCCCTGCATCAGGCTCTGCACGGACAGCTCGGAGCCTGGAGCCTGCTTCAGATTCTGTGTCTCCTCCTCTCTCTGCCCCTCCCTGCTCACACTCTGTCTTTCCCTCTCTCAAAAATCAATAAACATAAAAAAATAATGACTATTTGCCTAATCCACTAACGTAGAAAATAGCATCTGTGTAAAAACGACATCGTATAGAATAGTCTGTTTTTTTAACCAGGGCATGTTTTTTGTTTTTTTTTTTTCAGTTAAGACATTAACAGGTCTGAGGGAGGTTTACGCTGAACGTAATTGTAACCTCATCCCGTGTCCTCACGCGGCCTGGGGTTCTGGCTGAAATAAAACTCAGTGATATCATTTCCTCCGGTGAAGCCACGTTCAAGAAGTCAACCGCGTCCCCAGGCCTCCGGGTCTGAAGGAGTTAATGCTGCTTCAGGTTCGAGATTACCATTTTATTACCAACGCGTTCGGAAAGACCCATTATCATAAAATTGAAAAATCCCATCAACCCCCCCACACACACCCCACGTGAGCGATTCTGACGTTCGTCGTCGGCCCCATGCACCGGGGATTAAAAATAAAAATTAAGGTAATGACACATTAGCTGCGTTTAAGAAACTCTCGCCGTGCTTAATTTCTGGGTGTGCTGAATTATTCGGGTCTCCCCCTGCCCCCAACCGTGCACTCCCCATAGGGGCTGCGTCGGAGAAGGGACACCGGTCCACGCTTCTCAGAAGACGTGGGGCAGGGGGCATCCGGCCATGAACGGTGGGATTTTGGTTTATGGGAGGGTAAACTGGGTGCTGTGGGGCTGGGGTTCCTGTCCGAACGCCGAGAAAGAGGGGCCCGGGGACAAGTATTAAGGGATAGTTGGCATCCTTGGTTTCCTGGTGGTTGATCCGTGCGTCCTGAAAAGACTTCCCTCCTGGGCAGAAAGCTAATCGATCCCACCTTCATTATGCCGTAATGCCCCCAGGTCCCATCTGCGCAGGCAGGCTTGGGGATGCGCATCACAGACGTCCGCGGTGGGGTTGTGGCGCCCTTGGTCTGGTCCCAGTCTCTACCTCACCCCCCTCCTGGTTTCGTTTGGGGCCACGGGGCCGTGCT
This sequence comes from Leopardus geoffroyi, assembly GCF_018350155.1. Taxonomy (NCBI): domain Eukaryota; kingdom Metazoa; phylum Chordata; class Mammalia; order Carnivora; family Felidae; genus Leopardus; species Leopardus geoffroyi. The sequence goes on from NC_059343.1 coordinate 644,293, forward strand.
CAATGGGGCATCTTCCAAGAATGCCCAGCACCCTGGTACAGGCTTCCCCACGCGGCCCGATGCTGAAGTCCTACCACGAAACGCCCGTGAGCTTTACCCGCGGGGCAGGTGCAGAACAGACACGGAGGCTGGTCCTCACGTCAGACCTTGGCGGTTTTTCACGGACCGATTGGATTACGAGCGTGTTAGGGGTCCAGCTGGAGTGTCTCACGGGTCGACTTAGGGATTTCTCTCCGTCACGGGCTGGCCTCTCCCCGTGAGCCCCGGGGGGCCCCTAAGAGCAGAGTGTTGAAATGCACGTGTCAGGGCACGCCCTGTGGGAGCAGATGTGATGCAACAGCTGAGCGCATCAGGCGTAAGGGGCTCTCCTTACAAGGGAGGAATCGTGCTGGACCCGTCTGGGGGCGGCTGGAAGGGGGCACAGTGTGGGGCAGCCAGCTGTTGCATCACATCCTGTCCCCAGCACGGCCGCCTGGCCGGTCTGCAGGCATCTGCTCCGGTCAGAAGCCATCCTGCTTGCTTTCTCCCTAAGCCTGGAGCTTGGGACGCGGCTGGGTACCCAGTGATAACCGACGGGAGTGGAAACCAACGTTTATCGAGCGCTTACGGTGTGGCACCTTCGCTGTGACGCCAGCCGCACAGGCAACAGAAGGACAAAAACGTGGGTAAAATGATACTTTATTAAAGTTAAAAAGTTGTGGGTGGGGGCGGGGACGTTGGAGACACGTGATGGGAACGCACGGGGGCACCTGTCGTGGTGACCATGGGGTGTCGTGTGCACGGAAGGAACGAGGTGAAACTCAAATTGCCCTGTGGGTCAACTGTACTGCGATTTGAAATAAAATGGACACAAAGAAAAGAAATCTGTGTCCTCAGGCCGATAGAATGCAGCTCTCCATTAAAACCCTTTGCACATCCAACAACAGTGTCAAGGAAGCAAAAATTCAACCTACAGACGGAAAGAAAATATTTGCAAATAATTTATCTCAGGGGGATCAGCATCTCGTGTATATATTTAAAAAAATTATTTAGTTTTGAGAGGGACAGAGCACGAGCAGGGGAGGGGCACAGAGAGAGAGAGAGAGAGAGAGAGAGAGAGAAACACAGAATCCGAAGCAGGATCCAGGCTCCGAGCTGTCAGCACAGAGCCTGACGCGGGCTCGAACCCACGAACCGTGAGATCATGAGCTGAGCTGAAGTTAGACGCCCAACCGACTTAGCCACCCAGGTTGCGTATATTAAAGATTTCTCACAACGTGGCCATGAAAAGAGAAAGAATCCGATCATGTGATGGGCAAGGGACTCGAGTACACTTTAGGAAATAGAAACTATCTCACACCCATAATGATGGCCATATTTAAAAACAGAAGAGGGGGTGGGGGGAATAGCAAGTGTGTGGGAGTTTGTGGAGAAAAGAGGGCCCTCCCACATTCCTGGGGAGAACGTAAAGGGGTTCAGCCACGGGGGCAAACAGGGAGGTGATGCTGTGAAAAATTAAAACACAGAATCAGCCCGTAACCCGGCGATTTCCACCCATAGATACCAACGGAAGAGCTTTGAAAGTTGGGATTCGACCGCACACGTGTTTATTCCTGTGTTCGTCACGAGAGCCCAGAGGGGGAATGGAGTGGAGCGGCCATCAGTGGATGGATGGCCATCAGTGGAGCGGCCATCAGTGGATGGATGGTGAAGACAGTGTGGTCCATCCACGTGGCGGAATATTACTCAATCATGTAAAGTACACCTGCTCGCACGTGGACAGACCTTGGGGACGTGATGCTCACCGAGATAAGCCGCCAACAACCAGACGAATAAATGCATGTGGTTCCACTGCCATGAGTCACCTGCAGTCGTCAGAATCACAGACACAGAAAGTGGGTTGAAGGGTGGGGGCCCAGGGCTGGGGACGGCGATGGGACAGCTGCCCAATGGGTACAGGGCTTCCTTTCGGGGAGGTGCGAAAAGCTGTAGGTAGATGGTAGGCAAACACCACCGGATTACTTGCGCCTTCCGACGTGGTGAACGTCACGCCGTGGGAGCGTTCGCTAAACGTCTCGAAAACTGTGCCGCGGGTCCCATTCTTCCCAGTAAGAGGCGGCAATACTCCAGCTCATACAGGCGATCCAAGAGGGAGCGAGCATCTTTGTTTTTTTGAGTTTATTTCTACTGAGAGAGAGAGACGGGGAGAGAGAGTAGGTCGGGGAGGGGCAGAGAGAGACACAGAGGGAGAGACACAACGCCACGAAGGATTCGTGGAGTCAGTACAGAGCCCAGCGTGGGAGGGGGGCTGGATCTCACGAAGCGTGAGATCGCGTGGTCTGAGCCGAAATTGAGAGTTGGACGCTGAACCAACCGAGGCACCCAGGTGCCCCCAGGAAGCTTACATCGCTGGGTCTCATGAACCGCCTGGGGTGACGGGGTGGCTCATGCAGAGCCGTGGGGCCAAGTGTGAGCGAACCCCATAGAAGGGCGCTTTCTTGGTACCCTCACGCCTGCATTTGGGGGTCAGCGGGGATCCTGAGAGGACAGACGGGGGCCCTGCAGCATACCGTGGTAAGAGTGCCAGCCGGCTGTGTTTCGGGCCGCGTCTGGAGGACACATTGCCGACTTGGGGTGGGGTGAGTGTTTCCTAGGCACGGCTGTCCTGCAGCTCTGTGTTAGTCATGGAGGGACTGTTGACATCCCACTAATGGGACACTTGTGAGCCCCTGACTTGGGGACAGTGCTTGAGAGACTTGTGCCCCAGAGTAGTGTCTCTGTTTGCTCTTGGAAACACACCTGAGCTGCAAAACCCGGGCACGCAATGTGCATAATGTGCGTCTGCTCACTAACAATTAACCATCTCCCCCGACCACTGGGGAGGCAAACCCCGTGCCTCAGAAAATCATCCTCAACAAATAAGGTTGAGCGTCCGACTTTGGCTCAGGTCACGATCTCACGGTTTGTGGATTCGCCCCCTGCCTCAGGCTCTGTGCCGACAGTTTGGAGCCCGGAGCCTGCTTCGGATTCCGTGTCTCCCCCTCTCTCTGCCCCGCCCCTGCTCACGCTCTCTGTCCCCCTCTCAAAATAAACTAAACAAAGGTTAGTCTGATGTTACGGTAGCATTGCTATTGGGTTTACGGCTGGTGTAGAACTTACTGTTGGTAATTCCTTTATGATGACTTTGGTATTAGGTTCATAGCACCCTCCGTTCAGTGCTTAGTATTAGCATTTCGGTGGTTAGTACGGTTAGTATTCGTTTGGTGTTTGTAGTGGTTTAGTGTTTAGTATTAATATCAGCATCCTACAGATGGGACTCAGAGGTAAAAGGAGTTTCCACGACTTCAAGGAAGTACCTCCATGTGACCCCTAAGCGTCTGTGACCCACGTCTGTCACCCCTCGAGGGCAGAAGGCCTAGAGAGGTTTGGTATCTATATGTTCTTTCCTGATGTGATGCCCGTACCTTGGCCGCAAGGCCTTCTGGTGGCCAGGCGGGTGTCTGGTTAAAGAAATCACATCTGCGCGTCTGTGCATGCAGGCTGTGAACGCAGCTCCCTGGGTGCAGGGAGCAGAGCCATGGAGCAGGAACTCATGACCTCTGCACCCCCATCTGCCTGATTCCAGCACTCCCGGAGTCTGCACGGTATTGATCGCTCTCTGATTTATCTGATTTCAATGGGACCCTTGATTCTCAGCTGTGAAGGATGCAAAATTAAACACTTGTCTTGATCTATCACGCCTTCCCTGGTCACCTCCCTTGTTCTCCAGTTAATATTGTAATTCTCTGAGACGTGTGTTTCGGGCACTAAAGACCACACTTGTGTGTCTGATGTAAACAGGTGTATTGATTCCTGAATCTTATAAAGTAAATATCATCCCCTTTTCCATCACTCTGCCCTTCCCGCCTTCTGGATCCCAAATAAAATTTATATAAATCATTATAATGCCACGTCTCCCCAGCCACCACTGAAACGTCTGTCCTTCACGTGTATTGGTTATCAGCAATGAAAACCGATAGCAATGTGATTATGACATCATATACAGTGTTGAAATAAGATAGTAGGGGTCAGTGAAGCCCTATGTGTTGAAGTTGTGTAGGGCCTTTGATTTTCCAAAGTCTGAATAATATTAGAAAACCATCTCAATGTTGGGATGTTTTTCCAGCCTAATCCATCCAAGGCGTCTACTTTTCCATGTGGACTGTGGTTCTCCACGTGGGTCTTCTACAAATATTTTATTTTCATGATGCTAATTTGGAGTGTGGAAGGTTTTCTTCTTATTCCTTGGGTATTTCTAGGACCAGGGAGGCAATTATGGAAGAGTACAAGGCATGGTTCTTTGCACATTACTGGCCATCAAGAGTCACTGGGTCATGGTACACATTCCATTTTCCAAAAGACTCAATTATTTTATACCCAGACCATCTAGATTTTGTACATATCTGTGTTTCATATTAACTGCATTTAAAACCTTTTAAATAGCCTGGGTGGTTCAGTCGGTTCAGTGTCCGACTTTGGCTCAGGTCATGATCTCACAGTTTGTGAGTTCAACCCCTGCATCAGGCTCTGTGCTGACAGCTCAGAGCCTGGAGCCCGCTTCAGATTCTGTGTCTCCCTCCTTGCCCCTCTGCTCTCACTCTGTCTCTCTCTCTCTGTCAAAAATAAATAAACATTAAGAACATTTTTTAAAAAATCTTTTAGATTAAGTGCAAGTATAGATTATCTACCCACTTAAGGAATATAATTCCTATAGATACTTGATATCATGTTCATACTTCAAACTTTCCAAGTAACCTGTGCCCCAGGAAGTGAATTTCATTCACTGCTTCGAGTCATAAGCATCAAAAGTAGAAATAAAGATAGAAGGTCCTCCCTTCCTTTTTGGGATTTCCGTTCAAAATTCCACGGGACCTCACGATTAACCAAAAATCTGGACACGTGTTCACACAAGGTACTTGGCCAGTTTCAGGCAACGTTAAGTACAGATAAGCCATGAAGCGTCACGTCGTAGGTGTTTTGTGGACAGTTAGTACAATGCAACCACAGAATCCAATTATTAACTTGACCTTGTTTGGGCTGTTCTGGCTTCAGCTGGTTTTCTATCCTTCATCCTGTTTATCTGGTATGGACTCATCGATGAGGACTCATAAGGTGGCTACTTCCTCTGTGCAGACAAGAGGAACACGCCTTCAAACACGCCTTTAGGACCTCTGTCGTCCCCACGATCTTAAGCTGGGGTGTCCACGGTTTTCCCGGGGGAGGAAAGCATATGCCTTCATCACACAGCACTGTGTGTTTCTTTCTTTTTTGGTGTAGCTCACGGTCCTTTCTACTTTGCGAGCATGTGCTCACAAAGCGGTGTGCCTGAGCGTTTGACCCCGAGTGGATGGGTGACGTGGTCACATGGTGTAAAGATGGGGTCGGGGGATGCAAATCAAGAACGTACTGCAACATGGTTTGCATAAAAGATGCCAGTGGAATGAATTTCGAATGAAGAAATGTAGTCATTCCAGGGTCTCCGAGGACGTGTGTGAACATTTTTTTTTTTTTTTTTTTGGCCTGGGAGGGGTGAGGGGGGAGGGTGCAGGACCCATTAGCATTTTGTGAGTTCACATTTCAATTTTATTTTCGAGCGATGTTCTGGTTCAAGGTGAACGTTTCCAGGGTGAGGCTTGTGGTAATTAAATTTCGCATGGGAAGGCTTCATCTGGCTGCAATTGACTCAGACCTGTACCCAGCTCCACTCAAACTGACCCCAAGAACGTGATTGGTTCTAGAAATTAGGGTTGGGGGTGGTGAGCTCTTCAGATGAAGAGTTTGTGCCTCTCACTGCTGAAGGAGAATAAAAACCCTGTGCTCCTGGGAAGTTAATGAGAGTCCTTGACTCATTTTACCTTTCAAGAAGGGCGAGCAGACCCCGAATACCAAGAGCCAGGTACCCACCCGAAACATCTGTGGAAAGATTAGGCTGGGTTTCCAAGAGGCCGACTCTGGGATAGCAGTTAGCATGCTGCAGGTTTTGGGGGGAGGAATTGGGAATGTGAGGGAAGGAGGGGTGGGGAGAGAGAGAGCCAGCCTATGATTCAATCACAATGGAGACCCCATCCAATCCCACCAGGGGCTCTGTGGCTGGAACAGCTCCTTAGAACCCTTCATGCAGACCCTGTTGATATGTGGAGGAAGTCAATGCCATCTGGGCCAAGTTGGCTGAGATTCCGGCCGGTGTCTTATGGAGAAATGAGGAAAACACGGAAAGAGCTACAGCTGGTCCAGAAGTCATGACAAATGGTCGTTGTGTCCCTCTTCTGTGAACCGTACCAGAATTTCTCCTTGGCCAGCACCTCTGCTTGGCCTAGGTGGCTTACTTGATGGGACCTACCATCTAGGTAGCTAGCCATCCATATATCATTTATCTATGTATCCATCCATGCATTATCTATCTATCTGTCTATTTACATACTTACTATATATGTACCCCTCCACCCATCCACCCATCCATTATCTATCCATCTATTATCTATCTACCTATACATCTATCATCTATGCACCCATCCACCCATCCATCCTTCCATCCATCCATCCATCCATCCATCCATCTATCCATCCATCCACCCACCCACTCATCCATCTGTCCATCCATCCATCCATCCATGCATCCACCCATCCACCTGTCTATACATCCATCCATCCATCCATCCATCCATCCACCCATCCACTCACCCACCCACTCATCCATCTGTCCATCCATCCATCCATCCATGCATCCACCCATCCACCTGTCTACACATCCATCCATCCATCCATCCATCCATCCATCCATCCATCCACTCACCCACCCACTCATCTGTCTGTCCATCCATCCATCCATCCAACCCATCCATCCATCCATCCATCCACCCACCCACTCATCCATCTGTCCATCCACTCACCCACCGACTCATCCATCTGTCCATCCATCCATCCATCCATCCATCCATCTATCATCTATTATGTATCTGTATCTTTTATCTATCATTTATCTATGAGTTATCAACCTATTTACCTATCTGTTCTCTGTCAATTTTCTATCATCTATCTATCTATCTATCTATCTATCTATCTATCTATGTATCTGTCTATCATCTAGTTACTCTATCATAATTCTATCTTTAGACCTTCCTACCTCTATATCCATCTCTGTAGATTTAAATTATTTCCCATGTGCCAGTGGCTATGCACCATTAATCTCTTCCAGAAACTCTCACACACCATGTCCACGTACAGCGTTCAGAGTAGGGCTGGCCACCATTTTTCATGATGTAGCACACCGAGACCTGGTTCTGCTTGTCAAGCATAGTAGTGGAGAGAAGACCGTTCGCCATAGCTGCCCTGGCCTCAAGGGCACAGAAAGTCGACCTCTCGACCCACCGTCGCCCATGCACAGTGGTCCGTGGTGATGCTTAGACGTGATTCCTCGCACCGCGCTGGGGGGAGTTGGAGAACGAGATCCTTTGTCCATGTTCTACCTCAGTTTCCTTTGGCAAAACTGCCCCCTCCATCCGCTGGGGTCTTCTGTGAAATGCTCAGATGCCATCACTGGCAAATCATACAGTCCATTCAACAGCGTGGCCACGGCTCAGCATCTCAAGAGACACCACTGGGGGGTGAAGGATGACGTTGTGATGAGGGGCCGGTGACAGAGGGGATGACGTTAAGGGCTCAGATTGTGTGTTTCGGGTTAGGGTAGAACATGACAGGGTTGACTTGGGCTGAGCCCGGCAAACTTCCAGGGGGGAGCCAGACATCCGTCGCAGTGCACCTGCCTGGGACTAGACTGAGGACCGGTCACTGACGTGCATTTCCTCCCCAACCCGCGCCCTCAGTGATGCGACTCAGGCAGAGCCACACCGTCCCCGGACCTCCTCCAGCAGCTGGCCTGAAACATTTCCCATCTGGACCAGCGTCTGGAGGGCCATCAGCTGTGAAGCTGGTCGTGGCGGAAAGGCTCCCATACCTTCTGTCTCCTGTTGCCATCAATTTTTTCCCTCAGCTCAGTTGTTATTTTTGTAATTCACCTCCAGATTCTGGATATTTACGGCTCCGTATAGAGAGTGAAGCACACTTTGCCACGGCGGTGGTGGGGGGGGGGGGGGGGCGTTAATTCCGTGTCGCATGCTGTACTGAACTCTTACTGCCAGGAGGATTTCTCACTGCTACCCGAGCAGATATATTTCCTGAAATATGTAAACCATGCATTTGAAACATTGATGGCCACGTATTCCTTCGCAGTTACTCAATGTATTTCAGATCAGCTCTTATAGGCTGAAAGATAGGAGGTAATACATCTCTGCTGGGCTTGATTAAACAGTGGAACTCAGGCGAGGCATTTAATCAATCTCCGGCACCGTTTACCGGGTGCGTTGGCACGGAGCGAGGGGGGTTATTGCACTACGTGACAAGCCGTAAAACGAAAAATAGGAAATATACTGCATGGAAAGTAATAATATTGTAATCAAAATGTATCTATTTTATACACAACAGAAATTCACAGAAGATAATCCCAGGGCCGCATGGAGACTCCGTTCAGCGCGAGCTGGGGTCGTTGTGAACGTGGGAAAAGGTTCCGGGGACCGACGAAGGGACGACGTTTATTTCGCGGCAATCGGACTCAGTAACGAATGTGTGGAGACCTTCCCGGTGGGGAGTAGAGGCAAGGCTCGCATTGTGGACACAAATCCCACACCACCTTCCTGGCCCAGACTGCCACCTGTTATTGTACGAAACTTATTTGCTCCCAGCCCTGGAGACCAAAAGTCTGAGATCTAGGCAGGGCACAGCTACTGAAATCCAGGAGGGACAGGGCCGCTGAGATCCAGGAGGGGCAGGGCCACTGAGATCCAGGAGGAACAGGGCTGCTGACATCCAGGGGGGGCAGGGTTGCTGAGATCCAGGCAGGGGGGGACCAGTGAGATCCAGGCAGGGCAGGGCCACTGAGATCCAGGCAGGACAGGACCACTGAGGGGCAGGACCACTGAGATCCATGTGGGGCAGGACCGCTGAGATTCAGGAGGGGCAGGGCCGCTTAGATCCAGGCAGGGCAGGGCCACTGAGACCCAGGAGGGGCAGGGCCACTGAGATCCAGGCAGGGCAGGGCCACTGAGACCCAGGAGGGACAGGACCACTGAGACCCAGGAGGGACAGGACCACTGAGACCCAGGCAGGGCAGGACCACTGAGATCCAGGCAGGGCAGGACCACTGAGATCCAGGAGGGGCAGGGCCTCTGAGATCCAGGCAGGGCAGGGCCACTGAGACCCAGGAGGGACAGGACCACTGAGACCCAGGCAGGGCAGGACCCCTGAGATCCAGGCAGAGCAGGGCCACTGAGATCCAGGAGGGGCAGGGCCGCTGAGATCCAGGAGGGCAGGGCTGCTGAGATCCAGGCAGGGCAGGACCACTGAGATCCAGGTAGGGCTGGGCCACTGAGATCCAGGCAGGACAGGACCACTGAGGGGCAGGACCACTGAGATCCATGTGGGGCAGGACCGCTGAGATTCAGGCAGGGCAGGGCTGCTGAGATCCAGGCAGGGCAGGGCCACTGAGATCCAGGCAGGGAAGGGCCACTGAGATCCCGGAGGGACAGGGCCACTCAGATCCTGGAGGGGCAGGACCGCTGAGACCCAGGAGGGGCAGGGCCGCTGAGATCCAGGTGGGGCAGGGCCAGTGACATCCAGGCAGGGGAGGGCCGTTGAGGTCCAGGAGGGGCAAGGTTGCTGAGACCCAGGAGGGGTAGGGCCACTGAGATCCAGGCAGGGCAGGGCCGCTCAGATCCAGGCAGGGAAGGGCCACTGAGATCCTGGAGGGGCAGGGCAGCTGAGATCCAGGAGAGGCCGGGCCCCTTAAATCCAGGCAGGGCTGTGCTCCCTCCAGAGGCTCTGGGGGGGCTCCTTCCTGCCTCCTCCAGCTTCTGGGCTGCAGGTGCCCAGGCTTGTGGCCCCGTCCCTCCTGTTGCTGCCTCTGTGTTCATGTGGCTTCTCCTCTGTGTCTGTCCCTCCTCTTGTGTGTGTTACAAGAACACTTGTATTGGATTTAGGACCATCTCCAGTCCTTTCGTTGAGGTCATTTTGCACATTAGGTCCCATTCCCAGGCTCCTGGGGTTCAGATAAGCATATGCCGTCGTCAGGGGCACCCGTCAGCCCCTTATGGCGACACACATAGGATTCTGCCGTTTGTAATGGGGTTAGCTCGGGCCCGCGGACCCAGTGGGTGTGAGGGGAAGAGCGGCCTGAGCACGTTTGCGTGGCTGGGCCCGAACCCCTTGTGCGTCCCCGTGACCGTGAGAGCTTCGTGTCCCCGGGAGCTGCGGCCCCAGAGGTCCCAGTGCGTCACACGTCCTGGTGCCCGATGGTCCGGGGGGCCCGAGAGACAGAGACCGCAGACCTGAGCCACCTGGCCCCTGGCCCCTGGCGCCCGGACCCCACCTGGCCCCCGGGGACCCACAGACCCGTGAGACCTTCGTGCCGGGTTTGGCCACTCAGTGCGTTGGGAGGTACGGGTTGCAGGAGTAGGTCAGCTCCTGAGGGAGCGTCCTCGTCGGCCGAGATCGCGGGCCACGTGAGGACACTCGGGGACCCCGGGGAAGCAACTCCGCCACGTGTGGGTCTCCGTTTGCAGCCTCCAGTGACCCCGAATGACCACACGTGCTGCCTCGCAAGGTGTCCCTAAATGGAGACAGGTGGGTACAATTGGAGCGTCCTCGGGACCCTGCGGTCACCGCGAGCGTCACGGGTTTCGTTTCAGACTCGGCCTTTCGGACACGTTCCTGAGCAGGGGGGCCATTTGCGAGCAACACGGAACCCTGGCTTCAGAGGCACCAGGGGGTGGGGCAGGAGAGGACGCCCGGGGCTCTCCCTCCGGGGCTCACGGCACTGTGCCGGAGGCCACGGATCGGCAAGTGCCCCTCGCCCGTGGGGAGCGTGGGGTCCGCCCCGTTTACACCTCTGACCACCTGCAGCCACCCAGGAGAGTCGGGCTGCAGGGACAGCAGGGAGGAGTCATGGGGGTGACGTCACGGTCACAGAAGGACACGTGGGGACTCAACACCTGTTCAGTATTGCGTCGGGGAGAAGCGGGTTGTGGAAAGAGCTGGAAAACAGACACCAGCCTCCTTCCTTCCTTCCTTCCCTGCTTCCTTCTGTCCCTCCCTCCCTCCTTCCCTCCCTCCCTTCCCCCCGCCTCTGTCCTTCCCTTCCTCCCACCTCCCTCCCTCCTTCCTTCCTTCCGTCCTTCCTTCTTTCCTTCCGTCCTTCCTTCTTTCCTTCCTTCCTTCCTTCCTTCCCTGCTTCCTTCTGTCCCTCCCTCCCTCCTTCCCTCCCTCCCTTCCCCCCACCTCTGTCCCTCCCTTCCTCCCACCTCCCTCCCTCCTTCCTTCCTTCCGTCCTTCCTTGTTTCCTTCCTTCCTTCCTTCCTTCCTTCCTTCCTTCCCTCCCTCATTTCCTTCCTTCCTTCCTCCCTCCCTCCTTCCTTCCTTCCTTCCTTCCTTGCATGACAAACTCTTTAATTGCAAATGACGATCATACAGCAGTAATGAGGTGTCACTGTCACCTCCTAATTTCAACGAGAGAAGCCAAAAGCAACCCCAATGATCCCCCAGCATTGACTCTGCTGAGCCTTTAGCCAAAGGGCTCCTTTATGGCTGGGTGTGACCTCACACAGGTTACCCATAACTGCTGGCTGCTTCCTCATAGATAAAGGCCCTGACCTCCAAGAAAGCTTTAGGGGGAAAAAATATTTAATCCCTTTCTTTATTAAAAAAATACTTTTGTTACTACACCAACGAAATAAAAAGTCAGAACTGATATGGAAGTTGCTTGGGTTAAAGGCACAGGAAAACAAAGACGTGAGCCCGTTGAATTCCTAAGAAATTTCTAGAAATATTTGATCCCTTTCCTTCTGACCACAGCATTGTTTGCCACATCTAAGAAATAAAAGGCCAGGGTTCGTATATATATGAAGCTTATATGCTCCCCCAGGAGCATATATAAATTGCTCGGGGTGGAGGCGGGGAAAAACGATGAAATTTCTAAGAAGGACGAGGCAAAAAGACGAAACCTTTGCATAAGCTCTGCATTTGTGCAAACGTAGCTTCTTTGCAAGGAGTCGGACAGAGAGATGCCAACACATGCCTCAGACGCGTTGGAAGGAGAAATCTTCCTCGTGTAGAGGCACAAAGACGTGGGAAGGGGGATCCTCGACATACTTTACACCCCAACGTGCTGCGCGTTCTAGAAACTTGCGTCTGAGACCCGGGCTCCGAAGTCTGTGTGATTTCACGCGCGGCTGAATGTGCATTGAAAGCGGGGACGCAGAGGCGTGGACCCCCCGAGGTGGCGGGTGAACGATGCCCCCGGTGTTTATATTAGACCCGCAGAGAGACATTTATGAGACAGCCCCCCTCGCCCCCCAACATAAGAGATTACACGCACAATTGACACGAGCAGGCTGGGCTATTTCCCTCTGCAAGGCTGCACGGAAAGATAGATGTGATGGCAAATCAGGAATTTATGAAATACACTCGCGAAGCTCATTCTTCAAAGATGTTTCCGGGGACGGGAGCGTCTCCCCCTGAGGAGGACCCCGCCGGGGGTTTGCAAGGACGACACCAGCTACGGGTCCGAACGGCCCCGGCGCCACTGGAACGCGGATTATCAGCTCTGGAACGCACGGGACGGTCCCGTGAGTGCTTTCTCTCCCTGGGGATTCTCTCTGCCCTCCGTCACGGTAGGAACACGGTCACAGCACACGCCCTCTGGGGGAATCGAGTCTGCACGTTCTCGGCAAGGCTGTGGCCAACACTAGCCCGTTGGCGAGTGCTTTCAGACTCAGGAGTCACCAGCCCCAAGAGGGAGCGCCATTGCTGGGCTTTGGCCAGCTGGAGGCCTCGGCCACAGCCCAGCTACCACGGCCCCCCAGGACCCGGGTGAGGGCTCGTCGCTGCACACAGCAGACCAGACACAAAGGCATCGTGCACCTTGCAACTGCCCGAGGCCATGAGGCTTCCGGGAGAAGACACTCCGTCCCGGTGAGGCCGCCATATTCCCCGTCCAAATGGGCAAGCACCACTCATGATCATTTCAAGCGTCTGGGACCTCGCTCCTACGTTGCTGTCCTCTTCCTACACCATCGTTTTTCTGCTTTTCACGCCTGTGGATGGGTCGATGCGCCATGGGCGGTGTTGTTTTGGGTGTTTAAAAACTCACATCGAGAAGAAAGAAGGCAGGGTGCAAAGGATCCCACCTGTAGGGCATTCTGGGAAAGGGAAAACCAGGCACGTGCGAAACCACCCGTGCTGGCCAGGGGTTCGGGGCCGGCGAGGGAGCAGCAGAGGGTTTTCAGGGCCAAGGGAGAGACCCTGTGGGATGCTGTAATGAGTATATCGTGGCATTGTACGTTGACCCAAAGCCCACAGCTGAACACCGAGCGTGACCCCAAGACAAACCATGGGCCTCGCTTCCCAACGATGATGGACCGGTCTGGGCTCCCCAATTGTGGGAGATGCAACGCACTGACGCAAGATGTTCCCAGTGGGGGAAACCGAGGACGAGCAGGGGTGACGGTCACGGGCATGCCCTACGTTCTGCACAATGTTTCTGTAAACCTGAACCCACTCCAAAAAAAATACATAAAATTTACTAATTGTTTCCTTTTTTTTTTTTTTAAAGATTTTACTTTTCAGTAGTCTTTGCACCCAACGTGGGGCTCGAACTCACAACCTCAAAATCAAGAGTCACACGATCCTCCAACCAAGCCCGCCAGGCGGCCCTAAGGTGTGTGAATTGTTCAAGAAAGTCGCACGAGTGATACACGTTATAACCTGTGGACCCGCTGGGTGTAGAAATTCCCTGGACAACCAGGTTTCCTCAGTCGTCTTTCTTCTAGATTTATCCATGTTGGTACAGGGGACTTCAGGGCATTGATTTTAACTGCTACAAAGAGATGAATTTTGTAAACAGAAGACAGTTTTCATACATCTCTACTGATGCTGGTTAGCACTGTCCCTCCTTCCTTCCTCCTTTCGCTCTACCTTCCCTCCTTCCTTCCTTCCCTCCTTCCTTCCCTCCCTCCCTCCCTCCTCTTTCCTTCCCTCCTTCCCTCCCTCCCTTCTTCTTCCCTCCTTCCTTCCTTCCCTCCTTCCTCCCTCCCCTCCCTCCTTCCTTCCTTCCTTCCTCCCTCCCTCTCCTTTCTTCCTTCCTTCCTTCTTCCTTCCCTCCCTCCTCCCTCCCTTCCTCCCCCACCTTCCCTCCTTCCTTCCTTCCTACCTCCCTCCCCCTCCCTTCCCTCCTTCCCTCCCTCCTTCTGTTCTTCCTTCCTTCCCTCCTTATTTTCTTCCTTCCTTCCTCCCTTCCCTCCCTCCCCCCTGCCTTCCTCCTTCCTTCCTTCCATCCTTCTTTCCCTCCTTCCTTCCCCCTCTCTCCCTCCCTCCTTCCCTCCCTCCCTCCTTCTTCCCTCCTTCCTTCCTTCCCTCCTTCCTCCCTCCCCTCCCTCCTTCCTTCCTTCCTCCTTCCCTCCTTCCCTCCCTCCTTCCTCCCTCCTTCCTTCCCTCCTTCCTTCCTTCCTTCCTCCCTCCCTCTCCTTTCTTCCTTCCTTCCTTCTTCCTTCCCTCCCTCCTCCCTCCCTTCCTCCCTCCTCCCTCCCTCCTTCCTTCCCTCCTTCCTTCCTTCCTTCCTCCCTCCCTCTCCTTTCTTCCTTCCTTCCTTCTTCCTTCCTTCCTCCTTCCCTCCCTCCCTCCCTCCTCCCTCCCTCCTTCCTTCCCGCCTTCCTTCCTTCCTTCCTCCCTCCCTCTCCTTTCTTCCTTCCTTCCTTCTTCCTTCCCTCCCTCCTCCCTCCCTTCCTCCCTCCTCCCTCCCTCCTTCCTTCCCTCCTTCCTCCCTCCCCTCCCTCCTTCCTTCCTTCCTCCTTCCCTCCTTCCCTCCCTCCTTCCTCCCTCCTTCCTTCCCTCCTTCCTTCCTTCCTCCCTCCCTCTCCTTTCTTCCTTCCTTCTTCCTTCCTTCCTCCTTCCCTCCCTCCCTCCCTCCTCCCTCCCTCCTTCCTTCCCTCCTTCCTTCCTTCCTTCCTCCCTCCCTTTCCTTTCTTCCTTCCTTCCTTCTTCCTTCCCTCCCTCCTCCCTCCCTTCCTCCCTCCTCCCTCCCTCCTTCCTTCCCTCCTTCCTCCCTCCCCTCCCTCCTTCCTTCCTTCCTCCTTCCCTCCTTCCCTCCCTCCTTCCTCCCTCCTTCCTTCCCTCCTTCCTTCCTTCCTTCCTCCCTCCCTCTCCTTTCTTCCTTCCTTCCTTCTTCCTTCCCTCCCTCCTCCCTCCCTTCCTCCCTCCTCCCTCCCTCCTTCCTTCCCTCCTCCCTTCCTTCCTTCCTCCCTCCCTCTCCGTTCTTCCTTCCTTCCTTCTTCCTTCCTTCCTCCTTCCCTCCCTCCCTCCCTCCTCCCTCCCTCCTTCCTTCCCTCCTTCCTTCCTTCCTCCCTCCCTCTCCTTTCTTCCTTCCTTCCTTCCCTCCTTCCTTCCTTCCTCCCTCCCTCTCCTTTCTTCCTTCCTTCCTTCTTCCTTCCCTCCCTCCTCCGTCCCTTCCTCCCTCCTCCCTCCCTCCTTCCTTCCCTCCTTCCTTCCTTCCTTCCTCCCTCCCTCTCCTTTCTTCCTTCCTTCTTCCTTCCTTCCTCCTTCCCTCCCTCCCTCCCTCCTCCCTCCCTCCTTCCTTCCCTCCTTCCTTCCTTCCTCCCTCCCTCTCCTTTCTTCCTTCCTTCCTTCTTCCTTCCCTCCCTCCTCCATCCCTTCCTCCCTCCTCCCTCCCTCCTTCCTTCCCTCCTTCCTTCCTTCCTTCCTCCCTCCCTCTCCTTTCTTCCTTCCTTCCTTCTTCCTTCCTTCCTCCTTCCCTCCCTTCCTCCCTCCTCCCTCCCTCCTTCCTTCCCTCCCTCCTCCCTCCCTTCCTCCCACCTTCCCTCCTTTCTTCCCTCCTTCTGTTCTTCTTTCCTTCCCTCCTTATTTTCTTCCTTCCTTCCTCCCTTCCCTCCCTCCCCCCTCCCTTCCTCCTTCCTTCCTTCCTTCCTCCTTCCCCCCTACCTTCTTCCTTCCTTCCTTCCTTCCTTCCTTCCTTCCTTCCTTCCTTCCTCCTTCCTTTCCTTCCCTCCTTCCAGCTCCTGCTAACTACATGTGCACATGAGAAAATCCCCCTACACAGTCACTTAGAAGTAAGAACACATTCTCTGTAAAGCAACAAACATTTTGAACACCTGGGAATCTCTTTGACTTTTCAGTTACCCACATATTTTTAAATTTTTTGTTCAGTGTTTAATTGGGGTAAAATGTAGATACCATAAAATACACCATCATAACCATTTTAAAGTGCACGGCTCAGTGGCATCGGGCACGTTCACCCTGTTGTGCAACCATCTCCAACATCCGTGTCCAGAACTTTCCGTCTCCCAAACCGAAGCTCTGTCCCCATGAAGCACTGACTCCCGTCCCTGCCCCCCGCCTCTGGCTCCTGTCTACTCTCTGTCTCTACAGATGTGACTCCTCTAGGGACTCCATATACGTGCAATCACACAGGGTCTGTCCTTCTGTGTCTGGCTTACGTCACTGACTATCATGTCCCCAAGGTTCATCCACATAGTAGCAGGTGCAGAACGTCCTGTTTTTTAAGCTATGCATTTTTAATGTTTTTTTTTTTTTTTTTAAGACAGAGAGAGACAGAGCACGAACACAGGAGGGGCAGAGAGAGAGGGAGACACAGAATCGGAAGCAGGCTCCAGGCTCCGAGCCACCAGCCCAGAGCCCGACGCGGGGCTCGAACTCCCGGACCGCGAGATCGTGACCTGGCTGAAGTCGGACAGATGCTTAACCGACTGAGCCCCCCAGGGGCCCCTTCACTGTTCTGAGAAATTAAACATGGTGATTCCGGGTGGCAAACATTGTGGTAAAATTAAAACTTGGGTTCATCCTCACGCAAAAGGACAGAAAACCTCACTCGTGGTTCCGGCATAGTTCTTATCGAGAAAGCACGATGCCTATTTGCATATAATATTCTCAGTCAGAAGCATCTGCTGGTGGTGAAGTGAAAACAAGTATGCTTCCCATAAAACAGAGTACGGGCTTATTAAAAAAAAGTTTGCATGAAAAGTTTGCATACGTGGCATTTTTACACACTTCCCAGAATAATTGCTTTAAGACACTTTATACATATACATGTATATATAATATATATACATATTAATTATATAATATATCATCTATATATTATTTATATATAATATATCTAAATATTAACTATATAATATATAACTTATATAATATATATAAATATTAATTATATAATATATAATTTATATATAAATATAAAAATATAAATATATATATATACATATATATATATATATATATATATATTACACCACATCGAAGAAACTCGCCAGCATGAAAATCCAGCACGTTAACTTTCTGTGCCTGAAAGCCTCTGGACGATTAGAAACAAGCTGTTGGGGCGAAGTAAATTCACTTATTCCTTCGCGATGTGGGCCCTTCTCCTTTCTGTAATATGCCATGTGGCACGGACGCTATTGATCTGATGTTATTAGATATATTAAAAGTCCCAGACTACTTTTGAAAATATAATAATTCTGCAAGTTTCCAGAAACTTAAGAACATTTAAGAAAAAATAAAAGAATAACCCATAACTGAACATTTGGCGAAATTTAATTCTACGTTATGAATAAAATTGTCTTCACTTCCCACGGCCAGCCTCACAGAGACGCCTGCTGGTTTCCAGTGACTCACGGTAAACCCTGCCACGGGGCGCCTTCGTAGGAGCAGGAATTGAAGGGACAATATTGTCTCCGGGGCTAAGTTTCTTCTGCAAGATGAGTGCTCACGGAGTTCCTCGAAATATCCTCCAAGTTGGACGCACGTGCTGAGAGGGAACCTCCGTGTCAGGGAGTTACCGGAGTGGACGGACAGGCAGATGAGGCCAGGAGGACGTATTGAATTATTGCAATGTATCTGTCCGTCATGAATGAGGAGGGGATTGTGAACCCCTCCAAAATGGTGGCGAGAAATTAAACCCATTGTTGTTTCTATCTTTTCCACCTCACTTTTGAACTTCAATGCACAAAAGCTTTAGGGCTTTAAAAAGTCATATTGGGGGGGTTCCTGGATGGCTCAGTCGGTTCAGCGTCTGTGTCTTAACTTTGGCTCAGGTCAGGATTGCACAGTTTGTGAGTTCGGGCCCCGTGTCGGGCTCTGTGCTGAGAGTGTGGGGCCTGCTTGGGATTCTCTCCCCCCCTCTTTGTCTTTGCCCCTCCCCTGCTCATGCTCTCTCTCTCTCTCTCTCAAAATAAATAAATAAACATTTAAAAACATCAAATTGAATACAATCTAATTAGAGTTAATTTCATCTCCCCTCTGTGATTGAGTGGTGTTCCTGCAAGCAGGCCGATGTACCCAACAGCGCATGCAAATTAGCCTAAATTCCATTGCGCCTGGTGGAATCAGTTAAACAGCAACTTTTTCAGTGGGCTTAAGGTTTATGAAAACGTAGATGGTTAGAGGTGGGTTCCCTGGGGCAGGTGGCAGGCTCTGTCCAGAGACTGACTGCTCCTTGACAACCTCAAGCATTTTGGATGCAGATTTTCCAGCTTTTTCCAGGAGAGCCAACTACTTTGAAAAGGGGACTGGCCCACTCTGGGAGCCTCTGAACTGAGGGAGGGGCGGGATTTCTCTTCCCATCTTCTCTCTGTTCTTCAACCACCCCTGACCTGGGGCTTTGTCTCCTCCTGCGTTTCCCAAGCTGCTTAAGGACCTATTGGTAGTACCTGGTGTTCTGGAACCATCTGCCTATCCATCCATTGTTCATCCATCCGTCCACCCATCCATCTACCTATCCACCCATCCACTAATCTACCATGCATCCATCCCTCCATCCATCTGTCCGTCCATCCATCCATCCATCCATCAACCCACTCATCCATCCATCCGTCCATCCATCCACCTGTCCATTCATCCATCTGTCCATCCATCCATCGATTCATCCATTCACCCACCCATGCATCCATCCATCAACCCACTCATCCATCCATCCATCCACCTGTCCATTCATCCGTCCATCCATCCATCCATCCATCCACCCATCCATCTGTCCATCCATCTGTCCATCCATCCATCTGTCCATCCATGCATCCCTCCATCCACCCATCCATCCATCATCCATCCATCCACCCATCCATCCATCCATCCTTCTGTCCATCCATCCGTTGATTCATCCATTCACCCACCCATGCATCCATCCATCAACCCACTCATCCATCCATCCGTCCATCCATCCACCTGTCCATTCATCTGTCCATCCATCCATCCATCCATCCACCCATCCATCTGTCCATCCATCCATCTGTCCATCCATCCATCCCTGCATCCAACCATCCATCCATCCATCATCCATCCATTCACCCAGTCATCCAACCAGCCACCCATCCATGTATCTATCCACACATCCATCCATCCATCACCCATCCACCCTTCCATCTGTCCATGCATCCATCCACCCACCCACTCATCCACTCATCCACTCATCCAACCATCCACTAATGTACCATGTATGCATCCATCATCCATCATTCCATCCATCCTTCCATCATTCATTCATCCATCTGTCCTTCTATCCACCCATCCACTAATGCATCCACCCACCCATCCATCCACTCATCCACTCATCTCACAGGGAGATGAAGAAAATATCTTCCTCTTCCTCACAAACAGCTCAGCACCCCCGGGGAGGAGACAAGCATCCTCATATGGAAGTCTAGCCTGCGGACAAAACAACTGATTTGTAAAGACAGACTTGGGGCCCCATGGGGCATGCACAGAGGCCCTGAGGGAAAGGAAGCATCCCTGAGCCACATCCAGCTTGGGTGACTATGAGAGGAAAATTAACACCAATGACGGCGATGTCATGCACGGTGATTGGGGTGCAACGTGGACCCTGGTGTTTGTGTTTGGTTTTAATAAAACACATACCAGCTTGCAGAGCAATGAATGGTGCACCATCGCGGCTTGTAAGCAGGGAACGTACTGCGTTGTGTCCATTCGGAAGTCCTATCCGTAGGGCAATATTTGGGAGTTCGCAAGACTCGTGGACGATGCACCCAGGGAAACGTCTCAGGCACCCACAAAACAGTTACCACTTCTGGCAAGCCTTTCTCGACCCACAGTGAGCATTCGGGAGCTTGGAATTCAGCTGCAGGCCCTAGAGGAAGATGACAGCAGTCATGGGCTTTTCCAGCTGAGAGATTCCTGCATCGGCTGGACCTACGTTCTCTGCGCGGCTTCTCCCAAGAGATGCGCCTGGGACGGCGGGCGGCCTTGCGTGAACGGGCTGTTAGAAAGGAAGAGACCTCCCCAGCACAGGACGGTGCACGTCACGGGACTCCCACACGTCTCTGAAGGAACCCTCCCTCCTTGATGGTGATTCCTTTCTTCGGGGAACCTTGAAACACAGAGGTCTTCATTTGCAAATGTGGTGCTGGGCTTGGCTGGGCTGGTGACGTGGCCGCCCTTAGAGACAGCCAAGCTGTCGGAGCTGGTGAGGCCTGCTCCCGGTTCCCCAAGTCACCCTGCGCCCCCAAGGGGACGGTCACCCCTCCCCGGACAGCCTCGGGGGCTGCTGACCGGTTCCCGCACCTGTCCGTCCTGAGTCCCAGGGCCCTGCCGGTGGTCATGTTTCTCCGCCAGCCGCGATGTATTTTCGTGTCGCCTTTCACGGAGTTCGTGATCCCGGCAGCTTTGGTATCGTCTTTGAATCGTTAACGACACGACAGCACAAGACCGGGTTCCTATCAGGCACCTGCAGACCTGTTTCCAGTTGTCCCCAAGCTGGCACGAAATCGTTAACGATCGGTCCCCGTGCTTGAGCGTTCACACAGTGGCCGTATAACGATTCTCAGCTTCCTGCGTTTTTCTAGGATCCTGACGAGAGGGTGGCACGTCACGAAATGAATCTATTTGACAGGGTTCACGTGCAAATTTCAAATAGATGGCTCATTATTTAATAACTCATTTCAGCAATGGCCCTATTCGATGGGGTGAGTAGAGTCGGCTTTAAGCCGCCGTTTAATTCCTCTGTTTCAAGGGCGCTAATCATTTGACTGAGGACGTAAGCCGGGAGCTGTCGCCACAAGGGATACAAATAACAGTCGGGCCCACGCAACCTGTGGGTGGGTCTAATGGATGTCTCTTGCCTTCTGCTCCCTTCTAGACTCCCGCCTCCCGTTTTGCCTCTGACGCTTTTCAGCCCCAGGGGGAAGGCTCAGCACGTGGACAGAGGAGGGGAGGCGGGTTCTCCCCGCCCAGGACTCAGGATGGGGGAGACACGGGGTCTGGAAAACAGGGGTTGGGTTCAACTCTGTGGGGATGTCGTCTACGACCTCGGGAAAGTTGAGGGCACCACAGCTGTCCTGCCGCTCAGGCGTTCCGGTCGGGATGGGAGTCGACCAGGTGCCTCCGCGGGGGAGCCCTGCACGCACGAGCCGCGGGGATCAGGTGCCTCTGGAGACGCGGCCAGTGCATATGTGTTTTCTGCAAGTCTCTCCTTCTCAGGAATCCCTTTTTATGGTTTTCTTCGGCGATGTGTTCATTTGCGTTTGGGGAATTGCGTTTGTAGCGAGGGGAGGGGTATTCAACTAACTCATCCGCGTCCTGATATAGTTGAAACAAGATCATGCTGATTCCAGGCGCCGGGCTGGTGGCATTCAGAGGGTTAGAATCGGGGCGCCTGGGGGGCTCAGGCGGTTGAGCATCCGACTTCAGCTCAGGTCACGATCTCCCGGTTCGTGGGTTTGAGCCCCACGTCGGGCTCTGTGCTGACAGCTCGGAGCCTGGAGCCTGCTTTGGATTCTGTGTCTCCCTCTCTCTCTCTCTCTGCCCCTCCCCCCTCACACTCTGTCTCTCTCAAAAATAAATAAAGATTAAAAAAATTTTAAGTTTAAAGTAAAAATTAGTTAATTAAAAAGCAGAACGGGGGCAGCTGGAGGGCGCAGTCGGTCGAGCGTGCAAATCTTGACCTCTGCGTTGTGACTTTGAGCCCCATCTTGGGTGCAGAGAGGACTTAAAAATTACTTCATTTGATACAAGTAAAAAATAAAAAAAACAGAGCTGAACACCACGTTCAGTTCTCCGTGGGGCCGGGTGGCAGAGATGGTTAAAAATCGAAGAGATTCCCAGATGTTTAAAATGTTTGTTGTTTTGTGGACAATACATTCTTTCTTCTAAGTGAATGCATAGGGGATCCAGAGATTGGTGGGAAAAAGGGGGAGGGTGTGGCTGCCGTCCCTTCGATTTTGTAGGGATTCAAGGCATATGTTGGAGGAAAAAAAAGCTCTATTGTGAAAAATGGATCCAAGGTCATCATGGGGAAACAGATGTGGCTTTCTGGTTCCTTCGGGGATGATGAATACTAAAGATCACTAAGAACAGTATGGGAACTAAGGAAACATCACACGGACCAAAGTGGGTGGGCCTCGTCTAATCAGTTGAGGGCTTCAATAGAACAAAACGTTCTGTCCCTGTCTCTGTCTGCTTGAGCAGGGACATCCATAGTCTCCTTTATTCACTGTCCCACCGACGTCCCTTTCAATGCCACGCAATGCCTTTTGCACAAACTGTCTCTTTCTCTCTTTCTCCTGTGTCTTTTTTCAGATTGACTTTTTCTTTTTTTCTTTTTTTTTTTTTTTCAACGTTTATTTTATTTTTGGGACAGAGAGAGACAGAGCATGAACGGGGGAGGGGCAGAGAGAGAGGGAGACACAGAATTGGAAACAGGCTCCAGGCTCTGAGCCATCAGCCCAGAGCCCGACACGGGGCTCGAACCCACGGACCGCGAGATCGTGACCTGGCTGAAGTCGGACGCTTAACCGACTGCGCCACCCAGGCGCCCCCAGATTGACTTTTTCTAACGAGTTGAAATGCAGTGTCCGCTTTCCAGAGACGCCCTTCTAACTGAGAGAAAACCAGCCCCAATCAGGCTCTGGTGGGCTGGTTGAGCTCATGTAGCTGTTTCCTCCATAACGTCAGCTGAAAATATATTTTCTGTAGACATGTGCACGGTTTTCTTTTTCCCCCTTTGTGCCTCAAAACTATGTAGAGTCAAAATGAAGCCGTATTTGGGGCGCCCGGGTGGCTCAGTGGGTTGAGCGTCCGACTTCGGCTCGGGTCACGATCTCGCAGTTTGTGAGGTCGAGCCCCGCGTCGGGCTCTGTGCTCACAGCCTGCTTCCGATTCTGTGCCTCCCTCCCTCTCTGCCTCTCCCCTGCTCACGCTGTCTCTCTCTGTCTCAAAAATACATAAAACATTTAAACATTTTCAAAATGAAGCACAGGAAATATTTGTGCCACGGTGCTCGGATCCTGTCCTCTGCTCGGGTGACAGGGGCCTGGCCTGTGGGGACCCATCGCCCCTCACATTATTCCCCTGTGCACCGAGTGCCCGTTCGGGATAGATCAACAATTTGAATTAAACCTTTCCTTGTTGTCTTACTGATCCGCCCCCCCCCCCAACGCCCCTGCCCCGGGTCAATCAAGCAGCCGCTGAACATCCGTTTTCCATGCAAAACGGCAGTGCTTGTGTTCAAAATAAAAAGCAGGCACGGTTTAGGAGAAGGACATTTTTATCATTCTCGGAAGACACAGGAGAGGAGAGCCCCGTAAGAAAAAAGATCCCGGAGACGGCATTTTTCCTACGTCGTCTGCAAGAAACAACAAAACAGGAAAATCCCGTGTCGCATGCAAACTGTCCTCTTTCCCCAATCCTTCGGGGCGGCCGCTGCTTGGGTCTTGCGTTCACGGACTGGACCCGGGAAGGAGTCCCATTCGAAACAATTCGCAACAATTCCTTCCGGCGGGACCTTCATTAACTGTAGCAGGCGCTGTAAATGCGGGCGCCGCCTAAGACTTTGGGACACTTTGTTTTCACTCTGGCTCCGTGAACAATGCCGGCTCTCGGCTGTGGTGCAGTTTGGGCCTCATGAGTTACAAATAGCCCGGAAACATTCGGAATTCAGTTGACATAGCAAGTGTCCCTTCCTTCGCCTGTCCCCCCACCCCCCCGCCCCCCGTGTCGCGGAGCATTTACAGCTGCGGCAACTAAGTGGACGAGTGTCGGTGAAAAGCGAATCAGAATAGGAATTCCAGGAGGAGAGCAATTTCCCGGTTTTGCTTCGGTTTTAGGAAAGGAAGGGAGACAATGTTCGTGAGGACCCGCTGTGGTTGTTTGTGTCCTATAGGTGAGGGGCTGGGTGTGCCGTGTGCGTGTGGGTGGGTGTGAACGTGTGTGTGCCTGAGCGTGTGCTCGTGCATGTGTGTGCCTGTGAGCATGTGCGTGTTTACGTGTGAATACGGAAGTATAGGAGTGTGTCTGTGAGCGTGCACGTGCGAGTGTCTTGGGCGGGTGTGGATGTGTCTGTGTGTGGATGCACATGTGTATCAGTGTGCGTGCACATGTGTGTGCGAAAACAGATGGATGTGAGTGTGTACGGACATCACCGTGTCGACACGCGTGGATTATGTTTGAGCATGTCTGTTGTAGGCACACGCGTGTATACGCACGTGTGTGTGTCTGTGCGTGAACACATAAGTATGAGTGTGGGAGCACATCTAGGCGGAACACACAAGGATATGAGTGTGTGTGACCGGCTGAACATACATGTACGAGTGTGTCTGAGTGTGTCTGTGTGTCTATCTTTCCATCCATCCATCCATCCATCCTGTCTGTACATCGATCTATGTGTCTATGTATCTATGTGTGTATATATGTATGTATGTATCTATCTATCTATCTATCGTCCCCACATGGCGGTGAGCCACGGGCGTACCGTTTATGAAGGGCTTTCCTAGGTCCAGACGCAGGGCTCCGACGTGGCAGCCGCATTGCTCATTTGTAACAAAACACGATGAAGCGAGTCCATTCCCAACATCCCCCAACACCACACTCCTGACAGCGTTAAAGGTCACCTCCAGTGACCCCGGCTGAGGTCACAAGGGTGCCCTGAGTGTAACAATTTCTCAGTTAAACGTGGCTTCCACTCGGATTTCTCCAGAGCTGAGATCATGCCCGCGGTGCTTGGGACACGGACTATTTCACAGGGGGCCCCAACTGCCTTAAGGACCCCACCCATGTAAGGTACATTGGTCTCCCCGCCTGCATTGAGGACCCACCTGCTAGGTGCCCCAAGACACAAGCACCCACCAACACTGGGTACCCCAGCTACGTTGAGTAACCCCCCACAGGGTACCCCAATGGCACCGGGTACCCTTGCAGAGAGCACCCCGCCTGCACAGGGCAGCCAGTGTCACCCACGTTCACCAACCTGCATCATTGTTCCAATGTCATCTATTAAAAAAACAAAAAAACAAACAAAAAGAACAGACGAAAAAGGCTGCTCCTTCCCTGTGGGTGCCACACTTTGGGTGGGTTGCCCCTGTTTGTGATACGAGCCGTATTCCGGGGGGGGGGGGGCTCCCCGGTTTGTGATACAAGCTGGACTCGGGGTAGGTTCCCCCGATTTTCGTTCTGTGGGGGGCACTTTTTTACATAATGGCTCCTTAACAACAGTCTTTCCCCGCGAGGTAATTACCAGATTTCCTGCCTGACCTCTTTTTTTTCCCCAAGATTTTTCTTTTTCAAAGTCTGACCTACTCTGGTTTCCCGGAATCGCTTCCCTTGATTGAAGCAGATACTTTGTAACGTGATAATATCACCCCATTGTGTCACGGCACATATCACTAACAACATATAATTGATGTTCGCAGATATTAAACAATCTGTACTTTTTTTTTTTTTAATGGTCGTGAGGCTTCTTCTCGATGCCCTGCAAGCCTCACCTGCCGATTTGGGGGCATCGGACCTCTGGTCAAGAGCAGTGGGGCTCTGCTCTCTTATCTTGGCAGGAAGGTATCGGAACCAACTGGTCTGATCAGGGGAGACGGGCCTTTAAAAATGCCCTCAAGCCGCAAATCTCCTGGGGGCGGGGGGAGGGGGTCGTAAGAAATGACCACAAATGCAGAGGCTTTGAACAACAGAAATTAATCGGCTCACTGTTCTGGAGGCTGGAGGTCAAAGATCCAGGAGGGGCAGGACCCCGGAGATCCAGGAGGAGCAGGGCTCCTGAGATCCAGGTGGAACAGAGCTGTGCTCCCTCCAGAGGCTGCAGGGGACGGTCCTTCCTGCCTCCCCCAGCTGCTGGGGCTCCAGGCGTCCCTGGACTGTGGCCGCGTCCCTCCGGTCTCCGCCTCCGGCTTCACGGGGCTTCTCCTCTGTCTCCGTCTCTCCCCTTCTGTCTCTTAAGGCACCTGCCATTGGAGTCAGGGCCCCCCTGGTCCAGGAGGGGCTCATCCCAGATCCTTCACTTACCCACATCTGCAAACACAGTTGTGCTCACGGGTTCTGGAGGTCAGGGCCTCAACTTCTCTTTTGGGGAATAAATGTACGTCACCTACAATTCGGCCAAATGTTTTCCAGGATCACAAGTCCGACCTGAGCCTCCCTCGAGGGGACCTCATGGGCCCCGACGTGCCCGACCATGCAGCCGGGCTCCTTCCCCAGGCCGCCCCTTGTCTCCTCCGTCAACCTCCCAAAGCACTGGCCACTCATCTCTGCTGGAAGGGGAGCCCGTGAACCCCCACCCGTCGCCCACCGAGCGTGATCTCAGGGCCATGATGTGAATGCAGATGTCTGAGTCACGCGGGATAGAGGCCGCCTGTGCGACCGGGCAGGTGTGTGCATCCCTGCCCGTCCGTGTGGGTCGTCCGGGTCCAGGCAGCCCTGGAACGTTCCGGGAGCTGGGGGGTAAGGGGCCGAGTCAGAGCTGAGGCGGCTTCCCACGCGCCCCTGCTCGGTGCTAAGGGCACGGCTGTGGAGGGCCTGTTACCTTCCTTTATGGTTCCTCTGCGGCCTGTCGGCCTGTAAATCTCGCACGCTGCCCCCAGGCGGCTGTCACTGGTGCCTCTTTGCGTCCCTGTCCTCCACAGTGTCCCCGACCTGCTTTCTCCACTCGTGTCCCTGAGGACTTTGCTGCACGTGGGCGGAGGTGGGGACAGGGGAGAGCTGGTGTTCAGACGGTGGCAGGTGCAATGCCGCACGTGGGCGGAGAGAGTGGGGCGGGGCAGGGGAGGGGAGGGGAGGGGAGGGGAGGGGGCAGAGTGCGTGTGAACAGCAGGCAGCCGTTCCTGCCAGGACAAGTCCTGCAGGTGGCTTAACGCAAGGTGGCGGGGAGGGGGGCCCGTGCGGTTCCAGAAGGAGGTAACCCTTCCCCCCGCACGGATGCCTCTCGGCCCAGCTGGGCGGCTGGGGGCCGGGGGGACGCACGGAGGCAGACGCACGCAGACCCCGCGGCGGATGCCCTCGGGCATGGTGCGCGAAGGTCATTTGCAAGACGGGCGTTCCCACGAAAACCTGCACACGTGTGTTCCAGGCGCCGTGATTCACAACAGGCCGCGCGGGGAAATAGGCCACGTGTCCACGGATGGACGCACGGAGGGACGTGACCGGGTCCGCGCACACGATGAACAGCGCTGAGCCCTGGGGGCACCTGGGTGGCTCAGTGCCTTAAGTGCCCGAGCCTTGATCTCAGCTCAGGCCACGAGTTCGAACCCTGTGTCAGGTTCCACACTTATAAAAATTTTTTAATGATAATAAAAAAAAACTATGGGGCACCTGGGGGGCTCAGTCAGTTAAGCGCCCGACTTTAGCTCAGGTCATGATCTCGCGGTCCGTGGGTTCGAGCCCCGCATCAGGCTCTGTGCTGACAGCTCGGAGCCTGAAACCTGCTTCGCATTCCGCGTCTCCCTCTCTCTCCGCCCCTCCCCACTACACGCTCTGACTCTCTCTCAAAAAAAATAAATAAACATGTAAAAAATTAAACCAAAAAGACTCAGCCGTGAAAAAGGAACCACTGGTCCATGCAGCATGATGCCCCGAGAGAGGAGTCAGAGAGCACAGGGCACGTCCCAGTGATCCCACGACCCGTGTCCACGAAACACGCACAGCAGGTAAGTGCACACACACAGGGACCAGTTAGTGGACGCAGGGGCTGGGGTCGGTGACGTTAGAGGAAGGCTCGTGTCCTGAAGAGCTGCTGGTCCGCTGGGGCCTCGGGTGCACGAACGTACAGGGTGTGTTGACGGGAAGGCGTCTCTTCTACCTAAGTGGAAATCAGAGAGGGACGGAGGTGCCGTCAATGATGCACGTTCTCACGCGTGAACCGCTCTGGGGAGCACGGCGCGGGGGGAGGAGGATCTCAGAAGCAAAACCCAAAAGCGTCCTCCCGTCTGGC
Source organism: Leopardus geoffroyi (assembly GCF_018350155.1). Lineage (NCBI taxonomy): Eukaryota > Metazoa > Chordata > Mammalia > Carnivora > Felidae > Leopardus > Leopardus geoffroyi. Next base: position 672,605 of record NC_059343.1, read on the forward strand.
CTTTTTCCGAGGCCACAATCCATGCAGACGTCAGCTGGTCATTTTTCAGGCGAGGAGACCCCAGGATGTGCTGCGTTTGCAGACTTTGACGCTTCCAACATCCCCAGGGTTTTTGCAAGGAAAAAAAAAAGGTGTTTAAAGAAAAACTGGAATATGAATGTGCATAGCGGCAGAAAGCAGGCCTCTGCAGCCCTGTGAAGCGCCTTGATCAAGCCAGTCCTGAAACCAGCTTACCACGGAAGTTGCACTCCGTGAGCAGACGCTTCCTGATTTGCTTCAGCCCGCTCAGGCTGGTGCCCAGGAAGCCCTAAGTGATAGACCCACCCCCATCTTCTGTCTTCTCCGGACTTTGTTACCCCTGAGCCCCGCTTCAAGAATGCAGCTTGTGGTTCTGGTACCACTGCTTGAAATCTGCCAGTGGATTTTAGCAGGAACCCTCATTTTTATGACGGGTTGTACAGCCGGCTCTTTCCCATTCGGGGGTGAGTTTCCACTCAGTGGCTGGAGCAGACCCATATGTGGAGGGCATCAGACACAGTCCTAGGTTGAGACAATACTTTTCAGAGTATGTTTGTTGATCGGGGAACCGTTTCCCTGAAGAGGAGTTGGGTACAATTTCACAGAAGATCTCTGCAAGCCTGCATTTCTGCATTAGATACAAGGGAAGGGAAGGGAAGGGAAGGGAAGGGAAGGGAAGGGAAGGGAAAGGAAAGAGAAGAGAAAAGAAAAGGAAAAAGAAAAGAGAAGGGAAGACAAAAGAAAAAACAAAAGAGACGAGACAAGAAGAAAAGAAAAGGAAAAAGGAAAAGAAAAGGAAAAAGGAAAAGAAGAGAAAAAAAGGAAAAAAGAAGAAAGGAAAAGAAAAAAGGAAAAGAAAATGAAAGAGAAGGGAAGAAAAAAGAAAAAAAAAAGAAAAGAAGCAAAAGCTTTAAACATTTTTATATCATTCTCACTAAATTAATTACAAGCAAACAGTCTTGTGCAAAGTGCAGGTTCGTCCCATGGGCCTGATTCGGGGTGCGGGGTGGGGGGGACAGGACGGCATCGCTTACATTCTGAACAGCAGGAATTTGGTTGCGTTTCTGTCATTTCTCTGCGGATCCCATGTCTCGTGTTTCGGTCCGAAGGAGCCTGGGGAGGCGAGGACGCACTGTTCCCGGCTGGCTCCTGGGGACTCGGGCTGTGCCCGCCTCTGGCAACGGGGCTGGGGACTCCCGAGCGTCCTGGTGTTTTGTTTTTGTTTTTGTTTTTTTATTTCGTTTTCTTTTTCCCCTCCGACAGGAGGACACAGAGCCGCACACTCGCAAAGAAAGAGCCGATTCACGGCCCCTCGTTAACGACCTCCCCGTCCCCAGCTCGCAGCCCCTTCTATTTTCAATTTGCTGAACGGCGAATAAAAGTTTACAGCGAGGGCTGTAGGGGACGAGGGGCGGCCGGCGGGGCGTTTCAAAGCTGTGCCTCACGGCACCCATGCTTCGGAGCCGGGCAGGTCACGAGAGCACAGCCTCGTGAGGACTTGCGTCCGTGCACACGTGGTCCCCACGGCACGGAGCAAAAGCCCACGCCCGGGTGAGTAGGACCCAGCACGATGAGACGGGAAGCCGGGTAGGGCGCCCCGCTCGGCGGGACTGGGGGGAGCCTGGCCATCGTTGACCATCCTCCCTCTACGTCTGCCATAGCCCCAGGGGCAACATGCGTCCATTTCTGGGGTGATCCCGCACCAGCTGGGGCTGCCTTCCGGGGGCTCTAGCCTGGGGCCCACGTGCAGCGGGCTGTGTGGGCTTTGAACAACCCTGCACACTCCTGGGTTTGCTGCACCCCCGCCCTGCCCCTCCCCCTGCAGAATGCTGGTTCCTTTTTTTTAAATTGGTTTTAATGCTATTCAATTTGGTTCTGACACAGAGAGAGAGAGAGAGAGAGAGAGAGAGAGAGACAGGGGCAGGGGCAGAGAGAGAGGGAGACACAGAGCAAGCAGGGCAGGGGCAGAGAGAGAGGGAGACACAGAATCGGAGGCAGGTTCCAGGCTCTGAGCTGTCAGCACAGAGCCTGATGCAGGGGTTCAAGTCACGAACCGTGAGATCGTGATGCTCGGGCCCAAGAACTGTGAGATGGTGACCTTAGCTGAAGTCGGACCCTGAGCCGACGGGGCCCCCCCAGGCGCCCCTGGATGCTGCGTTCTTTTGGATTTGGCCGCCTGCCTCAGTTGGATTCCAGGCAGCCTGTCCCTGAGTAGGCACCAGGAGGAAGGTCATGTAACCGTGAACACTCATCACCTGGGCTTGTCTCTAATTGTTACTTTGCCCACAGACAAGCCTGGAGATGATCTAAGAGGCCTCGGTGCTATTGTCCTTTCGTGGTACCCGGGGGGCGGGGGGCACGGTGGGGGGGGAGGCACAGACATCACCTTAGAAAAAGGAAAAAAGAGAGAGAAAATTTTTCGTCTCCGTTGCTCCAGTGGCAAAAAAAGTGTGCCATCGCATTAAGTGCGTCTGTGGAGTGAGGACCTTTTGGGGTGGACACGGAGTGGGGGGGGGGGGCGGTGGATTCCATCCTGTGGCTCGGAGAGAAATTGCCGTGCCGTGTCTCCAAGTCCCAGCCTTAAAAACCCTTGACAAGCTGACATTCTCACTGCTGAGTGGAAGTGACGTGGGCTCGTCAAGCAGAGGCCACGGTGATGGGCTGTGGCAGGAATCATAGCAGGAGCCTGATGTGAACTGATGACTTGTGTCTCGTTGCAGCGAGGGCTCGGCAATTGGGTTTCGGGCGTGCACGGGTGCGGGCCGGGAGAGTCGGGGGCCTCCCTCCGACCGCCTGGCCACAGAGCCCTCGCCTTGCCAAGACCTCGAGCTGTGTAAACCCACCCGCCACGGCGGGGTGAATGCCTCATTATCATCCCCGAGTTTGGATACGACTTGCAACAAAAAAGAAAAGAAATACACAGAACAGGACCCTCTCAGGGCCCCGGTGATGGGTTTCAGATGTCGCTCTCCGTGAGAGCCAAACGCCTGGCGGGCCACGGAGGGAGATTTCTGGTGTCATGGACCGGCCAGGACTCCCCCTGAGCCTCTCCGTGTCTCTGCCTCCCTCTGTGTCTCTCTCTGCCTCCCACTTTCCCCACTCTCCCGATTTTTTCCCAAGAATCCGGGCGCATTAATGAGACTCTCAGCCCGGCGTGCAAGGCGGTGACCTTTCTCGCCTGGGACGTGGGGGCGGGGGGGGGGGGGGGACACCGAGGAGGCGGGGCCCGAGCGATGCCCGTCGTCAGGCCGAAATGAGTTCTGACAAGTTGCCTGAATTCGCAGGGCACGGACTCGGCCAGCCGCCCCCGCCCTCTCTCCGGGTTTGTGCACGTATATATCCAAGGGTATAAATGGTCCAAAATTGGCTGTTTTCTGTCTGAGCACCCCAGAGGCCCGGAGGATGCTGGAAACGGAGGGCTGGTGCGGGGGGCCACCGGAGGGTCCCTGCGGCTGCGGTGACAGCCGTCAGGTGAGCGGGCGGAGCCTGGCCCCGTCCCCCGCCCCAAAGGGACCTCGAGAACCCCGGGGGGGGGAAATGACCAGAAGCGGGTCCTGGGAGGGAGCGGGGGCCTCACGTCTCAGACACGGGCGTTTCAGCAACTCTGCAGACACCCCCCCCCCATGTCCTGGAGGGAGCCATCTGGGGGAGCCCGCACAAGGGGGCCCACACCATGTGAGCCTGACGCCCCGGGGTCAGACCCCATGCAGCCCGCGTCCCCCGCCTGGGGGCCCGCACTTTATGATCGAATGCCCATTGCCAGCATGCTGTCCTGTGGTCGACCAGGAGGCCAGAGGCCCCGTGTGCCAGATTCCCGTCTACCTAAGCTCACGTCCGTGGGTTTTCCGCACGCGGCTCTGGGGTGACCTCTCCCGCTTCCGCTGACACACCGCCCTGGCCTGGCCGCTGGTCTCCCTTCCGTTCCTGGGAGGGCTGGACGGACGTCCTTCGGTCCCTCTTGGCTAGGTGTGCCGTGTGCCGCAGTGCACTCTGGGATGCCGGGCCCCCGTCACCCAGCGGGGACGCTGCCCCGGGGCCCCTCTCCTTTTCGGGTGACATCCCACCACCCAAGACCCTGCGGAGGAAACACCTGTGTCCCGGGCCTCGGGCGAGCTGGGCCCGGCTGCCTGCCTCCCTCCCGCTCTGGCTCCGAGGTCACGTTGGCCAACAGGTGGTTCCCTTCAGAATCGCCTTCTTGTCTGAACGTGGCCCGGGGACTCAGAGGGCCGAGGGGCCAGAGGTCAAACACGGCGGTGCGGGGTCCCCCGGGGGCCGTGGCTTACCAGGTGTTTAATATTATCAGAGCTCATTTGCGAAACTCTGGTGGAGACGTCTCCTTGGTTCCAAATAAATTTAACGAGAGTGATTTTCAAAGCCCGCCTCTTGGAGGCTGCTCAGTGCACGGGCCGGTTAACGGTAATTCGAGGAGGCAGGCGTACCCTCTCCGAAAGCAAACATGTGTGCACCGTGGCCTGGCCCCATTTGTGGTAATTTTGGGGTCTCATTTCCATTTGTAAGAAAGATAACTACTTACATATGGAAGCAATAAATAATACAAGTCATTAAAATTTCTCTAATTTGAAAAAAAATTCTTAATGAAGTAATATCTTTGCCAGGGAAGGCAGAAATGTAAATTAGGCATTGCAATAAAACCTATTAAACGAATTGCTATGTTGTTGGTCCCCCCCCCCCCGCCGTCTCTCCCTCTCTTTTTTTTAATCTAATGAATTTATGAATTGTTCGTTGTTGGGTCACAGACTTTGTTAATTTCCTACGAGTTCGGCTGGGCCGGGAGGGGGCAGGGGACTGGGGACGAGCCACGCATGGTAAGTCCATTACGCGGGGCTCGCTAATCACCCCGCGAGTGGCGATGCCGAAGGGCCGAAAGGAAGAAACGCGTATTAATTATTTCAAGTTGGCGGAGGGGGGGAGGCTTTGCCCCCCAACGTCTGTCAGTTGTCGTCGCAGAATTTACGCCGTCCCGTGATCCCCGGTCGTAAAATTTACGTGGGGATTTTCAAAACGCTTGCTTCCCGCACTTCCTGGTCGGGGGGTGACATCCTCACAAGGCAGGCGAGGGACGGGGAAATGTCCCGAACGGCTGTTTGGGGGCAGAGGGAGAGGCTGAAGAGGACAGAAATGTGATTTACGGGTCCCAGGCGGCCACGTCGTAAAGGCAGCGATATGTCTCCCGCGGCGCTCTGGCTCCTGCAAAGATTTGCAGACGTCCTGTGGCCGAACGGGCAGGAGCAGGGCCCTCGGAGGACTGTGTTTTGTTTGGGGGGGGGGGGGGACGATGCTTCTGGACCTCACTCGAGCCGTCTGCCCTGGGCAGCGGTGGCCACAGCAGGTCAGCCGAGATTGTGACGTCTGAAGGTGCCCGGCCGCCGTGGGGCTCCCGGGGATCCCGGCCGGGGAGCCACGGGCCGTGGGTCCCCGCTGCAGGAGACTCAGGACGGCCAGCATGGAGAGCTCCGTGCATCAGGGCCTTTCACAGCCAGGCTCTCTTGCCGCCCACGTCGCAGCAAGGTCACCGGCCCTGACGACGTTCCCTCAGGCTGTCGTTTTCCCGTGTGGCATGTTTCTCCTTCTCTGTTCCTCAGTTGACCCAAAACCCCGTCACTGCGCATCACGGACACACGCCCTGCTTTTCGCTGAAAGGTTCCCCTAAACACGACAGGGATCCTGGGTCCTGGTGACTGATGTGGCCTCACGTGTGTCCCTTCCCGAAAACGCATGTGGGGAAGGTTCGGCCCGCGGGACGTCGGGAGGCGGCTGGATTTGGAGGTGGGGTCTTTAAGAGGGGGTTAAAGTAAATCCAGCTCACGGGGTCTTCGCAGAGAGGGGGGCTGAGGACACAGACACGGACGGAGGGACGACCACGTGAGGACACGCGGAAAACACAGAGTCTACACTCCAAGGAGAGGGGCCTCAGGAGGAACCCGCCTCGGCCCTGCCTGGATCGCAGACCCCCAGCCTTGACCCTGCCTGGATCTCAGACCCCCAGCCTCAGCCCTGCCTGGACCTCAGACCCCGAGCCTCGGCCCTGCCTGGATTGCACACTCCCAGCCTCGGCCCTCCCTGGATCTCAGACCCCCAGCCTCAACCCTGCCTGGATCTCAGAACCCCAGCCTCAGCCCTTCCTGGACCTCAGCCTCCAAGCCTCGGCCCTGCCTGGACCTCAGACCCCCAACCTCTGCCCTGCCTGGATCTCAGCCTCCAAGCCTCAGCCCTGCCTGGATCTCAGATCCCCAGTATTGGCCCTGCCTGAATCTCAGACCTCCAGTCACATCCCTGCCTGGATCTCAGACTCTTGGCCTCGGCCCTGCATGGGTCAGACCCCCAGCCTCATCCCTGCCTGGATCTCAGACCCCCAGGCTCGGCCCTGCCTGGATCTCAGACCCCCAGGCTCGGCCCTGCCTGGATCGCACATTCCTGGCCTCGGCCCTGCCTGGATCTCAGAACCCCAGCCTCAGCCCTTCCTGGACCTCAGCCTCCAAGCCTCAGCCCTGCCTGGATCTCAAACTCCCAGCCTCGACCCTGCCTGGACCTCAGACACCCAGCCTCGGCCCTGCCTGGATCTCAGACCCCCAGCATCCAGCCCTGCTTGGATCTCAGACCCCCCAGCCTCAGCCATGCCTGGATCTCAGACTCCCAGCCTCGGCCCTGCCTGGACCTCAGCCTCCAAGCCTCGACCCTTCCTGGATCTCAGACACCCAGCCTCAGCCCTGCCTGGATTTCAGACTCCCAGCCTCGGCTCTGCCTGGTTGTCAGATTCCCAGTCTCAGCCCTGGGAGGATCTCAGAGTCCCAGCCTCAGCCCTGCCTGGATCTCAGACCACCCAGCCTCGGCCCTGCCTGGATCGCAGACTCCCAGCCTCAGCCCTGCCTAGATTACAGACTCCCGGCCTCAGCCCTGCCTGGATCTCAGACTCCCAGCCTCGGCCCTGCCTGGATCTCAGACTCCCAACCTCAGCTCTGCCTGGATCTAAGCTCCCCAGCCTCGGCCCTTCCTGGACCTCAGCTTCCAAGCTCAGCCCTCACTGGACGTAGAGTCCCAGACTCAGCCCCACTTGAATCTCAGACTCCCAGACTCGGCCCTGCCTGGATCTGAGAGTCCCAGGTTCAGCCCTGCCTGGATCTCAGCCTCCCAGCCTTAGCCCTGCCTGGACTTCAGCCTCCCAGCCTCGGCCCTGCCTGGATCTCAGACCCCCAGCTTCAGCCCTGCCTGGACCTCAGATACCGAGCCTCAGCCCTGCCTGGATCTCACCCCCAGCCTCGGCCCTGCCTGGATCTCAGCCTCCCAGCCTCGGACTGCCTGGATCTCAGCCTCCCAGCCTCAGCCCTGCCTGGATCTCAAACTCCCAGCCTCCAGCCCTGCCTGGATCTCAGACCCCCAGCCTCAGCCCTGCCTGGATCTCAAACTCCCAGCCTCCAGCCCTGCCTGGATCTAAGACCCCCAACCTCAGCCCTGCCGGGATCTCAGACCCCCAGCCTCAGCCCTGCCTGGACCTCAGCCTCCAAGCCTCGACCCTGCCTGGATCTCAGACCCCCAGCCTTGGCCCTGCCTAGACCTCAGACCCCCAGCCTCAGCCCTGCCTGGATCTCAGACTCTCAGCCTCAGCCCTGCCTGGATCTCAGAACTCCAGCCTCAGCCCTGCCTGGACCTCAGACCCCCAGCCTCAGCCCTGCCTGGACCTCAGACCCCCAGCCTCGGCCCTGCCTGGATTGCACACTCCTGGCCTCGTCCCTGCCTGGATCTCAGAACCCCAGCTTCGGCCCTTCCTGGACCTCAGCCTCCAAGCCTCGGCCATGCCTGGATCTCAGACCCCCAGCCTCCAGCCCTGCCTGGATCTCAGCCTCCCAGCCTTGGCCCTGCCTGGATCTCAGACCTCCAGCCTCGGCCCTGCCTGGATCTCAGACTCCCAGCCTCGGCCCTGCCTGGATCTCAGAACCCCAGCCTCAGCCCTTCCTGGACCTCAGCCTCCCAGCCTCGGCCCTGCCTGGACCTCAGACCCCCAGCCTCGGCCCTGCCTGGATCTCAGAACCCCAGCCTCAGCCCTTCCTGGACCTCAGCCTCCAAGCCCCGGCCCTGCCTGGATCTCAGATCCCCCAGCCTTGGCCCTGCCTGGACCTCAGCCTCCAAGCCTCGACCCTGCCTGGATCTCACACACCCAGCCTCAGCCCTGCCTGGATTTCAGAGCCCCAGCCTCAGCCCTGGGAGGATCTCAGAGTCCCAGCCTCAGCCCTGCCTGGAACTCAGACCACCCAGCCTCAGCCCTGCCTGGACCTCAGACTCCCAGCCTCGGCCCTACCTGCATCTCAGACTCCCAGCCTCAGCCCTGCCTGGATCTCAGACCCCCAACCTCACCCCCACCTGGATCTCAAACCCCCAGCCTCACCCCCACCTGGATCTCAGACCCCCAGCCTCAGCCCTGCCTGGATCTCAGACCCCCAGCCTCAGCCCTGCCTGGATCTCAGACCCCCAGCCTCAGCCCTGCCTGGACCTCAGACCCCCAGCCTCAGCCCTGTCTGGAGCTCAGACCCCCAGCCTCAGCCCTGTCTGGAGCTCAGACCCCCAGCCTCAGCCCTGCAGGGATCTCAGACTGCTAGACTACAGTACCATGAAAAGTCTATGTTGGGGTGCCTGGGTGGCTCACTCAGTTAAGCCTCTGACTTAGGGTTCGAGCCCCGCGTAGGGCTCTGTGCTGACAGCTCAGAGCCCGGAGCCCACTTCAGATTCTGTGTCTCCCTGTCTCTCTGCCCCTCCCCTGCTCACACTCTCTCTCTCTCTCTCTGTTAAGTAAATGAACATTAAAAAATTTTTAGGGGCGCCTGGGTGGCGCAGTCGGTTAAGCGTCCGACTTCAGCCAGGTCACGATCTCGCGGTCCGTGAGTTCGAGCCCCGCGTCAGGCTCTGGGCGATGGCTCAGAGCCTGGAGCCTGTTTCCAATTCTGTGTCTCCCTCTCTCTCTGCCCCTCCCCCGTTCATGCTCTCTCTCTGTCCCAAAAATAAATAAACGTTGAAAAAAAAAATTAAAAAAAAAAAATTTTAGCAATCCATATCCGAGCCCCCCCCACTCTGGCATATTTGTCGTAGCGGCTGGAGCAAACGCATCCATGATGTTGCAGCAAATGTGTAGAGTCGTGTAGACAAATGTCCCTTTGGCCCAAAAAGGCAGGATCGGATGGGCTGCAGAAATGCTTGTCGTGCAAACAGTGTCTCCTCACCTCTACCTGGTGTCTCCTGGCCGGTGACAGTGACAGGCTCCTGTGACCGCAGCAGACAGCCCCGAGTCGCAGTGTGGAAGCCTGGCCACACTTAGGACCTCGGACGTCGTACCTGCATCCTGTCCTGTCCTGGGCTCCTCGTCACTGTCCCCCCTGCAGCCTCTCCAAGTGCCGGCTGTGCCTGGGCTCCCGTCTGAACAGCCTCCTTCCTTACCGCGGGACGTCCGGTCCCACACGCACCCCGCCTTCCGCTCGGGCGTCCCGGCCAGGCGTGGAGTCTGGGGGGTTCAGGCGGCTTTTCCAAGGCCCCCCGTCCGTGGTGGGGCTCGGGGCTGGTGCACGTTCACCCCTGGCCTGCCCGGAGTGCCCCCTTAAAACCCCGAACGCCTGGGCTGGCCGTGGAGCAGGGGAGGAGGGGGAGGTTCTCGGAGAGGCAGGGCGAAGGGGGGCAGAAAATGCAGCTCAGACGGCCGTGGACTTTATGTCCTGACCACAGTGGCTGTAAATGGAAGTGCGTGGGTGGGTTTGTGTGAATTAAAACATTTATAGAGCCCTGGGTTCCTGTTAGGTCTTAGGCGTCTTATTAAAAGCACCATTAGTGTAAACATGGGGGTTGTAAACCTGCAGGGGCCCGGCACCAATTAAAATAATAAACCGCACGGCACTGCCAGACTGAAGGGTGTTTGGCACAGGTTCCTGGAGGCGGAGGGAGGGAAAGGCAGCTCAGAGCCCGCGAGGAGGTCGCCTGCGGGATCCCGGCTTTGCCGTGAAGCGGGGAGGCTGTCGGATAAAAGAGAGAGCGTGGGTCCGTCTGGGCTGCGAGGGTGGCCCGAGAGCCACGGGAGGTCTTGGGGGCGATTCGGAGCACGAGGGGCTCCCCTGTCCTCAGCTGCCTGGATGGTCCCCGGCCGGGTGTGTGGGGGTCGGGGCAGGGGGTCCAGCACGGACCTGGGGCAGGAACACCAGCCCTCCAGCTGGCCGCCTGGCCACACGCCCTCGTGCCCGCACCTGCCCGCCCCCCGTGCCCGTGTCTCCCCTCTTGAGCACCTGCCAGCCCGTAGCCAGCCCCCCAAACTCACGGCTGCCCCTCGGCCTGTCTGTCCCTGCCCAGCATCTCCTGGTTTGGGACCACGTTGTAGCCTCAGTATCAAAGCCCCGACGTGAGCAGAGACTCGTGAGGGACGTCAATATCCGCGGTGAAGTGGGGAGCAACAGGGGGCACCCCACGCGGAGGACAGACCACAGGACATTGGCACAGGCTGCAGGGACACCATGTGTGTATGCGGGCGCCTGGGGCGGCCACACGGGGCTGATGCCGGAAACGCCGGAGGGAAACCGACAAGGCAGACAGGTGCAACGCCTAGAAAGTTCCAAGCGAGGCTTCTCTTTCCGACACGCGGCCGCCGAGGCTGGCCCTGCGCTCAACGCCACGTCTCAAGACAGTTTTCCTGCTGTCTGCCATGGTCTCTTCCAAAGACCCCGCTCAGTCTAACTCAGGAATATTTCGCCGAAATATTACTCCAGATGTTTCCGATTCGCTTGCCGTTAACACGGCAGCTTGGCGTGTTTCAGCCACCACCCCCCCCCCCCCCGTCCCCTTCCAACTCAGGGGCCGACTGTCGGGAGCTGAGGGGGGCTGGCTGAGTTATGACAAGTGTAGGCAGGGCTTTGGGGGCTAAAAGTTGAAGCATCCAGATGTCTGGTGTTTTCGCAGCTTGCCCGTCCTCCACTCTGGACGGAGCAGAGAGCGCCGTCCTGACACCTTCCCTAAGCCAGCATCTGGGAGCCGAGCCCCCGCCCTGTGCCTGGGGGACAACAGCCCTGCAAACCCCCAAAAATGCAGAAGCAAGGCGGGGGTCGCGGGCAAGAGGGAGACCTTCCGAAATGCAGCAGTCAGGGACTCAAGTGCCGAGGGATGCACAGACAGGAGTCTGAACCCAGAAGCTGCCCCAGGTCCTTAGCACCACCTTCAAGCAGCAGTCGAAGGAAGGTATTGTTTGTGCAGGAGCGTTTCTGCCCCGTTATAGAAACCAGAGCACGTCTCTTGTCAGAAAACCAAATGCCCCTCAAATCGGCTAAGCTGCTTTGCCGATCTATTTATTTCCTAACCCAACCCGTAGGGTCACAGGAACAGCTACTTTCCGAGGAGCTCCGGTAACAGTCTGTCGTGGGATGCACCGCGGGGTTCCCGGTTTGGGAGGAAGACGCGCCCCGGGCTCCCGCGCACTATAGAAAATAGGCCGGGTTTTGCTGTGCGGGTTCTTACCTGCTCCGTTGCGGCCACAAGCGTGGACGGAATCGACACCAAGCCACGATGGGGCGGAAAGAGCACAGAGTCCCCGTGAGGAGGGACGGGGTTCCGGAAGGTGGGCAGGATAGCAGAGGACACCTGTCCCCGTGGATGTGGACACGTGTGAGGACGGATGGGGGCCATTAAACCAAAGCGGCTTCCGTGCGGTTGCTGCAAGGAGGGCGTGTTTCACCTACAGCAAGTGAGACTAAGTGAGCGCGCTTGTAGCTGCCCCCCCTGCCCTCAGGTCGGGGACACAGGGTTGGTCCTGGCACCGTGACTGACATGGGAACCTTCTCCCTGACCACGGGGAGGGTCTGGAGGCTGCGGGTGCACAGGCAGGAGGCATCTTTCTGCAAGTATGGGGACAGAGCTCCGGAGAGCCGTGGGGTCCCCGTCTCAGCCGGTTCGCTTTCCCCCAGGAGCGAGACGCCCCGGGGCACAGGTGCACCTTCCAGGAAGACCCGGTCGGTGGGGGGGAGGGTTTCTCCAGCCATCAGGAGGTCACAGCGGTGGTGACAAGAGGGCACTGGGTGGGGAAGGGGGCAGTTATTGTTTCAAAAGCACAGAGACGACAGATGGCCAGAATCGGGAGATGGAAACACGTGGTTGAATCCGCAGCTTTCGTAACAACGGCAAAAACCTGTACTTTTTTTAAAAGTTGGTCTGTCTTTTACAGTGTAGCAATAATCACTCTTCAATAGCTAGCTGCCATCTATCCATCCATCCATCCATCATATGTATCTATCCACCCGTCATGTCTATCTATCTATCTATCTATCCATCCACCCACCATATCTGTCTATGTACCTATCATATCTATCTGCCTATCCGTCCATCTCTGTATCTATGTATCATCTATTCGTCTATCCGTCCATCCAACCCTGTATCCATCCATCCATCCATTCATCCATTATATCTATCTATCTTCATCATCATCATCATCATCATATCTATCTCCTATCTATCTATCTATCATCTGTCCATCCATCCATCATATCTGTCTATGCATCTATCATGTCTGTCTATCCATCCATCTCTATATCTATCATCTATCTGTCTATCCATCCATCCAACCCTGTATCCATCCATCCATTCACCCATCCATTATATCTATCTATCCATCCATCATATCTATCTATCCATCCATCCATCGTATCTGTCTATCCATCTATCATGTCTATCTATCTATCCATCTATCATATCTATCTATCTATCTATCCATCCATCCATCATATCTGTCTATCCATCTATCATATCTATCTATCTATCTATCCATCCATCCATCATATCTGTCTATCCATCTATCATATCTATCTATCTATCCATCCATCATATCTATCTATCTATCTATCCATCCATCCATCATATCTGTCTATCCATCTATCATATCCATCTATCCATCCATCATATCTATCTATCTATCTATCCATCCATCCATCATATCTGTCTATCCATCTATCATATCTATCTATCTATCTATCCATCCATCCATCATATCTGTCTATCCATCTATCATATCTATCTATCTATCTATCCATCCATCCATCATATCTGTCTATCCATCTATCATATCTATCTATCTATCCATCCATCTATCATATCTGTCTATCCATCTATCATGTCTATCTATCTATCTATCTATCTATCCATCCATCCATCCATCATATCTGTCTATCCATCTATCATGTCTATCTATCTATCCATCCATCCATCTACCCATCATGTCTGTCTGTCTATCTATCTATCTACCCATCCATCCATCATGTCTGTCTATCTATCTATCTATCTATTTATCTATCAGTCCATTCACCCATCCATTATATCTATCTATCTATCTATCTATCCATCCATCATATCTATCTATCTATCTATCTATCCATCCATCCATCATATCTGTCTATCCATCTATCATATCTATCTATCTATCTATCTATCTATCCATCCATCCATCATATCTGTCTATCCATCTATCATATCTATCTATCTATCTATCCATCCATCCATCATATCTGTCTATCCATCTATCATATCTATCTATCTATCTATCCATCCATCATATCTATCTATCTATCTATCTATCTATCTATCCATCCATCCATCATATCTGTCTATCCATCTATCATATCTATCTATCCATCCATCATATCTATCTATCTATCTATCTATCCATCCATCCATCATATCTGTCTATCCATCTATCATATCTATCTATCTATCTATCTATCTATCCATCCATCATATCTATCTATCTATCTATCTATCTATCCATCCATCCATCATATCTGTCTATCCATCTATCATATCTATCTATCCATCCATCCATCCATCGTATCTGTCTATCCATCTATCATGTCTATCTATCTATCTATCTATCCATCCACCCACCATATCTGTCTATCCACCTATCATATCTATCTGCCTATCCATCCATCTCTGTATCTATCTATCATCTATCCATCTATCTGTCCATCCAACACTGTATCCATCCATCCATTCATCCATTTATATCTATCTATCTATCTTCATCATCATCATCATCATCATCATCATCATCATATCTATGTCCTATCTATCTATCTATCATCTGTCCATCCATCCATCATATCTGTCTATCCATCTATCATGTCTATCTATCTATCTATCCATCCATCTGTATATCTATCTATCATCTATCCATCTATCCATCCATCCAACCCTGTATCTATGCATCCATTCACCCACCCATCATATCTATCTGTCTATCTATCTATGATCTATCCATCTATCCATCCCTGTATCCATCCATCCCGGTATCCATTCATCCATTCACCCATCCATTATATCTATTTATCTGTCTGTCTATCTATCTATCTATCTATCTATCATCTATCTGTCCATCTAACCCTGTATCCATCCATCCCTGTATCCATTCATCCATCCACCCATCCATTCTATGTATCTATCTATCTATCTATCTATCTATCATCTCTCTCTCTCTCTCTCTCTCTCTCTCTCTATCCATCCATCCATCCAGTCACCCTCATCTATTAAACATCCAAAGCAGGAATCGTCACAAACCCTAGAAACCTGACAGTCTGGGATTGCAGAGAGCAGGCTAGTATATCAGAGATGTAAATCATACTGAAGATCAATACAGCAGTTATGAGATGACTTGGGATGATCCTGAGTCCCCTGAAAACCTTTTCTTTATTGCATTAATTATTAAGATCCATGTGTCTCTGCTGATGGATGAATGGAGGAGTCCCAGAGATCATAAATCACATGAGATCACTTGGCAAGAGGACGGGTACATGTTGAGACCACATGTCCCACACGCTCTGCTCAGGGGTGCGTGCGGGGGCACGCAGGGCTGTGTGGGAGGTTGGGTGCACATGTGTGGATCCTGCTCTCTAGCTTTCGGAGTTTGAGATCATACACGGCACTGTCTGCATACCCTTCTCTCTGGGTGCCACCACATTGTACATGTTTCTTGGAGGGCTGTGTTCGCACTGTGTTTCCCTCTGTGTCTTCGAAAGCTCGCTCAGTTCTCTTGGTCTGCCGTGACGCATGTAGTTATGTACTTGGGGTTGGTGGGGTTGGGTGCCTGTTTGGAAGCTGGTGAAGTGAGGGATGGGGTCTGGTTTGTATCGAGGAACCAGTCTAAAGGACGGAAAAGAAGGAGAGCAGGACACACGGTGGACCATGGTGAGCAGGGGACATAATCAGTAGGTGGACGGATGGGCAGATCTAAAGGGCTGTATCCAAAAGTGAAGGGGTCTCCCATGAAGGCTCTGCCATGTTGAGACATAACGCCAAAGGCCACGGTGGAGAGACACGACCCAAGAAGATCAAACCGTGGGAGTGACTTTGCATTTCTTCCGGAGACCGGTGGTGATGGTGGGTCAAGGGGCTGCCATATTGGAAAAACCAGATGCGGAGGCTGGGTGGGATTGAGATGGGTTGGAACCAACGAGGTAGCTGCACACTTTGCCACCAAGACGGGGGCTGGGCATTAATTCACGATGTCTTCGGAGCATCCCACGATCAACGTGGGGCTTATGGACACAACTGTAACCCCTGTCTAGTGCTCGTGCTTTGTTGGGGCAACAGGAGGCACTTTGGGGAACGGACCGCCATCATGGAAAGTGTAATGAGCACTGATTCGAATCCGTCGAGGGGCAGATGGGGGGTGGTTCGGTTCCCCTCACGGGCTCTGTTCACAACGCTTTTCGCTGCAAGGGTTGGACGTAAACGGAAGGGAAACCGTTAGCCCAGAAACAGGTTTCACGCAAATGTCACTATCATAAAAACCCCAGAGCGATGCCTGATGTCTGGATTCCAAGCGAACACCCCATCCCTGGCAGACACAGACCAACGTGCTGGTATTCGTGGCTTCTGTCCCTGTTTCTTTCCGAGAAAAGAAATGCCACACACCCCCCACCCCATCTTCAAATCCCACCTTTAACCTCTTTAGCGTTTAATCCCGCCTTTAACCTCTTTAGCGTTTTAGAACAAAGCACATTTGTATCGTGACTGGGAGCCCCCGGTATGAATATTGGGAGACCTTGTTCAGTTTTCCAACTAGGATCCGGAAAAGTGTGATGCTGGAGGACGGCATTTTTTCCTTGTCAGAATCGGGAGGATGTCAGCTGTCCTCTGGATTGAATGACTTCCCTTTTGTATCGGCTTCCTCTGGATTCCATAACAAACTGTTGAGGAAAGACCCTAAATCCAATCACAGGTGTCCTGATAAAGGACATGGTCACAGAGGAGAAGCCACATGAAGACAGACCCAGAGAATGGAGGGATGTGGCCACCAGCTGAAGGACGCCCGGAGCCACAGAATCTGGAAGAGGCAGGCGGGAGCCTCCCCTGAATCCTCTGGAGGGAGCACAGCTCTGCCCACCTGGATCTCAGTGGCCCTGGACCTCCTGGACCTCAGCAGCCCTGCCCTGCCTGGATCTCAGCAGCCTTTCCCCTCCTGGATCTCAGTGGCCCTGCCCTGTCTGGATCTCAGGGGCCCTGCCCTGCCTGGATCTCAGCGGCCCTTCCCCTCCTGGATCTCAGTGGCCCTTACCTGCATGGATCTCAGTGGTCCTGCCCTTCCTGGATCTCAGTGGCCCTGCCCTGCCTGGATCTCAGTGGCCCTGCCCTGCCTGGATCTCAGCAGCCCTGACCCTACTGGATCTCAGCGGTCCTGTTCCTCCTGGATCTCAGTGGCCCTGCCCTGCCTGCGTCTCAGGGGCCCTGCCCTGCCTGGATCTCAGCAGCACTGTCCCGCCGGGATCTCAGTGGCCCTGCCCTGCCTGGATGTCAGTGGCCCTGCCCCTCCTGGATCTCAGCAGCCCTGCCCTGCCTGGGTCTCAGTGGCCCTGCCCTGCCTGGGTCTCAGTGGCCCTGCCCCTCCTGGATCTCAGTGGCCCTGCCCCTCCTGGATGTCAGCAGCCCTGCCCTGCCTGGGTCTCAGTGGCCCTGCCCCTCCTGGGTCTCAGTGGCCCTGCCCCCGCCTGAATCTCAGCAGCCCCACTCTGCGTGGATCTCGGCGGCCCTGCCCCCACCTGGATCTCAGCGGTCCTGCCCCTCCTCGATTTTTAGTGGCCCTGCCCTGCCTGGGTCTCGGGGGCCCTACCCTGCCTGGATCTCAGTGGCCCTGCCATGCCTGGGTCTCAGTGGCCCTGCCCCTCCTGGATCTCAGGGGTCCTGCTCCTCCTGGATTTCAGTGGCCCTGCCCTGCCTGGATCTCAGGGGTCCAGCCCCTCCTGGATTTCAGTGGCCCTGCCCTGCCTGGATATCAGTGGAACTGCCCCTCCTGGATCTCAGTGGTCCTGCCCTGCCTGGGTCTCAGTGGCCTTGCCTTGCCTGGATCTCAGCGGCCCTGCCCCTCCTGGATCTCAGTGGCCCTGCCCTGCTTGGGTTTCAGCGGCCCTGCCCTGCCTGGATCTCAGTGGCCCTGCCCTGCTTGGGTTTCAGCGGCCCTGTCCCTCCTGGATCTCAGTGGCCCTGCCCTGCCTGGATCTCAGCGGCCCTGCCCCCCCTGGATCTCAGTGGCCCTGCCCTGCCTGGATCTCAATGGCCCTGCCCTGCCTGGATCTCACTGGCCCTGCCCCTCCTGGATCTCAGGGGTCCTGCTCCTCCTGGATTTCAGTGGCCCTGCCCTGCCTGGATCTCACTGGCCCTGCCCCTCCTGGATCTCAGGGGTCCTGCCCCTCCTGGATCTCAGCGGCCCTGCCCTGCCTGGGTCTCAGTGGCCCTGCCCCTCCTGGATCTCAGTGGCCCTGCCCTGCCTGGGTCTCAGGGGTCCTACCCTGCCTGGATCTCAGGGGTCCTGCCCTGCCTGGATCTCAGTGGTCCTACCCCTCTTGGAACTCAGTTGCCCTGCCCTGCCTGGATCTCAATGGTCCTGCCCTGCCTGGATCTCAGCATCCCTGCCCTGCCTGGATCTCAGTGGCCCTGCCCTGCCTGGATGTCAGGGGCCCTGCCCTGCCTGGATCTCAGTGCCCTTCCTTGCCTAGATCTCAGCGGCCCTGCCCTGCTTGGATCTCAGTGGTCCTGCCCTGCCTGGATCTCAGTGGTCCCGCCTTGCCTGGATCTCAATGGTCCTGCCCCTCGTGGATCTCAGTGGTCCTGTCCTGCCTGACTCTCAACAACTGTGTCCCCCCTAGATTTCAGACTTCTCCTGGTCTCCAAAGCTGTATCAGGATAAATTCCCATTGTTTCCAGTCTCCTGATTTGGTCTTTGATTGCTGCAGCCCTGGGACCCTCATAGAAGACAAGGAAAGAAAGAATGCTTCCTTTGCTCAAAACAAGCACCTCGTCCTAGAGAAAGCATCCTCTGCTGCTGGGGAGCCTGTGGACCATTTCGTCCAATGTTAGAGGATCTGTCAGGTAAGTTTGCCTACGTCCCCCACACCCAGTGGGATCTGGAGAGAGCAGAGGAGACGTGGTTTTACAAGGACATCATAACACCCTCACACGTTGGTAAACACGTTTGCACCATCCTTTCCTGAGCCCGGACATGTGTTCTGACTTATCGCGTGTCAGGCACAAAGAAAACACACTCTTTTTCTGTATTTCCCGGCTGTTTCTGAAGGGGCTGATTCCGTGGACATTTCTTCTCGCTCAACAGGTTACGACAGAGAGACTCTGATGGGTTCCTTTTGGGGAAACATGGTGTTTTTGTATTCACATGAAATCGTATTATCTTCTCATGAAACACCTGAGCGGGAAAGACTCTTTCCTGGATGGTTTTGGCAATGGCTCCGTGAAGCGGATCGAAACATGTAATTTTGTGAGAAGTTTCTTCAACGGGGGAGCAGTCAGGGGGTTCCCTGGGGCGTAGATCTTGGCTGTCACTTTTACTCAAAATTAATCCAAATCCCGCCACCAGGACGATGGGTATACGTGTTACCCAGGGTACACGCGGCTCTCGCCTTTAAGGAGGCGGTCTCCCGGCTGCCCTCCGAGGGGTCTACAGAGGGCTCAGCATCTCTACTGGATGGACGGGATGGTGCAAACGTCATTTTGCTGGTAGACCCCCCAGCAACACACACGGTCTCTCACCCCCCTAAAGGGTCCCGCTGTCACAGGCACAGTCGCGAAGACCCCAGCACACAAGAGACGCAAAGGCTAGCTATTGCATTTTTTTTTTTTTCGTGTAGCTTCACATCCTGTGTCTTAGTTTCAATTCTTATAATACGAAAGAAAATGGGCAGAGAGTAGGAAAACCCATGGACTGGAACGTGCACACATTTAACACCGAGTTAGCGTCTACAAATGGGCTATCAAGAAAGGGGGTCTCTTAGCTCACTGGAGTGCTCCTGCTTTAGACACAGGAGGAGAATCTCAGTGTGCGTATTCAGTCACAGCAAATCCATTCATTCACCCAATGTCTCTGTGTTCCTCTTTGGCAGGGAATCTTTTCCAAAAGGACATCTTCGCGTCCATTTTTTTAAATGTACCTCCTATGTGCTACTCTGAAAATATATAAATATTTAATTAGTGGGTATAGATAAACAAGATCTGAACCTTAATATAAAGAGCTTTTTAGAAGTCTATAGTTGATTAAAGACTGTATTTACTGGAATTTTATAAATCCCTCCAGTGTGTTATAAATTAATAATTTGCTATATTTATTTGTGTGCTGTCTATGTAATTCAGTCAATTATTAATGAATACATTTATTGTGTATAAATAATAAAATTTCCATCGCATAATACAACCCATGCTTCATGTTATTATACTGGGAATAGCACATAAATAATGAAATAAAGGTGAAGTAAATAGTGGTCTGGGAGCTGCCGAGCATTTGTTTTTATTCACACATTTCCAAAAAAGGGGGGGGGGGGAATGGTTCAGCCTGAACGTATTGGCATTTATACCCTTACACTCTGGATGGGTAAGGGACAATGGCCACAGACTTGCAGCGAAGGCACTCGCTTGGACATTTCTGCTGTTAAGAGGCAATCATATCAACACACATGTGTTAGCATCTACTCTGTGGGAGACCCCGCATGAGGGGCTGATGCGAGCACCCCACTGGGTATCACGGCCACCTGGCAAGGAGGTGCCATTACCCTCAAAACCAGAACCCTTCCCTGTGACTCAGCAACGTCACCTCTGGGTATTTATCCAAAAGAATTGAAAGCAGGGACTCAGATCCTTGCACCCCCAAGTTCACACCAGCATGATTCACAGTAGGCAAGAGAAGGAAGCCATCCACGTGTCTGTGGATGGATGGATGCTTGGAAGGATGGATGGGTAGGTGCATGGATGGATGGAGGGAGGGAAGGATGGACGGATGGACGGATGGAGGGATGGATGGATGGATGGATGGGTAGGTGGATGGATGGATGGATGGACGGATAGGTAGGTAGGTGGAGGGATGGATGGATGGATGGATGGATGGATGGAGAGATGGATGGATTATGGATGGATGGGTGGGTGGGTGGGTTGATGGATGGATGGATGGACGGACGGACGGATGGAGGGAGGGAGGGAGGGATGAGTCAGCCTTGAAAGGGAAGGACATTCTGTACCTGTGACAACATAGATGGTCCATCTGGGGTCTGCCTCTTGCTGTTGGTGGAAGCCCCAGGATCCGAGGAGAAATACCGACAAAGCAGAGGAGAAGTCACGTGGGGACAGGGGCACAGATGGGAGAGATGCGGCCACCAGCCCAGGGATGCTTGGAAGCCCCACCATTTGCAGCGTTCGCATATTTTCTCAGTACATTCGTCAGGAGCACTCACATTCACGCATCACGAGGTGGGGTCTTGCCCAGGCCCCCACTGGCATCTGCACCTTGGCACTCGGACCACACGACCCTCTGCTTTGACTTTTCTACGCTAGAGGCTCCTCTGCCCCCTGCCCGTTGGTCCCGTCCTTGTGTGACTCCTGAGGTACCCGCTGCCACGCCGTGCACTGGGGAAGCCCTCCTTGACTTTCCGGGCCCGAGGCTGGCAGGGGTTTCCACAGTTTGCATTAAGGCAGCCAATGAGGAAGGCCGCCTTGCAAAATGTGTTAAGAAGGATTCTGAGTCTCTGTCACGGTGGAGGGAAGGGGACTTTGAGGCACCACAGGTGTGCAAGGGGGTCGTCAGCACACGGGGCCGTGTTATGTGTCCTGGACGGTGCTGGATGGACCTTACGAGGCCTGGCTCCCACATGCCATCAGCTGTGAGCCCAGGCAGTGCCCTGTGGTTTCTTCCTTTCCTTTCCCTTCCTTTCCCTTCCTTTCCTTTCCTTTCCTTTCCTTTCCTTTCTTTTCCTTTCCTTTCCTTTCCTTTTCCTTCCTTTCTTTCCTTTCCTTCCCTTCCCTTCCCTTCCCTTTCCTTTCCTTTCTTTCCCTTCCCTTCCCTTCCCTTCCCTTCCCTTCCTTTCCTTTCCTTTCCTTTTCCTTCCTTCCCTTCCTTTCCTTTCCTTTCCTTTCCTTTTCCTTCCTTTCCTTTCTTTTCCTTTCCTTTCCTTTCCTTTCCCTTCCTTTCCCTTCCCTTCCCTTCCTTCCTTTCCTTTCCTTTCCTTTTCCTTCCTTTCCTTTCCCTTCCCTTCCTTTCCTTTCCTTTCCTTTCCTTTCCTTTCCTTTTCTTTCCTTTCCTTTTCCTTTCCTTTCCTTTCCTTTCCTTTCCTTTCCTTTCCCTTCCCTTCCCTTCCCTTCCTTCCCTTCCTTACCTTACCATTCCTTTCCTTTCTTTTCCTTTCCTTTCCTTTCCTTTCTTTTCCTTTTACTTCCTTTCCTTTCCCTTCCCTTCCCTTCCCTTCCCTTCCCTTCCCTTCCCTTCCCTTCCTTCCCTTCCTTTCCTTTCCTTTCCTTTCCTTTCCTTTTCCTTCCTTTCCTTCCTTTTACTTTCCTTTCCTTTCCTTCCCTTCCCTTCCTTTCCCTTCCCTTCCCTTCCCTTCCCTTCCCTTCCCTTCCCTTTCCTTTCATTCCTTTCCTTCCCTTCCTTCCTTTCCTTCCCTTTCCTTTCCTCTCCCTTCCTTTCCTTTCCCTTCCTTTCCTTCCTTCTTTCCTTTCTTCCTTCCTTCCTTCCTTCCTCCCCCCTCCCTCCGTCCTCCTTTCCTTGTCCTTCCCTGTGACTCAGTCCCATTACTCATTTCTTTGCATCACTGTGGACAATGATAACAAAACCAGAGGCTGAGTTTATAGTGTCCTCAGCATCCACCAAAACCAGAAACAACATGGGGGACAAGGAGACCATGTCTACTCTGGACACGTCATCAACGCAGAGCTGCTAAATCCAGGGGAAACATCTAGAAGCAAATGAAAGCAGACGTCCAAACAACAGAAAACAGGATCTTTACCACAATTCAAGCGGATCCAATGGACTGGGGGCAAAACCACGAAATCCATCAAGAGTTCTGGGATGTTGAGGTGAATTACGAGCCATGGGGCCAGCACTGGGGCTCAAGCTCCGTGGATTCCCCTCCTCGAAGCACTTAAGAATGTGGGCAAAGGTTGGGCCTCCCTGTGTCTACTTATCAGCAAGTCTGGAAGACAATGCAACTTTGCCTTTTATCTACTGCGGGCTCGACTCCCTGAAGATTAAGAAAAAGCAGCTTGCGTTCTTGTGCAGATAATGAGGATTTTTCCGGATGAAAGAGTTTTTCGTTTCAGGGGCTTAAAAGTAATGAGGCAACTCTGAAATTCAGTCTTGCTACTCACAGGGACAGCTGCTCTCTGACACCCAGGCTTTTCTGGTCCAGACCGGGGGTAACCGTGTGCTCCTTAGCAGAGCTGTGCCAATAAAACTTTATTTACAAACACAAGCAGAGGGCCACATTTGTACTCTCTGCACCCCTGCCGTTGTATGCTATGCTTTAAGGAATTGCATGTTTGTTTGGTTTTGCCTTTTATTTTAATGTGTATTTAATTTTGAGAGAGCGAGAGACAGAGAGAGAGACACACACAGCACGAGCAGGAGAAGGGCAGAGAGAGATAGAGAGAGAGAAACACAGAATCTGAAGCAGGCTCCAGGCTCCGAGCTGTCAGCACAGAGCCCGACGCTGGGCTCGAACCCACACACTGTGAAATCATGACCTGAGCCGAAGGTGGACGCTTAAGCAACTGAGCCCCCAGGCGCCCTTGGTTTGGCTTTTTAAGTTTTTAATAACGTTTTTTATTTTTAAATTGTTGACCCATTTTAATTTTTTAATGCACTTTTTAAAATCAGGGTGACATTCATGCAATATATACATAGCCGTTTATATAAGTCAGGGGCGGCCAGCACATTCACCATGGTCTGGAAACACCACCCCTATGTGTTTCCAGCACATTCTCGTGTCCCTGAAAACAGACCCTGTATCCATGGAAGGGTAGTGAAATATGTCATGCAGAAACAGGTTCATAAGAGTTCGGGTTGTGGCCCCAGCCCCAGCGTGTGTGCCTTTGCAGGATTGATTATTTTCAGGTGCAGACAGCTGACAACCTACAGGTACACGAGAACCTTTCTCTCTGAGCTTACCTGCCTTCTGTTCCCCCCCAAAAGGAAACCGACCGTCACCGCTGCCCTCGTGGGGCGGGATCACCCAGAAGACGGAGTCTTGCCACAGCAGAGGGCACGACGTGGACCCCACAGCCAGACAGGCTCTGACTAGTGACATCGACGGGGCCACACGCCACGTGGACTCTGGTGTGTGTGTCTTCTGTCGCTCAGCATCACGTTTCCAAAAACCCATCCGTGTGGCAACAGGTGTGAGAGCTTTTCTCCTTTTCCTGCCCGAATAATACTCCGCTTTAGGAATGCACCATGGTCCGTTTCCTCCGTCCACGGATGCAAGGGGATGCTCCCAACGATAAAATGGCCTCCACACCGTCGGGTGAGAATCACGTTCTGCATCTCTGGGGGCCAGCTCGGATTTTCACTTCACCACAATGAAACACGGGAGGCCAAGAATGGACGTCAGCTACAAGAACTTGGGCCGGGGGATACTTTTTCTGCTTTATTTGTTGGCCTTTAATGGATTGAGGAAAACGAATGCAAGGCTGGTCAGGACAGGGACCCATGAACAGGACGAGGTCGCAGATGGACAGCATTTTCTAACTCACTAGGCACCACCTTGAAATCTTTCCACGTCCATGAAACCCCTTTAAGACAGAAGACTCACTACCCTATGTCCTACTGCACCCGTCTGAGCAAGTTTAATGCTCCCATAGTCTATTGCAACAGAGGGACTTCTTACAATCGTCCGTGGGTCGTAACTAAAATTCAGGACGTGGTTATGTTCTCTGTGGGTCCCCGAGGGTTTTCCTGCACGCAGGCAGTGAATTCCCCATGTCCCTAACCCTCTTGTGCCACGTGCATTCACCTCCCCCAAAGGGAATGAGCCAGCTTCCTTGTGACCAAGCACAGAGACCATTTTACTATGTGACCCGGGTGAGGGGCCCACACAGCACAGAATGCATTTTGCTCTCATGCCTGCGGACAGAAACATCTCTGCCAGACAGAGACCTGCTTCCTTCCAAAGTTTATTAGTGGCTGTGTTGTCTCAGATTAAAGTGTCTCTCTTCGCCCGGAGACCTATTTGTAAGGTCCCAGGCTGGGAGGAGTCTTGCCCCCAGGTTTTACACAAAGCATAGTAGGGATAGATGAGTGGTCCTTGTCTGTACGGGCGGGAGCGATTCTGCAACAGGGGGCAGTTGGCAATGTGCGGAGACGTTTTGGGGTGTCATGACTGGGGAGAACTGGCGTGTGGTGGGTGGAGACCAGAGACACTATTTGGCACCTGCGATGCACAGGACGTCACACATCAGAGAGTGCTCCAGCCCCAAGTGTCAGTGGTGCAGAGGCTGAGAAGCGCTAACCATGAGAAACTGTCTATCATCTATCGATCCATCCATCCATCATCCACGCATCCATCCATCCATCCATTATGTCTATTACCTGCCTGTCTATTCATCTATCCATCCATCATATCTATCTATCTATGTATTTATCTATCATCTATCTATCCACCTGTATATCTATCTGTCCATCTATCTACCTATCTACCATTGTATCTATCATCTATCATCTATCTATCCGTCTTTATATCTATGTATCTGTCTATCATTGTATCTATGGATCTGTCTATCCATCTATCCATCCATCCATCCATCCATCCATCCATCATATGTATCCATCCATCATATCTATCATAATCGTATCTATCCACCTATCTATTTCTTTCTATCTATGTATCTATCATTTATCCATCTGTATATCTATCTATCTATTTATCTATCTATCATTGTATCTATGTATCTATCCATCCATCCATCCATTATGTCTATTATCTGTCTGTTTATTGTTCCATCATATCTATCTATCTATCTATCCATCTATCATTGTATCTATCTATCTATCCATCTATCTATCCATCTGTCTACCTATCTATCTATCTATCCATCTATCTATCTATTTATCTATCTATGGCAGTGATTGTCAGCCAGAGTGATTGTCCTCTAGGATACACTTTGCAATGTCTGGGGACATTTTCTGTCATTACAAGTGGGGAGTTGCTCCTGGCATCTGGTGGGTGGAGATCAGGGACTGTCCTCATCACCCTGCAGTGCACAGGAGGTCCCACCCCAGAAAGCCATTTAGCCCCCAGTGGCTCTCGCCTGGTGTTGAAAACCCTGAAACAGACAAGCACTTTGCCTCCTGGCTCTCCTTTTGGCAGGAGCGATCTCCTTTCTTATCACCCGCTCTGATTTTTGACTGTCACTCCTCCCCTAACTGTGCGATTCTCATTCACGGCAACCAAGTGCCCTCAGAACGGCAGCCTCCCGCTGGTCATCAGGGAAACATTAACGGAAAAACAAGCACGGAATTGATCAAGTGTGTGGGGCTCTACACGAATGCAGCCTGAGGCCTCTCTGCGGCTTCAGGAGGTCACCGGCTGCCCCCAGGGGCCCAGGGGCTTTGTGAGAAGAACAAAAAAGACCAGGGGATTCTGTAGAGACCAGCTGGGCAGGGGGTCCGGCCTTTTGTGTGGAAGCTTTTCGTATTCAAATCTGCCTCTTTCTGCCTGGGCCCAGCCTCTCCACAGGAACTGCCCCTTGCACGGGCCATTTGCCAGCTTGCGGCACAGCCCCCAGGCCCAGAGCTGTTGCCTCCAGGCTGGTCTGCTTTCCCAGCAGAGGCCCCGAGAGCGTGAGTTGGAGGCCCCACGAGGCGCCCCACGTGGCTGTCAGGTTTCTCTCTCCCCGGCGTCTGGAAGGAGACACTCACTGGGCACTCTTACCGACAGAGTGTCTGTGAGCACGTCCTGGGTCCGCTGCGTCCTGGATCCCGAGGCACCGGGGATCCCAGGCTGGGCGAGCCCCACCACGCCACCCACTGGTGGAGGAAATCGGCCGCCCAAGACGCCGACCATGGCCCACACTCTGCCACCGTCTGGGCTGCAGCTTCCGCGGGGCACATCCCTGACTCTAATATCAGTGGGACTCCGCCACCAGCCTTTGATAGTCATCTGTTCTTAAACGCTGCGTTTTCCCTGCAGCCCCCCGCGAACCCCCAGCCCATGCCGTTCCAACGAGCCTGCCGAGAACGCCAATTCCTGGGGCCGCATTTCTTCAGTGCTGTCTGAAGACCCTTTCAGCTTCCTCGCAGGTGCCGCGAAAACGCAGAGCCCGGATTCCGGGGCTCGGCCTTTTGAAAGTCGGCCCGTTAATGAGAAAAACATCATGTGCTCGGCGGTGCTTGGAGGCCTCTGTCATCTCTGCAAGTGAAAACACGGGCTGAGTACCGGAGAGGGCTCCGATGTGGAGACATTTTAATCGCGCAAAGAGAGTTGTGGCTCAGGGTTTAGGCGCATCCCTGGTGCTGAGTTTAGGGCCCCGGGCCGGGCGGCTCACGAAAAGACCAGGTTGACAGACGGACATAGTCTCAGGCGCGTGTCAGACAGGAAGACGTGTAGGTTTAAGTGCAAAGGAAGGCAGGATTCTGGTTGTTCCCTGAGTCCTTGAACTTCGTGTGTATTTATTGTGTACCATGTAATAGGTTTTGCGGGGAGCACAGTGAGAGCACCTGATGGGGTGACCGAGAATACACGGGGGATGGGGTTGGGGACAGACCATCCCAGATATGGCACCGTGGCACAAGGGATATGTTAAGCTGAAGCATTTTGAGACAGCAGTAGGGGCAGAAAGGTCACCTGACCTCGTCTCTTTCCTGAAATGGGAGGTGCCTTCCCTGCATCCAGAGGGGAGGACCACCCTTATGCCCAAGACAGAGGGTCACAGAGACAGAGTCTCAAGAAGCAGCCCGTGTGCCCCACACCCCACGCACCCCTCCACCCGCCTACCTTGTCCTCACCAAACCGGGCAGCAGGCACCTGTGTCTGCATTTCCTTACGGAGGCTCCCGAGCCCCATCCAACGTTCGCTCTGGGAGCCTGCGTGCGTCTGTCCTGCTCACCTATCCTTGTGAGGGGAAATTTCAGATCCAGGCAGGGACTCCGAGAGCCTCAAAGCATGCCTTTTCCTCCCATACAGGGGTCACCTGGGATCTCTGAGATACCGTAAAACCTTGGCTGGTGAGCATTATTCATTCCAGAAACAGGGTTGTAATCCAAAGCACTGGTGTGACAGATTGAATGGGAAGAACCGTTGGCTCGGCTGTGATCCTGTGACACGCGGCATCACGTACGACCCGTGTCGCAACACGTTGCGTCTTTGTCAAGTTAAAATTTATTGGAAATGTTTGCTCGCCTTGTAGGACGCTCGCAGAACAAGTTACTTGCGATCGAAGGTTTTACTGGATATGGACACCTGGTCCCACCCAGGGATCCTTGACTGCTTGGGGTACTGACCTCACTGCATGTTCACACAAACTTCCCTGGTGATTCTACAGTGAGCCACAGTGGACGTCCTCCAACGCCATGAGGCAGAAGAGTCCCCGCAGTGTGGCACAGGGGAGCGTCTCTCTGTGCCTCAGTTTCCCCACCTTCAAGTGTGGATTCCCTCACGGGAGGCATGTGTGGAAGAGTTTGGCAGATAGCAAATGCTGTTCCATGGATGCACTCGGTGACGGCCGCCATATTTATCCGTTGGGACCAGAAGGATTGTCCATGGTTAAACAGTTTGGTCTCAGCATGACACGAGTTAGCATGGGCATACAGCAGCACAGCATCTGTCCAGTGGGAGGGGTGGGGGAGAAAGAAATGTGGAGGTGGGCAGGCACAACTTGTAGGAATCGTGCGCCATCTTGGGTTGCAAAGACATGACATGCACTACGTGACATTGGGTAGGGCTGGAGAGCAAGTTGGGGCCAGCTAGCAGAGGCTCAAGACGGTTGAGGGGGTGCGGTGGGTCTGGAAGACAGCACAGCCCTGTGCAGGACAACAGCATGATGGGAGCTGGCTTGGGGCAGTGAGTTGGGTGGTGGGGTGTGGGATGGACGAGACCGATAGGACAGTGGGGAGAAGGCGTTCAGAAGGGCTGTGCCAGGGAGACAGGGAAACGCATGATCGCCAAGAGACTACAAAAGGCGCAACACCAGGAAAGAGACTCCTAAAACAGGGGTGAACTTCCTGACTATCCTGAAAATTGAGATGTCGGAAGAATTCACACTGATGGAAGGAAGCAGAATATTGGTGAGTTAAGACCATTCAGGGGGGTGCCCGGGTGGCTCAGTCGGTTCAGCATCTGACGCTTGATGTCCACTCAGGTCTTGATCTCGGGGTCATGAGTTCAAGCCCAGCATTGCCTTAGCACTGGGTGCGAAGCCTACTTAAAAAACAAACAGAAAGGACCCTCGCTAGTTTTCAAGTCACGACAAGGAACAAAAGACAAACCCCGGGCCTGATTTTTGGAAAGTAGACAAAATTAGGATTACTGTTGGTGAAATCGCTAGGTTCTAGACAGCAGGGAAATAAGTAACTAGTAATTATGAGATCTGAGAACAGATTTCCTTGAGTAAGGATGAAACGAAAATAGAAACCAGGAGCCAGTAAACGGGGCAAACTATTTTGAAGGGAAAAAAAAGTTTCTTGGCAGCAAGAAAAAGCATACATATGATGGAAATACAAAATGAAAAACATATTAAAGGGTCATGCCATCAGTGCAACAACATGTAAAGTGCCTGAGAGTGAATTTTATAAGGAACGTACCAGAGCTTTTGAAAAGGAGACCCTGAAAAGCTTTGCTAACGCACACAAAAGAATATTTCAGTGGAGAAGCGTGTTGCCTTCCTGAATGTAAAGGGTCTACTATTATAAATAGATCGATATTTCCCAAATTTAAATATAGGCTTAACTCTTCCAGGAATTTGTTTGGTTTGGTTTTTAAGTTTGCAAAGAGTACGGTGATTTCAACACGCTCCCGCAAGGATCACGTGGTGAAAATCTGTCGCCATTTCTGAAGAAGACTGAACAGAGAAAGCATACATTAGCAGACAATAAAACCCTTTATAAAGACGTAATAAATGAAAGCAGTAAGGGGCTGGCACGTGAATAGACAGACAATGAAGAAATATGCCAAGATTTTATGATGTGACAGAGGAGGTTTTTCTAATTCATTCCATAAAAAAAAAAAAAATCAAGACTTCTGTGTGTCGCGAAATATACACAAAATTAAAGGGGATGTGAGGAAACATACGGAAAATACATTATACACCAAAAGCATCATTAATACATAAAGGACTGTTTCAAATCACCGATAAAGTTCCCCAGTCAAGAAAAAACGTCAAAGAACATGACACAAATGGCCAATAATCAACAGAAAATGCTTGACTTTGGTAAAACGCGATGGAAATACGGTCTTTAAGACAATGCGACCCCACTGAAGTTGGTTGACTAACGAGAGGCGTTAAAAATGTCCTCCCTGAGGGGCACCTGGGGGGTTCAGTTGCTTGAGCGTCCGACTTCAGCTCAGGTCGTGATCTCGCGGTTCGCGGGTTCGAGCCCCACGTCCGGCTCTGTGCTGACAACTCAGAGCCTGGAGCCCGCTTCAGATTCCGTGTCTCCCCCTCTCTCTGCCCCTCCCCTGCTCACACTCTAATTATCTGTCTCTCAAAAACGAATAAACATTTAAAAAAAAATTTTTTTAACGTCCTCCCTGATCCTGGATCCACAAATCACATCTGTGCAAAGCGCTATGGAGTCAACAAAAAAAACAGCGACGATAAGAACACCACAAAACTGTGTGAGAGCCGACATCCGAAGAGCGATGGACGGTTGTGTAAAATCTTCTGTACTTTTGACACAACTAAGTTGGAACACATGTAAGAAGTAGAAATTTAAAAAAATGACAAACTCTACCATCACAACGAGTCGTGAGTTTGCACGTCGGAGCACGGTTGACCCAATCATGACTGAGTTTGAAGACTGATTGGTATGGGCCAGTGGGAGGGCAGAAGCCAGGCAGAATGGTGGTCCTGATACCTGGAAGAGGGGAACGTGGGCAGAAGAGGCAGATGCGGGCAGCTGCCATGCTGAGATAGACCTCCCGTGACCCCAGGTGGCACTCTCCAGGGGGGAACTGGGTGTGGAGAATGAGGCGTATGTGTGCACAAAGCCATCCCCAGAAACAGCAAGTCTGAATCCATGAGGCATCCTTCTGAAGCAACGCCAGAGTCACCAATGATGCCTTCCTTCCCACATCTCCCTAGATGGACCCAAGCAGCAGAAGAAGGAGAAGAGCACGTTCCAAGGTGTTCAGCAAACACACATTGGATCTCTGGGAGCAAGGTCTTGCCCTGACCTGAAGCCAAGGCCATTATAGTTGGCGTTTGAGCTTCCGCCATGGATGGGAGGGTTATCGGCAAAGGTTTCCTGGACTCATGGGCAGAAGATAAATTCCACAAGCACCCATTGATGGTGAAGGCATGCTCTACTCACCATGCTAAAATAGGGTGCCAAGAAGGAGAACATAACGGTCTGACTTTCAAAGGACCAAAATGGCGGTGGGAGAGAAGGGTATGGAGGCAACGAAGGAAACATAAGAAGACCAAGGGGAAGGGAGAAGGGAAGCAGGACAGTCCCCCCAGACGCGCTGGAAGGAGAGCCATCAGGAAGCTCCATCCAGCACCCAGCGGACCCTGTTCTTGCGAGATATGGATACGGAGTTCCTACCTGTATGCCTATGGAGATTCATAGTTACACGATTTCCACGAACAGTGAGGTGTGCCTCAATGAAGTACCTGAACACATCGTTTTTTCAAAGGAGGTTGAAGGGAGGAAAATTAACTTCCTCATCCAGGCTGACTGTCCTGCCACGTTGTGTCTGTGGTCACGGCAGTGGGGGATGCCCAGGATGCTGCCAGAGTCCTCACGTGTCCTGGAAAACATCCGTTCTGTTCTATTTTGTTTTTCTTCTTTCTTCTTTCTCCTCCTCCTCCTTCTTCTTCTTTCAGCTGGCCGTGCCCTACCAGAGGCAGGGGGAAATGCAATTAAAATAGAAACGTCGTTCTGAAGGCAGTTTTTGGAATTTTCAAGGGTGACCTTGGTACGGACCATAAATATAAAATTCATATGTGCTTGGCTTCCTGCCTATAATGACCTATCAAAAGGTTCAGAGTTTAAATGAAATTCACTACAAAGTGAGAAATGGCACGAGGGTAGGATCTGGCTTACTGCTCCTTACCTGAAACATGCACCACCACGTGGCACCCAGGTATGTTTGACGTTTCATCTCATCGTGAGACATTTGGGTTTTTGTCTTCTTTTGTTTTGCTAATCGTCCTGGTCAAACGTTCCCTTTCTCTTCATGTGCTGACACCAGGGGGGCCCCCCAAGCATCCAGGAAGCGCGGGCAAGTATCTGGCCCGCCAAATCCCGCGACATCACCTCGTGTGATTCAAGGAAAGCTGCGTTGGGTGTTTCCAGCCCCAAAGTGTAAGGGCCACTTGTAATCGGTAATTATCAGCGTGTGCCTTCCCTTCCCAGAAGTAAAAATTCTCCGGTGTCCGGGGCGGAGGTGGGGGGCGGTGGGGAGGCAGGGGTGGGGAGGATAGGTGATGCCATGATTCTGCTTCCTTGCATTCCAAATTCTTCCAGAAAAGCTTTAATGACTGAGGATCCTGTCCAAGAATGTCTGTATCTAGTCTAGTCACCGGGGACGCTTACTGTTTCCACATTCTATCATTTCCTCCGGGTGGACGTGCTCTCGTACTCAAGTTTCTCCTCGGATTCCAGAGACTTTGGTCGTGCTCTCTGCTCCCAAGCTCAGTGGGCGGGAATGACTGGCCCGCACAGTGACAAATCCATCGCTACACGTCGAGAGCCGGGGGTGGGGGGAGGGAGGGATGGCAGACAGCGGACCCCGTGCACAAGGCAGCCATCACTAACGTCTTTCAAAGGGTCGCCGACGGTCTGCTAAATCAACGTAATTCTAATGGATGTTTCTGTCTGCTCTACAAATAAGGCTGAACCATGTGTTCCAAATCGTTTTCTCCCGTCTTTTCCTCTGCATATAATTTTTAAACTTCTTTCCCCCACCCCCTTGGCTTAGTTGTTGAGACAGACCTAAATCAAACTAATTCTAGAGGAGTACAAATTCTGGGTTAATCGGAATCTGTGCTTGTTAAGATAAAGAGTGTGCGACATCTGGTCTTTATTTGCAGGGAGGCCTTTGGAGAGGGCTGTGCTCTGGGGTAGCTGTGTTGTTGGTGCCATCTGGCGTAGCCTGGGGCACTCGGAGCCGACGTCAGGGTGAGTGTGCACGTGAGCCCCGGGTCTCGCCTCAACCCCCCGAGGGGTGCAGCGGCTGGGGCAGGACCGGGCATCACCCCCCCGGGACCTGCGGTTGCCAATTGAGTTGGTACGGATCCTACAGGACCAGCCTCTTGCCGGTCATGCCTTGCTTCCCTTCAGTGAGACGAGGCTCGTTCGCCAGCATCCCGGAAGCCTGGCGCGATCCCAACTGTGAAAGCAGACGTTCCTGGGAAGACGGTACAAGGACCAAAGGGCATCGTTCAGCTTTGATGTGCACAATCTGACAAACAAAAGTAGGTAGAGAATCTCTTCCATCTCGCGCAACCTGTGTGCGCACCGTGAGGTTCCCAGCTCTTTTGTGAGATATTGCCTACCTTGAGGGCATAGAGCGTCGTTTCAGGAGACCCTTGTACCCCTCCTGGACACCCTGAATTTGCCCCAAGTATTTGCTCTGAAAACTCAATCCCGATGTGTCCACTTTGGCTGTAGGAACCCCGTGTACCTGTGCCACTCGCCCTGTGGGACAGTCGGCACGGCGTTCCCCACGGGTCCGCACAGGCGAGCACGCTGTCTCAGGAAACGTGCTGGATTTTAACTCCGCCTTCATCGGCCTCTGTTTTCTCCACAGTGAAGTAAATTAGCGGAGCATGTTTCTAATATTTCCTGGGCCGTAATGATCCACTGAGCTCATTAATAGAGAGCGAGGGTCTCGTAACTCACTCACTTATCAAGCGTAAATTGAAATCTTTAGAGTGTTGGCTTGTTCATTAGAAAAATAGCCTACGTCACTCGCCGATCCCGGGACAACATGATAGATTGCCTAACAAGCAATTAATAGGTTCATAAGTTATCTGACGAATCGATTTTTAGGCCGGACTCTGTCCATTACTTTAGCTATCCGGATATCTGATTAGGATCGAGCATTCAATGTCAAATGAATTCCGATGGATCCTCTCCGCAGCTAGAGTAACGGGCCCACGGACACTGGCCGCAGTAGCACATGGGGACACCCACTGTGAAATGCCAGTGGATGGCCTGGGTTGGTTTTTCTGGCCAGGACACTCCCAGGCTGGGTCATCACTCACGGCGCTGGGGCTAGGGTTGAGGCATGTGGTTGGGGCAGAAAATTTAGGGGAGGGGGCTGCAAAAACTTAGTTACTGGGACAAGAAACATTCTAATGCAATGATTCTAAACAAAGTGAATGCAATCGAAAAAGAAACCCATGATAAGGAAATATGAACACTTTAAAATAAAGAGAGGATCTTTATAGGTAAAGACAGGTAACAGTATCCTGCAAAATTCTACCGAAGTTCGAGGAGAGAGGAAAAGTCCCAATGGTGCCTTTTTCCCAGACAAGACAGGTGAGTTCCCCGGTCCATTGACCCTTGTCCCTCCCCTCGTAGCAGTTCTGACCCATAAATCAGTCATTCGCCTCCACCAGGGTCACAGTAAAATGATTGCTATTTTCAAAGCACGTTCTCCAGTTTTCTTTTCTTGTTTCAAACACATGAAACTGTTTTTAATATAGATTTAAGGGGGGAAAGGGTCATAAAACCGTAATATTTTTTTTATTGCAGTAGGAACACTTAACTGGCATCTAACCCTCTTGAAAAAATTTTAAGGTTACAATATGGTGTAATTAACCATAAGGACAATGATGTATAGCAGATGTCTAGAAATTATTCATCTGCAATTTGTGTAATTGAGACTTTCTGCTTGTGGATTAGCATCTCGCCGTAAAGTGGAATCATGCAGGATTTGTCCTTCCATGACTAGCTGATTTCATGAAGCGTGATGCTTTCCAGGTTCATTCTTGTTGGCACGTAGAGCACGTTCCCTTCCTGTTTAAGGCTGAATAATATTCCAACGTACAAATCTATCGCATGTGGTGGAGGGCTCGTGCTGCCGAGGCTGCTTGTCTATGAGATGTTGCGGGGGTATACCAGATGTCCCATTTCCATTTTTCTATGTGTTTAGGACCTTTTCCAGTAGATTTGAGGTATACCAGATGTCCCGTTTCCATTTTTCTATGTGTTTAGGACCTTTTTTAGTAGATTTGAGGTATACCAGATGTCCCGTTTCCATTTTCCTATGTGTTTAGGACTTTTTCCAGTAGATTTGAGGTATACCAGATGTCCCATTTCCTTTACCCTGATGTCCGGCCATACTAGTGACAATTTTGTGATTTAATACTCTTTCCTGTGTCTTTACAACATACACAGCACATTTGGCTTTGTGTTGTGATGTCAGGGGAGGAGGACTCACCAATCCGCACCCTATGTCTCTCTTATTGTGATGTGTCCCAGAAGAAGACCTTATACCCTTCAGGAGCCACTGCCTCATCCATTTATACAAGGTCCCCTCCCTTGCTTTTACCAGGACATTCTTCTCTGTGTCTAATATCCCTCTGGTTCTTCAACTTGGATTCTGTCCCAAGGAGTCCCTTGCAATATGCCTTCAGCCTGGAAGGGAACTCTGACAGGTTTGGGACTGCAGGCTGTGCCCAGTCCCCCAACAATCAACCATGAGCTCTTCTACTTAGCTTTGCATTGTGTACCCTTCTCCACGGTGGTTTCACTGGGATGCCGATTTAGTTCTTTATTCTGATAAAACATACACAGCATAAAATTCACCATTTTGTCCATTTTTAAGTGCACAGCTCAGTGGCATCGAGCACATCACATTGCTGTGCAACCATCCCTAACATCCATGTCCAGGACTTTCCATCTTCCTAAACTGAAGCTCTGTCCCCCATGAAACACTAATTCCCCAGTCGCAGCCCCAGACCCTGGCTTCCCCATGTACACTTTGTCTGTATGGATGCTACTCCTCTAGGGACGCCATATACATGGAATCACACAGGATCTGTCCTTCTGTGCCTGGTGCATGTCACTGAGCATCACGTCCCCAAGGTCCATGCACGTTGTAGCAGGTGCAGAACGTCCTTCCTTTTCAAGGCTGAGTTATATTCCGCTGTGTGCATGGACCACATTCTCCATCCATTCCTTCGTTGATGCACACATGGGTTTCTACCTCTTGTCCACTGTGAATATTGCCGCTATGAACGTGTGTGTTCAAGAATGCTGTTTTCCTGGGATAATTTAGGGGGATTATAAAAATAGGCTTCAACAATAGAAAAGGGTGGAAAAAGCCACCTATGAGACATCATGGGAAGATCATGCACATGGTCATGGCTTATATCCACAGGGCAAATCCTAGAAGAAATACAAACGCCATGAGTGATGATCACAACCAGGTGGAAATCTTTGTTCCTTCCATATCCCCCCAATTTTTTTTTTTTAATTTTTTTTTTCAACGTTTATTTATTTTTGGGACAGAGAGAGACACAGCATGAACGGGGGAGGGGCAGAGAGAGAGGGAGACACAGAATCGGAAACAGGCTCCAGGCTCTGAGCCATCAGCCCAGAGCCCGACGCGGGGCTCGAACTCACGCACCGCGAGATCGTGACCTGGCTGAAGTCGGACGCTTAACCGACTGCGCCACCCAGGCGCCCCACCCCCCCAAATTTTTTAATAACCAGAGTCAGAGGGAAAGAAGTGTTTTTTCATAA
Organism: Leopardus geoffroyi; assembly: GCF_018350155.1. Classification (NCBI taxonomy): domain Eukaryota; kingdom Metazoa; phylum Chordata; class Mammalia; order Carnivora; family Felidae; genus Leopardus; species Leopardus geoffroyi. The sequence goes on from NC_059343.1 coordinate 708,825, forward strand.
GACAATACCAGACCGGGAGTGCAACAGTAGATGTGCACCATAGCACATAATTTTGTTTACATCAGAACCAGAAACAGTAGTAATGTCTCTTATTTCCTTCCCGGAGACAAATGCCTCTGTCGGGGCAGGACCCTTATGAAACGCATCTTGTATCCTTCGTACCAATGAGAAATGTTCCTAAAGTCACCCGAATGTATGGACGCTTTAAAAGAAAAATGTCGGAGAAGCAGACGTGAGAGCTCTTGCCAATAAAGGGGAATTCAGGGGCGCCTGGGTAGCTCAGTTGGTTGAACGTCCAACGCGTGGTCTCAGCTCAGGTCTTGATGTTGGGGTCATGAGTATGAGGTCTGTGTTGGGCTCTGTGCTGAGTATGAACCCTCCTTGAAATGAAATGAAATGGAATGGAATGAAATGGAATGGAATGGAATGGAATGGAATGAAATGAAATGAAATGAAATGAAATGATGAAATCAAAATGAAGGGGAGTTCAGGGCACGTCTGATCAATCCCCACATTATCATTTCCCGGATGGACTCTGCCTCACATGGTCTCACCCACAGGGTCCGGATGGCATCACCTCCTCTTGGTTCTGTGCGCTTAGGAGCCTCTTCCTGTGTCCTGTGGACCCGTGAACTGGCCGCGCCTGCATAACCCCCCTCTTGGAGGCTCTGGTCCACATTTTTGGGTTTCCTCCGGAGTCCTGCAACAAGCATTTGTCATCTGGATGTGCCCACCTGCCGGAGGAAGAGCGTGCATGCCGCCATCTTTGTGATGCTCACATCCTGCCTGGTGAGGGCAGTGGTACAAAATCCCCTGGTTCTCCCTCCTCCGAGGACCCCGACCTGTTGGGAGGGCACCGCTTCCCGCCCGGAAGGAAGGACACTCGTGCTTCTAAGTCGAAGAAACCACCCCCTGTGCGCTTTGCGAGGCCACATGCATCCCAAGGCCACTTCTCAGCCTAAGAACCAGGTCTGTGCACATGTTGACATGGGTGATCACCGTAGATGGTGTAGACTGACGAGCGGCCCCACCAATCAAAAACATTCTCCCAACACAAACGTGGAAATTATGTAAAAAAAAAAAACAAAAAGTCCATTCTAGGGGCGCCTGGGAGGCTCAGTCAGCTAAGCGTCAGAGTTTGGGTCAGGTCTTGATCTCACGGTTCGTGGGTTTTGGGTCCTGCGTTGGGCTCTGTGCTGTCATCTCTGAGCCTGGAGCCTACTTTGGATTCTGTGTCTCCCTCTCTCTGCCCCTTCCCTGCTGGTGCTCTCTCTCTCTCTCTCTCTCTCTGTCTCTCAAAAATGAATAAACATTAAAAAAATTTTAGGGGCAAAAAAAAAGAATTTTTTTTAGGGGCACCTGGGGGGGCTCAGTCATTTCAGCATCCCACTTCGGCTCAGGTCATGATCTCGAGGTTCGTGGGTTCAAGCCCCAGGTCGGGCTCTGTGCTGACAGCTGGGAGCCTGGACCCTGCTTCGGATTCTGTGTCTCCCTCTTTCTCTCTCTGCCCCTCCCCTGCTCGTGCTCTGTCTCTCTCTCTCTCTCTCTGAAAAATAAATAAACATTAAAAAATTTTAGGGGCAAAAAAAAAAGAATTTTTTAGGGGTGCCTGGGGGGCTCAGTCATTTCAGCATCCAGCTTCGGCTCGGATCACAACCTCGTGCTCCGTGAGTTTGAGTCCCAGGTCGGGCTCTGTGCTGACAGCTGGGAGCCTGGAGCCTGCTTCGGATTCTGTGTCTCCCTCTCTCTCTACCCCTGCCCTGCTCGTGCTCTATCTCTCTCTGTCTCGAAAATAAATGAACATTAACCAAAAAGCGAAAGTAAGCACCTTTCGATGGTGACGCTCTGTGGATGTGACTTCGTGGGGATGCCTTTCCAAAGGCAGCCGCCCGCTCTCGGAGACGCTAAGAGTGTCCTAAGGGCACGCGTCACGTGAAGGTCTGCCTGGTGACGGAAGGTCCAGTGTTGGACGTCCCCGAGGAGAAGGCTTCGCAGCCAGTGGGCATGGGCAGATTCTCCTACAGGACGGCCGACACGCGGTCCAGCGGCCATGGGGTCGGGTACCCTTCTGAGTCTGGGCCAACAGCACCAAGGTCTGGGCCGGACTCGCGCTGGCCACGGGCGCTGGGAACCGGCCGAGGATAAGGGCGGGGAGGGGGCTTCAGTGGCTCAAATTAGTGCCTGCCCACGGCAGCGCTTTGAGGGAGGTAGAGCGCTGGGCGGCCCAGTGCCGTGGCCAGGTGCCACGTGGACCAGCGAGATGCGGCGTGGCTCCCTCAGGCCACACAGAGCGCCTGCTGGCAGGGCCGTAAAACCCCGGAATCCGCCAATCCCCACTCCGTACTTTGGCAGCGGGGTTTTATTGGGGTGACTCAGCCCCCGGAAGCGTGTGAAAACAGGAACTCGCGGGTCGTTGACTTAACAACACGCCGATTTATAGCGAGGTCCCGTGGCATGGGGTATGTGGGGGGCGGGGCGAGGGGCAGGAAGAACTCAGTCTCGGGAATCAGCACCTCCTGCGGGGGCCGGATGCCCATGTGTACCCTGTGGGCTATGTCACAGCATCTCTGCCCACGAGGGGCCGAGGATCCCGGCGGGTGACGAGGCGGGTTTTCTGCACGGACCAAGCTGGTCGTACGCGCGTCCCCACCCCTAGAAACAGAAATGCGGAGTATTTCCCAGCATGCAATGAGCACCAGACTCCTTCAATCATAAGCGGAAACACAGGGGTATTGAAAAAAAAAAAAAAAAAAGAAGCCCGTGTACCTCCGGATGGAATGTGAGGCTGTGATGTCTGTGGGATTCGCGTTTTATGGGACGGAATGTTTGATATTAAAAGCGAGACAGAGCCGTGGATGGAATGCTCGCTGCCCGGGGTGGGGAATGTGCTTGTAAAACTCTGCATGTGCGAGCGTGCTTTGGGTTCAAGCACAGGAACCCCGTCCCCCGGGCGCCCAGGTGCCCCAAGCCAAGCCCACACCTTTGTTTGCTCCAGGAGCCCATAGCTGGACAAGCCGGTAATAGGGCGAAATCCAGGGGGGGGGGGGGGCGAGGAAAAATCGCCCCCCCAAGATGGCAGCTGCAGAACGGGCTTCTGGGTCACCAAGCGCATCACGGGGCTGGACAGTCGGCAGGCTGTTGTCTAGAAACAGAGGTTCACCGTTTGCCCCATTCCTGGGACCGAGCATTTGAGCAAATGTCCTACGGCTTAAGGGGCACGACGTGTCTTTCGTTACGCGAACCGGTGACGTCTGGGAATCCCATGAGACAGAAGCTGGAGGCCGAGGGAACAGACCCTGTGACCGGAGGTCCTGCCCTGACCGATGGCCACTCATCTTTTTCTTAAGTTTACCTATTTTATTTTGAGAAACAGACAGTGAGAATGGGGAAGAGAACAGACAGACAGAGAAAGAGAGAGTCCTGGGCAGGCTCACAACTGTCAGCACAGAGCCTGATGCGGGGCTCGAACTCACAAACCGTGAGATGGTGACTTGAGCCGAAATCAAGAATCAGACGCTGAACCGACTGAGCCCCCCAGACGCCCCTTGATGGCCAATGACTTAACCCACCGTGCGTCTGTCGGGGAGGCAGAGCGTTCCGCGTCCGGGAAATAAGGACCCGGAGACACAGGGGCCGTGCCCGTCCAGCTGGACGTGGGAGCCACTGCTCTGGACGTAGATGGGTGGGGCTGAGGGGCACGTCCTGGGGGCGGCACTCGCCCACTGGCTGGTACCCAGCCTCACCAGCATGGACTACAATCACCGGGGGACTGAGAACCAGACTCCCTCACACAACGCACATTCAGTCTGACTTTACATGTCCTCAATCCCATCCAAGGATCTGGGGCTGTAAGACTTTGCTTGAGTTGCTCTAACAAATAGTCCAGGAGTCTGAGATCCAGGCAGGGCTGAGGCTGGTGGTCTGAAGTCCCAGAGGGGCTGAAGCTGGGAGTCTGAGATCCAGCCAGGGCCGAAGCTGGGAATCTGACATCCAGGCTGGGCCGAGGCTGGGAGTCTGAGATCCAGGCAGGTCTGAGTCTGGGAATCTGAGATCCAGGCAGGGCTAGAGGCTCAGAGTATGGAATCCAGGCAGGCTGAGGCTGGGAGTCTGAGGTCCAGGCAAGGCCAAGGCTGGGGGTCTAATATCCAAGCAGGCCCAAGGCTCGGGGTCTGAGGTCCAGGCAGGGCAGAGGCTGGGAGTTGGATCCAAGCAGGGCTGATCCTGTGGTCTGAGATCCAGGAGGGGCCAAAGCCAGGAGTCTGAAACCCTGGCTGGTCCGGGAGTTTGAGGTCCAGTCTGGGCCGAGGCTGGGGGTCTGAGATCCAGGCAGAGCTGAGGCTGGGAGGCTGAGGTCCAGGACGGGCTGAGCTTGGGGGTCTGAGATCCAGGCAGACCCGAGGCTAGGGGTCTGAGGTCCAGAAGGGACTGAGTCTTGGGGTCTGAGGTCCATGCAGGGCTGAGTCTGCGGGTCTAAGGTCCAGGCAGGGTTGAGGCTGGGAGTCTGAGATCCAGGCAGGGCCGAGGCTGGGGGTCTGAGATCCAGGCACGGCTGAGGGTGGGGGTCTGAGATCCAGGCAGGGCTGAGGCTGGGAGTCTGAGATCCAGGCACGGCTGAGGGTGGGGGTCTGAGATCCAGGCAGGGCCGAGGCCGGGAGTCTGAGGTCCAGGCAGGGCCGAGGCCGGGACTCTGAGATCCAGGCAGGGCCAAGGCTGGGGGTCTGAGATCCAGGCAGGGCCAAGGCTGGGGGTCTGAGATCCAGGCAGGGCCGAGGCTGGGGGTTTGACATCCAGGAGGGGCTGAGCTTGGGGGTATGAGGTCTATGCAGGGTCGAGGGTGGGGTCTGAGATCCAGGCAGGACTGAGGCTGGGGGTCTGAGGTCCACGCAGGGCTGAGTCTGCGGGTCTAAGGTCCAGGCAGGGTTGAGGCTGGGAGTCTGAGATCCAGGCAGGGCTGAGGCTGGGGGTCTGAGATCCAGGCACGGCTGAGGGTGGGGGTCTGAGATCCAGGCAGGGCTGAGGCTGGGAGTCTGAGATCCAGGCACGGCTGAGGGTGGGGGTCTGAGATCCAGGCAGGGCCGAGGCCGGGAGTCTGAGGTCCAGGCAGGGCCGAGGCCGGGACTCTGAGATCCAGGCAGGGCCAAGGCCGGGAGTCTGAGGTCCAGGCAGGGCCGAGGCTGGTGGTCTGAGATCCAGGCAGGGCCGAGGCTGGGGGTCTGAGATCCAGGCAGGGCCGAGGCTGGGGGTTTGACATCCAGGAGGGGCTGAGCTTGGGGGTATGAGGTCTATGCAGGGTCGAGGGTGGGGTCTGAGATCCAGGCAGGACTGAGGCTGGGGGTCTGAGGTCCATGCAGGGCTGAGTCTGCGGGTCTGAGGTCCAGGCAGGGTTGAGGCTGGGAGTCTGAGATCCAGGAGGGGCTGAGGCTGGGGGTCTGAGGTCCAGGAGGGGCTGAGCTTGGGGGTCTGAGGTCTGGGTAGGGCTGAGCCTGGGGGTCTGACATCCAGGAGGGGCTGAGCTTGGAGGTCTGAGATCCAGGCAGGACTGAGGCTGGGGTCTGAGGTCAAGGAGGGGCTGAGCTTGGGGGTGTGAGGTCCAGGTGGGGCCGAGGCTCGTTGCTCCTGACCCCTCTCCTGGGCCTGTAGCTCCCTCCTTGTCCTGTGTCCTCTCTTGGGTTTCCCCGTGTGCATGTCTGTGTCTGGTCCCGCGTTTTAAGGACCCCAGTCCTACGGGATAGGGGAGCCCAGCCTTCTGACCTCGTTCTCATCCACAGTCTGAAGGTTGGGGCACCAACACGCAAATTTGGGGAGGACAGGACTGAGCCCACGTACGACAGGGGCGCTTACACGACCCCTTTCCTTAGAGACTCGGGGACGCGGGCACAGAGAGCGCGCCATTGCTCAGGTCCTGTCACACGGACCACTCAGGCGCCGCTCGCGTCCCGGACGCGAATCGCCGTGTGATTCCTGGCACAAGACGCAACGCGAGCCGCGCGCTCGCGAGATGAAACCCAGCTCCTAAGCGGCGGATCTCGGGGCTGGGGTCCCCCAGGACCCGCGGAGCTGCCTGCGTTAGCAGGGTCCTGTGATCAGGGACTGATCGGTCCGGGCGGGCCGGGCGGCTGGCGTGATCAAACGGCCCTGCCGCCGTGTTGACAGGTGAGGCGCGCCCTGGCCCGCGTGCGTCCCCGCACGTTACCTCAGCAGCAGGCGGGGCGGAGCCGAGCCGGCTGGGAGGCGGTTGCCAGGGCAACCGGAGGAGCCCGTCAGCCACTCGGGGACCAGCTCTCGGGATGCTCGCGGAGGCCCATACTAATCAGCGGCCGCGGGCCGGCGTGGGCCAGGTGTCCGGAGCGACACGCGCGGACCGGCCGCCCGTCACATGCCGGGGGACGGCCGGTCCCGGCTGCCGTGAGCCCCGGGTGCCCCGGGGGGCCAGGAGGAGGGGAGCTGGCTTCTGTTCGGATGCGGTCCGGTTTCGACCGCGTTCCGAGCTTTCCGGGAGACGCTGAAATGGGGGCGCTGGTGCCTGGGGTCCCGGGGAGCTGTCAGCTCGTAGCAGCCGGTTGCCTGCCCCGGGGGCCTCCCTGCAGGGCGACCATCGGAGCTCGCCCGCCCCCCACCCCCGTTCCTCGGGCCTCCCCGCAGAGGAGCCTGCGCCCTGGCCCCCGGTTCCTCGGGCCTCCCCGCGGTCCAGCAAACACACACCTGTGCCTGCTCCCTGACGCGTGTCCCCGCTGGGGGAGGTCCATCCTGTCCTGTCCAGCTTAGGCGGCACAGAGAGACGACGGGTCCCGTCCTGCGTATCGGTGTCCCTGTGTCGCCATGTCTCTCTCACTCTCTATGTCGCCATAACCACATCCCACGGGCTCTGTCTGCACAGCCCTGACACACGCTGGGTCAGTTGCTTGAACCCCGGCGTCTACACCACCCACACGCAAACGCCCTTGAGGTGCGGAATCTGAGAAGGGCGGGACGCCTGGGGGGCTCGGTCGGCTCAGGTCGCGATCTCACGGTTCGCGGGTTCGAGCCCCGCGTCCAACTCTGCGCTCGCATCGCGGAGCCTGCTGGGGATTCTCTCTCTCTCTCTCTCTCTCTCTGTCTCAACTCTACTTTATCGGTCTTTCAAAATAAATAAATAAAGTGGAAAATTTTTTTTTTGAAAGAAAGAAGCAAAAAACGAATGTGAGAACCAGCGTCCCGGGCGGCATCCCCGTGACCACGTTCACCCGCCAGCCCCCGAAACGGCCACGTTCTCCGACTCAGAGGTGAGCGGGGCTGTGGGACGACATAACCCTCCACACACACACACAAGGGGGGGGGAGCATTGCCATCGGGCAGGGGATGTGGCTTTGTCTCAGTCCTTGCGTTTAAACGCCCTCCAGGGGCATCTGGGGGGCTCAGTCGGAGAAGCCGTGGGCTGGGGCTCAGGTCGTGATTTCACGGTTCGTGGGTTCGAGCCCCGCCTCTGGGTCTGTGCTCACAGCTCAGAGCCTGGTTGGGATCCCCTCTCTCCCTCTCTCTGCCCCTCCCCTCAAAAATAAATTAACATTTTTTTAAAAAAAAGGCTTAAACACTTTGCAGCTGGAGAAAGACAGTCAGCCCCCCAGAAGCCCCCCCACGCCCCCCCCGGGTGATGCCGGGAACCCCAAATAAACCCAGAACGCATGTAAATTCGTTTGCCAGCATCTCGGTCCTTCGCGCGAAAGGGAACGGGCAGCTGGGGTCTTTAGCGCCCGGCTTCTGCCTCCACCGATACGTCTGCAATTATCGATGATCATGATTATTGATTTTATTACCCACACAGCAGCAATCCACCACACGCACTAAAGCGCGTCACCCAGGACCCCCGGTCATGGTCAGCCGGGTTCTTCCCCGTGCGCATGCGCGGATCTATCTCAGTGCGCCTGGAGGCACAGGACCCCGAGGGGCGCCCGCCTGGGGAGCGCTAGGACGGGTCCTCCCTGCAGCCCTTTCCTCAGGGGACATGTTTCTCTGGATTTTCCTCTTCCCTCTGGGGCGGTATTGTAACCCATCTTCCAACTTTCCCAGCTTTTCTGCAGGCAGTTCTCGCCTTGCCACACAAGACACAGAACTGAGAGGCGGCACAAAGGCGAGCACTGGCGGGTGGCCCTGGGAGTCTGTCTCCAGCACTGAGTCAGGGACTTTCAGGACCTGTGCCCTTTCCAAGGGGACCTTTGGGTCGCGTGTGCTCTCCAAGGAGACCTTTGGGCCCGTGCCCTTTCCAAGGGGAACTTCGGGACCTGTGCCCTTTCCAAGGGGACTTCGGGGCCTGTGAGCTTTCCAAAGGGACCTTCAGGGCCCATGCCCTTTCCAAGGGGACCTTTGGGTCGCGTGTTGTCTCCAAGGGGACCTTTGGGCCCGTGCCCTTTCCAAGGGGACCTTCGGGACCTGTGCCCTTTCCAAGGGGACTTCGGGGCCCGTGAGCTTTCCAAAGCGACCTTCAGGGGCCATGCCCTTTCCAAAGGGAACTTCTGGCCCGTGCCCTTTCCAAGGGGACCTTCAGGGCCCATGAGCTCTCCAAAGGGACCTTCAGGGCCCATGCCCTTTCCAAGGGGAACTTTGGGTCGTGTGTGCTCTCCAAGGGGACCTTTGGGCCCGTGCCCTTTCCAAGGGGACCTTCGGGACCTGTGCCCTTTCCAAGGGAAACTTCAGGGCCCGTGCCCTTTCCAAGGGGAGCCCCTCATGGACGTTGGCTTTGCTTGTGTGCAGAGGGCACTCAGGGAAGGTGACTCCCAGCTCTCAGGGCGCAGCTTACCAGCGCGCACCCTCTAATTACCTGGGGTTAATCTCCAGGCGGAGCCTGGGAGGACCGGTAATCTATGGAGATGTAAGCTAATTACTTAATCACTTGCATTTGTAAATCACATTATTGGAAAAGAAATTACTCCGGTGATCGAATTACAGATATCTATCCGCTAATAGCTCTGATTAACTGGTGATGTTAATCTGTCATTTTGAAAGCTAATATTAACAGCATCAATCTCGCTGGAAACATAAGCAGTTTATGCGAAATAGAACTTGGGTCTATTTAAGGTGCAAGGCGGTGACGTGCTGGGTCTGGGGTGCTGTATGGGTAGGTCACGTTGGCCGGTTAAACCTTTGTGGGTGTCCAAAGCCTGGGGGGTGACACCAGACGGGGACATGTGCCTTTTGACCAGCACCACGAAGGTAGACAGACACAAGGGGACAGGTGATTACCAGAAAGTTCCAAAGGTTGCAGAAAAAAGGACCCCCCGGGGCGCCTGGGTGGCGCAGTCGGTTAAGCGTCCGACTTCAGCCAGGTCACGATCTCGCGGTCCGTGAGTTCGAGCCCCGCGTCGGGCTCTGGGCTGATGGCTCAGAGCCTGGAGACTGTTTCCGATTCTGTGTCTCCCTCTCTCTCTGCCCCTCCCCCGTTCATGCTCTGTCTCTCTCTGTCCCAAAAATAAATAAACGTTGAAAAAAATTTTTTTTAAATAAAAAAAAAAAATAAAAAAAAAGGACCCCCCAGCACCATCAAGAGAGACCCAAAGTGTTTACCAAGGGTTTCTTCTCCATGACAACGTGTCACCCGACGTTCCAAGGAAGGAAGCATTTATGGGCCAGCAGCTGGGTGACGTTGGTTTCCACTCTAGCAACATAAATTCTCTTGTCTTTAACGCACGTCGAGTCACGGTAAAGAAAAAGGAATTTCGGGGGCGCCTGGGTGGCTCAGTCCACGTAGGGCAGGTCATGATCTCACGACTCGTGGGTTGGGGCTCTGTCCCTCTCTCCCTCTGCCCTTCCCCCACTCGTGCTTGCTCTCTCTCTAAAAAACAAAAGAAAAAGAAAAAGAATACAGATAGAATATGTAGATATTACCTATACAAACATTATATATTATATACATAGAAGTGTTATATATGTTATGTTTATAATATATAATTATAATATATAATATATAAAATTGTAATATATATTATAAGCATAATATATATTTACACCATATTATAGTTGTATATTATATTATATATTATGTATTATATATTATAAGCATAATCTATATTTATACCATATTATAATTATATATTATACTATATATTGTATATTGTATATTGTATGTTATATGTTATATGTTATATGTTATGTATTATAAGCATTATATATATTTCCACCATATTGTCTTTATCCATTGCTTGGTCAACGGACATCTACATTGTTGATGTACGTGATTTTATAAACAATTACTTTTTAAAAAAAATCACAAGACATCTGGCCAAGAAATGCCAGGTGCCACGGATTTCAGAGGCCACCGCACATCCCACGATAAACACTGCCTCACAGCACATCCTTAACGCCAGTAAACGTGATCAAGCCACATACCTTAAAGAGCCACAGTTGCACTTCTGGGAAGCTACCCGAGTCCCGGAAAGCTCACACGAGGACATTACTGCGGCGTGTCTTGTGAGACCCGGAGCGTGGACACAGCCACCCCGGTTGATGATTTGTGTTCATGCTTCCCTAGTTGACTCACGGATACGGGTCCGAGGAGACACCCGCCCGCCCTTCTTAACATGTGTCGTTGGCTGTCTCTGGTGATTTTTGGAGAGTTCCTCGCAAAGGCCACGGGTTCCTTTCCAGCTGTCTCCTCCCCCTGGAGCCCACGCCTGACACGGGGGGTGGTGAATAGGGAATTGGCCACCTGTCTGTGCCTCACCAGGCAACATCTGTTGGGGAGTAGGGAATATCCTTTCTTCCTATTTAATTTTTAATCTTCTTCTCTCTAGGATGTTGGCAGTAAGAGAGGAGAGTGTACCCGAGTTAGCTTTGTAAAAATGTGCATCTCTGAGAATCTGATCCTGCGTCTCACGGCCTCTTGTAGAGACGGAAGGCACTGCGACAGTGTTAAAACCCAGCTGGTAAGTGTGGAGACGTTGGTAGGAGCCCTTCAGTGGAAACACGTTAGGAACAGCAAGACGTGAGCCCTCGTAACTCTCCAAGGAAGGTATCACGGAGGGCCATGGGTTGAGCCACGTTGCCTCCTGCCCAGTGGGACCTTATTTGCAAGTGGGACCTTCACAGATGTCGTCAAGTTAAGGCAAGGTCACTAGGTTGGGTCTGAATCCAACGGGGCTCCTGTCCTTACAAGAAGATGAGACCAGAACACAAGCACGTGACCACAGGGGCAGAGATGCGTGTGACGCGTCCACATGCCAAAGAACACCAACGATCGCCAGTGGCCACCAGAAGCTGGAGAAAAGCCTTGAGCAGACACTCCCCTGGAGAGACCAGAAGGAGTCACCCGGAGTGACGCCTTGATTTCAAACTTTTGGTCTCCAGAACTATGGGAGAATGAATTCCTGTCATCGGAAGCCCCCTGGTCTGCGGAAATGACGTGCCCGGACACAGAGGCTTGTATTGTCAATCGACAGGCTCTTACCGCGTGGCTCCCATCATCCGTGGGGGGATAGGAGTCTAACAACTGGGAGTAGAAAAGGAGGTGCCCCCAGAGCATTGTGTCTGACCCTCCCCCACCCATGGAACTGTTGAGACACATGTGCTGTCTTCAGCCACTACCCCTGAAAAGCTCAGTATTGGTCACCCTGTGTAGGACCAGGGGAAAGAAAGAGAAACCCTTATATTTTCATTGGCTCTTGGTGACCAAAACCCTGCCAAGAACACAAAACACCAGAGTTGCCTGAAATGTGAGTTTTTCCCATCCGAAGCTCTTAGCATGGTTCACGCTTCTCCCAATTTCTCACTGACCTCTGCGTCTGCCCTGGTCTTTCCCCAGCCTCCCGGTGCCCCCATTTTCAAGTTCACTAACCTCCAGCAGAAAGATCAGCTCGTCGGCGGATTCCCTCACTGGTTCTCGTCAGTACCGTGACCGCATAAGCTGCTGGTGTGCGTGAAGCTCTGTGGGAAAGACAGGATTTTGCCGCTGTTTCGTAAATTTATAAGTATCCGTTCGCCGGGGAACAGGTCTGCCTTGGGTTCAACCATACTGTAACAGGTCAGGTTGCTGACTTGATGTTGGCTCAACCAAGCTCACGGTCCTTGCAATAATGAGATGTATAAAATGCCATAACATGTTTTAACACGAGTGTGTGCCCACGTGGGAAATGTAAAAGAAAATGGAGACGATTCAGGGTGTGTTAGAGGTTCTTAAAGAGCAAAGTAGACTTCAGAAGGACTTGGTTATACAGTAAAACCTTGGATTTCGAGTGTTCTCCAAGATGAGCAAACATGTCTAACAAATTTTAACTTGATAAGCGAGCAATGTCTTGCTTTATGAGGGGTACGTGACACTGAACATCACACGATCACAACTGAGCCGATGGTTCTTTTCTTTTTTTAATGTTTTATTTATTTTTGACACAGAGAGAGACAGAGCGCCCCTGAGCCAATGGTTGGGGCTCTGAGCCAATGGTTCTTGAAATGTGCTTTCATAGACAAGTGCTTTGGATTACAAGTGCTTTTGGATTACAAGCATGCGTCTGGAACAAATTTTGCTTGCAAACCAAGGTTTTAGCATATTCTCATTTTTTTTTCTGTTGATAAATTTGCTGTTGCAGGAATCGAGTGTGTTCTAGAGGGGGAATCAGTATGTTCTTCCTACTGACTTTATAAACCGGGACAACAGTTGTATGGATTTCTTTGCATCTCTCTGAGAATTGGCTAATTGTTCGTTTTACTCCGAAACATTCATTCAATTTAATGGCAACCTCAAAGCACATTAAACACACAAAGTTTAATAATTCCACTTTGGCTCTCTTCCTTTTTTTTTTTTTTTTTTTTTCTAAAGTAGAATGTTCTCTGTCGGGGCTGGGAGAGGATCATTTTTCTCATCGCCCAAAGATATTCTGACGTTTCTGATAGAGATAAGTTAGCTTTTGCCGTTTTCCCCTGATATCTGGTAAATTTGTTAATGCGTTTTCTTTAATAACGTTGACTTTCCACTCTGTCTCATAACTTTGTAAATGGGTCCCAGAGCATCCTTGGCATTTCCTTAGAGAAAGTAATTTCACTTTGATTAAGTTGTAAGGTCTTATCTCTTTCCTCTTCCCGAGTACCTGATGCTCTGAAGCACGTTTTTCAACCTATTTCCACCGCATGCGCAAAGTGGTCAACTGAGTGCTAACGTTTTACACTCAATCAAAAAAGAAAAAATCAGCCTATGTAAAAATTCAGAGTGTGTGTTGAATGAATCATTCATACTTCTGATTCCAATGTGAAGGGAACGTGGGCAACGTGCACACATGGCTCCTTACATGTCTAGTCCACACTTACAGCTGGATGTTTAGACGCTTACCGAGGACTCTGGAGTTTTCTGTAATGCCCACGTGGGTTCTCCCAGCCCTTGGGGAGCATATTCTGTGGTGTCTCCTGATGATGCAATGAAGGTAAATCACGGTCCCACGGAGACCTAGAAGCTGCCGTGTCCACATGACACTTAGTCCTCCAGAATTCACAGGGAGGGCATGTGCCTGATTCAACCTAATACGCTCATCAGAGTCCCTTTCTTTTGACCCCGAGCTAGGACACGATTACCACCTCTAGGATGCTTGTAAGGTCCCATGTTGCAGAACGGACTTCCGACTGAAGACAACTCTGCACAGGCAATCCTTTGCAACCCGTTTAGGCGAACGTTCTCATCCTCAAAGGTGAGCATGTCCCCAGTTTGCGGTAACGTCAGACCCAGAACTTGGAGCGGTTCATCGGTGTGCTTTCTCCACGGGTATTAAGCAGCAGCTCACAAGAGAGGTTGACTCCACGTTGACCAAAGTGGTTCGGAAGCTGTCTTAGGAAATCAACTTTCAAAGGCTAGAGTGTGCTCAGCTCACGACGTTCCTGGTTTCTGCTGTCTCCCCAAGAAGATGGCAGGTGCATAATTTCGTACATCCTGTTTTTCCTGGTCTTCCCCACCCATGTTTCATGCCATCGGAGACACATCCCTTGTCTTGTGCCTACATCACTCCAGTCTCTTCCCCATGTTCACATGACCACGTTTTCATTGTGGCTCGTCATCATTATCATCATCTCTTCGTGCATGTGTGTGCTGTGATGTGTCCTTATAAGAACACTAATTATATTGGTTTAGGACTCATTTTAGCCTGATTACACCTGCAAAGACCCTACTTCCAAGTAGGGTCCTATTCCCCTAATCCCTACCTTTCACATGTCTTCTTTAGGGGACACATTCAACCCAGAAGTCTCTGTGATGATGGAAACGTTCCATTCCACACTGTCCAATATGGCAGCCGCCAGCCACGTTTGACTAGGGTGACTGAGGAATTGAATGTTCGCCTTAATTAATTGCAGTTAATTTACATTTAGAACACCACATATGGCTACCGAGCCCTGGAAATGTGACTGAGCCAACCGAAGAGCTGAGTGCTTAATTAACTGTAATAATTTACATTTAAACAGCCACATGTGCTCATTGGCTGCCATATTGGATGGCGTCATTGTGGGAGAGTTGCCAAGTGATGTGAACCAGAGATGAAGCTGTTGTGAATCCTCTGGTCAATCAGGAAGCATTTATTGAGCGCCTACCATGTGCCAGTCCCTGCAGCCGTGACCAGTCCTGTCCCCGTGGAGGTGACATTATCACGGCATGGACGTACAGTAGAACACATTTTGGGTGTGATAGATGCCCCAGAAGAAACCACAGCCAGGTGACAGCCTGCAGGGCTGGGACGGACATGTAGCCATATTATTAACGTGTTGGGGGCCAGTCCTCAATGACATTAGAGATGAAGAAAGTTTCCAGAGAAACAGTGTTGCCTAGTGGTTCCAAGTGCATACCACAAAGACCTCCATATTCTAATCCCCATGTGGTGGAGAGAATAATGTCCCCAAAGACGTCCATGTCAGTATCCCTCAAAGCTGTGAATGTGACCATCTATGACCTTATGGTGTGAATATCTGTGTCCCCCCCAGCTATGCTGAGCTCCTAACCCCCAAGGCAATGATATTAGGAGGTGGGGTCTCTGGGCGGAGCTCCTAATCCCCAAGTCAATGATATTACAAGGTGGGCTCTCTGGGTGGTGATTACATCATGAGGGTGAAGCCTTTATTAATGGGATTAATGTTCTTTTCCAAGAGATCCCAAGGAGCCCGCTCACCCCTTCGTCCATGTGAGGACCAAAATGGCAGGATGACCATCTAAGAGCCAGGAGGCAGATGTTGATGGCTTTGAGGTGGGAGATCATCCTGATTTTCTGAGTGGGCTCTACATGTGAAATAAGGGTCCTCCTAAGACACAGGCTAAGGGGGGGGGGTCACCTGTTACAGAGAAAGTGGGCAGCCAAAAGTGAGGTGACACCCGGGGATTGGAAGGTGCTGGGATCCAACCACAGGAACAGCCAGGAGCCCGGGGACTCAGGTGGCTTCCAGAAGGCGGAGAAGGGGAAGAGACAGGTTCTCCCCTGCCGACATCTTGGTGTCAGGGCCATGAGACCCGTTTTGGACTTCCGCCCTCCAGAACCACCAAGGATACACCCCACAAACAGCTCTTAGCAGCAACTATATGCACTGAGTCCGGGACCCTCTGTATTGAGACCCTGGCTCAGCAAGCCTGGGATCGGGGCACCTTTTCCACATGTCCCTCGCATTCCCCTCCCTCGACTGTACATCAGGGTATAAGGTGAGACAAAATCGAGACACCCCACTGCCCAGTATGAGAATTGTTCTTTTTTTTTTATTTTTTTTTAACGTTTATTTATTTTTGAGACAGAGAGAGACAGAGCATGAACGGGGGAGGGTCAGAGAGAGAGGGAGACACAGAATTGGAAACAGGCTCCAGGCTCCAAGCCATCAGCCCAGAGCCCGACGCGGGGCTCGAACTCCCGGACCGCGAGATCGTGTCCTGGCTGAAGTCGGACGCTTAACCGACTGAGCCACCCAGGTGCCCCGAGAATTGTTCTTAAGTAAAAACAAAACAAAACCAAAATCACCTGGCCATCCGTTAAAACCCTGGCAGATTTTTCTAATAGCAATAGTTAGAAGCCACAAATATTCACTGATGTGGTTGGAATAAAGAATTCCTCACAGACACCCGAGAAAAACACAGCTAACGCTTCCCTAAAAGGGCATACGTTTAAGGTCCATCAGCACTGACTAAATAATTAGCCTCAGTCTTGAAAATGGTAGAAACCACAGGCCGTTACATCAGAAGCAAAGAGTGCTTCTCAAATGCTTTTAATCTGTATTTCGACCAAAGATCATACAGTCCAGCTTGAAATGCTTCCTTTAAATTTTTTTAAATGTTTATTTATTTGAGAGACAGAGAAAGAGAGAGAAACCTACCTTGGCCATTCATACTTTTAGACAAGATCTAAGATCCTCTTTTTCTTAAATTTTTTTAATGTTTATTTATTTTTGAGACAGAGAGAGACAGAGAGTGAACAGGGGAGGGACAGAGAGAGAGGGAGACACAGAATCCGAAGCAGGCTCCAGGCTCTGAGCTGTCAGCATAGAGCCCGATGTGGGGCTCTAACCCACGAACCGTGAGATCATGACCTGAGCCGGAGTCGGACGCTTAACCGAATGAGCCCCCCCGGGCGCCCCATGAAATGCTTTCTTTAAACTACATGCGAACGGAACATATTTTAAATGGCAAACGCATGCAAAGAACCTTTGTGTCCCAGCCACAGAGGGGTAGAGAACTCTGCCTCCTGTCCAGGCATGAGAGCTAAGGGAGAAATTTCATTTCTCGTTTGAGCACATCTTTAGGACTCGGGGCCCGGGAGCCCCCGTTTTCATCAGCCAACAGCTCTGTGTCCTGTAGATGAGCCCGTCTCACATCCAGCACCTGCGATGAGCAATTTCATCAAGAGACACAGCGCTGTGCTCCAATTTATTATGCTTAACTCCACGGCTGTTTGCCCCGTGACAGGCTGGATGTTTTCAAACATCGGGGTGACTCAAGTGAAAACATGCAGGGACCGCCTGGACGTGGGGGCCGTGTGCATAAACTTGTTCCCTTCCGATAGGACGAGACGTTTCCTTCTTTAATTTTTTTTTTTCAACGTTTATTTATTTTTGGGACAGAGAGAGACAGAGCATGAACGGGGGAGGGGCAGAGAGAGAGGGAGACACAGAATCGGAAACAGGCTCCAGGCTCTGAGCCATCAGCCCAGAGCCTGACGCGGGGCTCGAACTCACGGACCGCGAGATCGTGACCTGGCTGAAGTCGGACGCTTAACCGACTACGCCACCCAGGCGCCCCGACGTTTCCTTCTTTAAAGGAAAGGTTAACAGCCACTCCTTTGTGCCTGAGACACGTCCTCGGTTGGCTTGGCCGAACACCAGCCGTGAGACGTCGGGCACCAATTCCGTAAGACCATCTCACTTGTGAAGGGCGACACCAGCCTCAAAACACTTCCCTGGTTGCCGGGGACTCTATGATACCAGAGGGGGGCCCTGACTTATCACGACGGGTGTCTGAAATCAGTCACAGTCGCTGCAAATTCCCTTTGGGGCCCATGCACGTGGGCAGGACTCTGGCTGGTCTCCACTAGGGGCACTCGGGTGAGCGTCCAGTGAGGTGTGAGGTGTTTGCTGTGTCCTCAGGACAAAGGGGCCCACAAGGAGACCAGCACTGGACGGTCCCCAGTGCCACCTGCCTGAGGCCATCTGGGGGTGCGGCTGGGGTCCACTGACCGGCTCCACGGCTGAGGACAGTCACCTAGAGAACGTGAGGAGACACCAGGGTCCACCCTGCAGCTGCAAGGAGGGTGCTCAGTGGCGGCCCCAAAGATACATCCTTGTCCTCAACCCCAGAGGCTGTGAATGGACAGTTATTTGGAAACAGGGTCTTTGCAGATGTGATGGAGTGAAGGGTCTAAGATGAGCTCATCCTGGAGGAGGGGGGCCCTGAATCCAATGACAGGGCTCCTTGTAAGAGACACAAGAGGAGACACAGACAAGAGGAGAAGCCACGTGAAGCCGGGGGTACAGATGGGAGGGATGCGGCCACGAGCCCAGGGACGCCTGGAGCCCCAGAAGCTGGAAGACGCAGGAAGGACCCTCCCCTGGAGTCTCTGGAGGGAGAGGGGTCCTGTCCCGCCTGGAACTGAGCAGCCAAACCTGCCTGGATCTCAGCGGCCCTGCCCCGTCTCGATCTCAGTGGTCCTGTCCCCCCTCCCCACTCCCCGGATCTCACTGATCCTGCCCCAGTGGGATCTCAGTAATCCTGCCCTGCCTGGATCTCAGCAGCCCTGCCCTACCTGGATCTCAGTGACCCTGCCCTGCCTGGATCTCAGTGGCCCTGCCCTGCCTGGATCTCAGCAGCCTTTCCCTGCCTGGGTCTCAGCAGTCCTGCCCCTCCTGGATCTCACTGGCCTTGCCCTCCTGGATCTCAGTGGTCCTGCCCCTCAGTGGTCCCGCCCTGCCTGGATCTCAGCAGCCCTGCCCCTCCTGGATCTCAGTGGTCCTTCCCTGCCTGGGTCTCAGACTCTGGCCTCCACAACTGGAGGCAGGCTAACATCAGGACAGACCCATTCACTTTGGACAGCGAGTTGGTGCCTTGTGATCTCTGGGGATGGAGAGGGTTGTGCAACAGAACCACGGTGGCCAAAAGCGACAGGAGTCGTTCTGGTCACTTTATCCAGCCTTGCAACACCTCCCCTCCAGCCGCGTGTGGATGCACGAGCTGGTGAGTCACAGGTTCGGCACCAGAGCCAAAGAAAACCCGTCACCCAGGGTCTGGGCAGGAAGCAGGCCTGGCAGACACACAGCCAAGAGGCATCAGAGGAGCTTCTGCCTGTGTGGATGGAAGTCAGCCTGTGTCCACAGCACCTCGGATTACCCGAGAGAACAAAGTCGTGAGGTTTCCTGTGTTCCCTGCCCCGCTGCCCAGGACCCGTCTGAGGCCATTGGATGAGCCACGTCTTCATTAGAGACAAGCCACTGGGGCTCAGGGAGGGGCTCGTGTTCTTTCTTCTGGGGCCCGGACAGCTGTGGTCATGGCCACATCCTGGGGTAACTTGCAACCACACAAGGGAGGCATTTCCCCGCTGACAAAGCGCTCCGATGCTCTCAGTCCCGCCTGGTGGGCTGCAGAATATCTTCCAAGAGGCTCCCTGGGTGGGGGAGGGGGGGGATAGAATTAATTGTGAAATACATCTGCATAGAGGACTCCTTTGAGCACCCAAGGGGCGATCCGGAAACGGGAGCGGAAAGTGCCAGAACAGCAGAGCTCCAGATTCACGGGTCTCTGCTCTGTGGGGAAAATGATGTCACAAATGCAGCCCACAATGTGTAGACACGTGTTACCTCAGTTCCTCAGGGGGCTCATGACGGTCCCTCCTACAGCCGACAACAGACACACACAGAGGGCAAGCAGGGGAGAGGCAGGGAGAGAGGGAGACACAGGATCCGAAGCAGGTCCAGACTCTGAGCCGTCAGTGCAGAGCCCGACGCGGGGCTCGAACCCACGAACCGTGAGATCGTGAGCTGAGCCGAACCCACGAACCGTGAGATCGTGAGCTGAGCCGAACCCACGAACCGTGAGATCGTGAGCTGAGCCGAACCCACGAACCGTGAGATCATGAGCTGAGCCGAACTCGGTCACAGAAGTCTGCAACTTGTTGGTGACTTTGATGACTTGGAAACAGACGCACGGACACATTCACACACTCTTCCCACGTTCCGTCACCTTGGGGACCTTACTATGTGTGGTGGGTATCAGACATTCCACGGGGAACCACACGAACGTGGGCGTGACCGGCTCCTGAGCCCCCGCCGTGCAGAAGGGGCAGACGGGGGTGGGGGGGGTGGCCAGGAGAAATCTCTCTGAGTCACGCCTACCCCAGGTTGTCAAAGGATCATGGGAGGTGGTGCCCTGTGCTCCCTGTGGTCTTGTCGTGGAGCTCTGGTCTGCCCAGCCTCCCTCCCGCTGACCCCACTCGCCCCTCTGGCTCCCCTGCCCCTTGGGGGTCAGACCAGGAGGCCAGGTCTTGGAGAACATTGCTTTGGTGACCAGGGTTCTGTTGGGGTCAGTGAGGAAGGCATGGCTGACCACCCCCCCACCCAGCGTGTGGCTGACCTCAGCCTCCAGCCCGTGAGGGCTTCAAGCGGATACAGGTGACCCAGTGAGCCCACGGTCAATCACGTTGTTAGTTTAGACCTCCTGGCTTGTCTGTGTCCACACCCCACCTAAGCACAGACACATCTGCCAGGAAAGGGCTTAGGGTGACATTCCAGGAGCCCGTGTCCGGACCCGTTCAATGCTCCACCGCCCCCGCGGTCCCCAAGCAGAGCGGTGATGCAGTCTGTTAACTGCATCACAGAGCAGAGCACTTATGCCTTAAATTGTCACACAACCCCGTGCGTTTCGGACCGGGGGTGGGGGCAGGGGGGTGGGGGGCAGGGGGGAGGTCTCTGGTCCCTGTGATACAGGAACAAGCACCCAGTGCTAGGGACTGAGGGGCTCATCCGGCCAGAGCTGGGGATCTCACTCACGCCCGGGGGTTTGTGCCTCGGAGAGGCTCAGGGACGCGGAAATCCATGCGTGCAGAGGCCACGGCCCAGTCCCCAGAAACCACGGGGAGGAGGGAGGCCCCGTGAGGCGTCTGCTGTCCCTCGAGTGCAGCAGTCGGGGGTGACAGGTCGGGGAGGAAGCGGGACTCTTTTAAAATGTTTTGGCTGTTTCTGTTTTTGAGAGAGAGACAGAGAGACAGAGACAGGACGTGAGCACAGGAGGGGCTGAGGTCCCGAGTAAGTCACCGGGTGGCTTTGGGAGGCCCCACTCGTCACTGTGCAGAGCCCGGAGTCAGTGTTCCTGCCACGGGGGTCACTTGGGGGGTGGGGCGACGAGCTCACTCCTCTGAGCCCCGCTCCGGCCTCGGTCCACGTCAGTCTCCGGACGCAGGAAACACTTTTGTCTCCGGGCACGTCAAGGCTGGGCGGTGGGGTCACCCGCTGGCCGCGAGCCTGGCCTTGTCTTCACACGGCCTCCGTCACCAGCTCCTTTCCCACCACACACGGATGGGCTCCCTCCAACCCCCTCCATCGTGAGCCTCCCGGGAGGGCTGTGTGCTTGCCAGCCCCAAGCACCCCCAAATCAGGCCCCCGCGTTCGGGCTCGTCTGCACACCCGCCCCGGAGAGGCACGGCTCCCACCTCGGACCCTTGACTTTCGCGACTTAACACCAGCCCCGGACGCCCATCCGTGGAGAGGATGCACGGGCAGAAGTGGGGGTGGGGGAGGGGGACGGTCAGGCAGGCAGCGGGCTGCGCTCCCCCTGCACCAGGTGACAGATCTGCTCTGGGCGCCAAGTGACGGAGGGGCTGGGGCCCCTCGGGCTGTCCCGGGAGCCGCCCCAAGGCCGGAGCTGGGAGGTCTGGAGCCGGAACAAGGCAGGCTTATGTCGCAGCCAAGCCCGCGGCCACCTGGCTCCGCGGGGAGATCGCACACCTTCCCTGGAACGCGGAGCCCGCCGTCCGCCCGTGGAAGCCTTGGGCACCACACCCGCGCCTCCACGGACGCTGGGACGTGCGGGACGCGCCGTCTTGGCGCCGTTCGCCGTGCGCTGCCCTTAAAACCCCGCTGGAGAGCAGGTGGGCCGCGGACGCACGGCGCAGAGACGCAAACGGGGCAGGACGCAGGTGCCGTGGGCCCCCCTCCACGGACGTGGGCGCCCCGCAAAGCAAGCCTGCCCTGCGGGACCCGTAACTGACCAGCGGCTCGTTGGAACACAGCTAACCCCGGCAGCGGGCTGTGCGCGCCACACCTCCCGCCACGGCGGCTGCGGGGGGCGCGTCTGGCCTGGCCAAGAGTCCGGTCCGAGGTCCCGCGGCGGCGACAGAGGCGGCGGGGGCGGCGGGCGGAGCAGGACGTGACCCTCGCGGTCCAGGGCGCGCGCGTCGCTGCACGATCACTGGTCACGAGACAAGCAAGGCGGGGGCCCCGCTGGGGACCGGTAAGACACCCGGGACTGGGGATGGGGGCACCAGCCGTTGAGAGCCCTGAGTCCCCAGGCGTGTGTGCACCAGCACCCCCCCCCCCAACCCTTCCGTCACTTGGCGCCCAGAGCAGATCTGTCACCTGGTGCAGGGGGAGCCCAGCCCGCGGCCTCCCTGCCCGGCGGGCGTCCAGCCTGACCTTCCCACCCCTGCTGGAGCCCGAGGCCAGAAAACAGGGAAGGGAACTGGGTCCCCGCTTCGCCTCGTTCCTCCCCAGAGGGCGGTCGTGATTGGGGGTGCATGGGGGTTCCCGGGCAGACCCTCGCTAGGCTGAGCTCTGGGGTGCATGGGGGACCCCGGACAGAGTCAGACCCTACAGGCTGGGTTGTGGGGTGCATGGGGGACCCTGGGCATAATCAGACCCTCCAGGCTGGGTTGTGGGGTGCATGGGGGACCCTGGACATAATCAGACCCTCCAGGCTGGGTTGTGGGGTGCATGGGGGACCCTGGACATAATCAGACCCTACAGGCTGGGTTGTGGGGTGCATGGGGGACCCTGGACATAATCAGACCCTCCAGGCTGGGTTGTGGGGTGCATGGGGGACCCTGGGCATAATCAGACCCTCCAGGCTGGGTTGTGGGGTGCATGGGGGACCCCAGACATAATCAGACCCTACACGCTGGGCTGTGGGGTAGATGGGGGACCCCGGACATAATCAGACCCTACAGGCTGGGTTGTGGGGTGCATGGGGGACCCCGGACATAATCAGACCCTCCAGGCTGGGTTGTGGGGTGCATGGGGGACCCCAGACAGTCAGACACCTGCAGGCTGGGTTGTGGGGTGCATGGGGGACCCTGGGCATAATCAGACCCTCCAGGCTGGGCTGTGGGGTGCAAGGGGGACCCCGGACAGAGTCAGGCACCTGCAGGCTGGGCTGTGGGGTGCATGGGGGACCCCGGACAGAGTCAGGCACCTGCAGGCTGGGCTGTGGGGTGCATGGGGGACCCCGGACATAATCAGACCCTCCAGGCTGGGTTGTGGGGTGCATGGGGGACCCCAGACAGTCAGACACCTGCAGGCTGGGTTGTGGGGTGCATGGGGGACCCCGGACAGAGTCAGGCACCTGCAGGCTGGGTTGTGGGGTGCATGGGGGACCCCGGACAGAGTCAGGCACCTGCAGGCTGGGCTGTGGGGTGCATGGGGGACCCCGGACATAATCAGACCCTACAGGCTGGGCTGTGGGGTGCATGGGGGACCCTGGGCATAATCAGACCCTCCAGGCTGGGCTGTGGGGTGCAAGGGGGACCCCGGACAGAGTCAGGCACCTGCAGGCTGGGCTGTGGGGTGCATGGGGGACCCCGGACAGAGTCAGGCACCTGCAGGCTGGGCTGTGGGGTGCATGGGGGACCCCGGACAGAGTCAGGCACCTGCAGGCTGGGTTGTGGGGTGCATGGGGGACCCCAGACAGTCAGACACCTGCAGGCTGGGTTGTGGGGTGCATGGGGGACCCTGGGCATAATCAGACCCTCCAGGCTGGGTTGTGGGGTGCATGGGGGACCCCGGACAGAGTCAGGTACCTGCAGGCTGGGCTGTGGGGTGCATGGGGGACCCTGGACATAATCAGACCCTCCAGGCTGGGTTGTGGGGTGCATGGGGGACCCTGGGCATAATCAGACCCTCCAGGCTGGGTTGTGGGGTGCATGGGGGACCCCGGACAGAGTCAGGCACCTGCAGGCTGGGCTGTGGGGTGCATGGGGGACCCTGGACATAATCAGACCCTCCAGGCTGGGTTGTGGGGTGCATGGGGGACCCTGGGCATAATCAGACCCTCCAGGCTGGGTTGTGGGGTGCATGGGGGACCCCGGACAGAGTCAGGCACCTGCAGGCTGGGCTGTGGGGTGCATGGGGGACCCCGGACATAATCAGACCCTACAGGCTGGGCTGTGGGGTGCATGGGGGACCCTGGGCATAATCAGACCCTCCAGGCTGGGCTGTGGGGTGCAAGGGGGACCCCGGACAGAGTCAGGCACCTGCAGGCTGGGCTGTGGGGTGCATGGGGGACCCCGGACAGAGTCAGGCACCTGCAGGCTGGGCTGTGGGGTGCATGGGGGACCCCGGACATAATCAGACCCTCCAGGCTGGGTTGTTGGGTGCATGGGGGACCCCAGACAGTCAGACACCTGCAGGCTGGGTTGTGGGGTGCATGGGGGACCCTGGGCATAATCAGACCCTCCAGGCTGGGTTGTGGGGTGCATGGGGGACCCCGGACAGAGTCAGGCACCTGCAGGCTGGGCTGTGGGGTGCATGGGGGACCCCGGACATAATCAGACCCTCCAGGCTGGGCTGTGGGGTGCATGGGGGACCCTGGGCATAATCAGACCCTCCAGGCTGGGCTGTGGGGTGCAAGGGGGACCCCGGACAGAGTCAGGCACCTGCAGGCTGGGCTGTGGGGTGCATGGGGGACCCCGGACAGAGTCAGGCACCTGCAGGCTGGGCTGTGGGGTGCATGGGGGACCCCGGACAGAGTCAGGCACCTGCAGGCTGGGTTGTGGGGTGCATGGGGGACCCCAGACAGTCAGACACCTGCAGGCTGGGTTGTGGGGTGCATGGGGGACCCTGGGCATAATCAGACCCTCCAGGCTGGGTTGTGGGGTGCATGGGGGACCCCGGACAGAGTCAGGTACCTGCAGGCTGGGCTGTGGGGTGCATGGGGGACCCTGGACATAATCAGACCCTCCAGGCTGGGTTGTGGGGTGCATGGGGGACCCTGGGCATAATCAGACCCTCCAGGCTGGGTTGTGGGGTGCATGGGGGACCCCGGACAGAGTCAGGCACCTGCAGGCTGGGCTGTGGGGTGCATGGGGGACCCTGGACATAATCAGACCCTCCAGGCTGGGTTGTGGGGTGCATGGGGGACCCTGGGCATAATCAGACCCTCCAGGCTGGGTGGTGGGGTGCATGGGGGACCCCGGACAGAGTCAGGCACCTGCAGGCTGGGTTGTGGGGTGCATGGGGGACCCTGGACATAATCAGATCCTCCAGGCTGGGTTGTGGGGTGCATGGGGGACCCCAGACAGTCAGACACCTGCAGGCTGGGTTTTGGGGTATATGGGGGACCCTGGACATAATCAGACCCTCCAGGCTGGGTTGTGGGGTGCATGGGGGACCCTGGGCATAATCAGACCCTCCAGGCTGGGTTGTGGGGTGCATGGGGGACCCCGGACAGAGTCAGGCACCTGCAGGCTGGGCTGTGGGGTGCATGGGGGACCCTGGACATAATCAGACCCTACAGGCTGGGTTGTGGGGTGCATGGGGGACCCCGGACATAATCAGACCCTCCAGGCTGGGTTGTGGGGTGCATGGGGGACCCCGGACAGAGTCAGGCACCTGCAGGCTGGGCTGTGGGGTGCATGGGGGACCCTGGGCATAATCAGACCCTCCAGGCTGGGTTGTGGGGTGCATGGGGGACCCCGGACATAATCAGACCCTCCAGGCTGGGCTGTGGGGTGCATGGGGGACCCTGGGCATAATCAGACCCTCCAGCCTGGGCTGTGGGGTGCATGGGGGACCCCGGGCAGAGTCACTCTCTAGGCTGGGATGCAGGGTGCGTGGGGGTCCCCAGACAGCAGGGAGAGGTTGATGTCTCTTCCGAGCACCTTGGGTCGAGCCCTTGGACCCCCATGTTCCCGCATTTCCACGGCTTTGAAAGCAGTAAACCTGGGCCCCGCTGTGGCTTTGAGTTCAACATTGCCTTCCTGTTTGGCATTTTCCTTTGGGTTTCAAATAAAATTCTGAAACAGGACGCAAACCGCAAGACTTCCGTTTTTTGTTGTTGTTGAGTAAGTGAGGATTTTAGTTCATTGGTGAAGTTTTTTCCCAAACTGCAAAACTGACATTTATGGTTCCTTCCAATTGTTAATTTCTTTCAAGTATAAAAGCTATTTTTTTCAATATTTTCTGTTGCGGTGAAATACACGCAAATAAACTTTACCACCTTAACCGTCTTTAATGCGCAGCTCGGCGACATCAGGCACATTCACACTGGTGTACAACCACCCCCGCCATCCGTCCCCAGAACTTTCCACCTTGCCAAACTGGAACACTGTCCTCATGAGACACTAACCGCCCGTCCCTAACCCCAGCCCTCGGCCCCCACCAGGCACTTTCCGTCCCTATGAATTTTTATTTGTTTGTGTCTCTTAAGGTGAATTTATTTTTCTCTTACGCCATGTGAACTTTTTAAACTCATCTTATTTCCTCTTTCTCTTTGGCTGGTTGGGAGCTCGGGGCTGGAGTTTGTCGCTCGAAACTCATCACCAGAGATTTTTTTTACGAATATGCGTATGTAAGGTCTACCTATGTTCTGTCTTGGCTTCGTATTCTACCTACAGGTTCCCTGAGCATTATTTTGCTGCTCCTATGAATTTGACTCGTCCAGGGACTCGGCATGAGTGGAATTATACAGAATTTGGCTTTTGTGTCTGGCTTATGTCGCTTCGCAGACAATCCTCGAGGTGCATCCAGGTTGAATAACATCCTTGTAACAGGGGCCCATGTGGCCAGCAGGAATAAGGCCACGGACCATGCTGCTTTCCAAAGCGCGTTCTGGGAAATCTGTGTGGGATGATTCCACCGGTCCCGTTAGGAATCCTATAAAACACGGGGCTGTGGGTCCCCCCCGCCAACCGCGAGAAACCCCAAAACGGTCGTCCTGAGTCCCCTGCGGCCTCCAGCCTCTCCAAAACCATAGGGCTGTGTTCCGTCTTCCTTTGCCTGTGACTTCTGTGTGCCCTGGGTGGTTTGTGAAACGCGTTTCCGAGTGAGATGTACTGAAGCGACCATAAAGCGTTATTTAATGTCATAAATCAGCTGCAAAACAATACATATGCTGCGTCTCTGTCTCCAGAAGCACAGGTTTAAATATATATATATTTAAATGTATAAATTGAGGGGCGCCTGGGTGGCTCAGTCGCTTAAGCGTCTGACTTCGGCTCAGGTCATGATCTCACCGTTCGTGGGTTCGAGCCCCGCGTCGGGCTCTGTGCTGACAGCTCGGAGCCTGGAGCCTGTTTCCGATTCTGTGGCTCCCTCTCTCGCTGACCCTCCCCTGTTCATGCTCTGTCTCTCTCGGTCTCAAAAATATATAAACATTAAAAAAAAAATTTTTTAATAAATAAATGTATAAATTGAATTAATATATAATTTATATTATATATTAAATATATTATATTTATAATTTATATTACATTTATATTCATAAATATATAGTATATATTATATTATATATATTTATAAATATTTATATTTATATAATAATATATAATAAACAAATACATAATAAATATATGCTAATAATGTATATTTAATAATAAATATATATTATATAATAAATATAAATATAAATATAAATGTATATATAAATATAAGTATATATACATTTTATATATTTATAAATATTTTATATATTTTATGTATATATTATTTTATATTTTTATAAATTTACTTATAAATTGATTTATAAATTATTTTATAAATTATTTTATATATTTATCTATTAATAATATTATATATTATATTATCTTAATGTATATATTAATTTATATATTAAATATTTCATATGTATTAAATATTTATATATTTAAATATATAAATTAAGTATATATTTATTTAAAAGTGTGCATATATATATTTTTTAACATTTATTTATTTTTGAGACACAGAGAGGGCAGAGCATGTGTAGGGGAGGGGCAGAGAGAGGTAGACGATGTTATCAAAGACACATTACTTTGTAACACGTCAGAACCCTACAGATCCACGTGGCGGGAGCCTCCTTCGTCCTGTGGCTCATATCCACGTGGCGGGAGCCTCCTTCCTCCGGTGGCTCATATCCTGCGTGTCTCGCCAGCTTCTTAGACTCTGCCCGAGCCATGAGTGACCAAGTAGGCAGGAGTCTCAGGCAGCAGCTTTGCGAATTCTTTCCTCTGGGTTTTGCGCAGGTTTCCGCGTGACGTGTGGAATCGCATTTCGAGTCTCGTTGTCTGTGGGCGTCTGCGTGTCCGATGAACGAATCAGGCTGCGGCCACGGTCCCCTGGTCGGTGTTCGGCTGGATGCGCTCTTCCCTTGGGTTTTGCGTCTTTGTGTCTCGGGAGGGGCTGCGGCGGACCGGGCTCGTTGTCTGCTGTCTCCTCCGGCCGTGCTGCTGTTGATGCAATTCATCCTCTGCCCCCCCTTTTGCACAGGTGGGAAGTCCCTCTTTTTCTCTCCACATTGAGTGGCTGCTCGAAGCACCGTGACGTCTGTATTTAACGAAACACATTATACGGTTCATGTTTTCATCCTCAGCTTCTAGAACATCAGCCGTTAACACTGATCTCTTCTCAACTAATTTGTTTGTTTGCTTGTTTTTAATTTTTTAATGTTTATTTTTGAGACAGAGACAGAATGTGAGTAGGGAAGGGCAGAGAGGGGGGGGGGGGACACAGAATCGAAAGCAGGCTCTAGGCTCCCAGCTGTCAGCACAGAGCCCGACGCGGGGCTCGAACCCACGAACCGTGAGATCGTGACCCGTCTGCTCAAGGAATATTGATCAATGCAGGAAGGCAGTGCCGTTGCAAATCTCGCACTTTCTGGAAAAAGGAAGGTTCCCGAGTCAGAAGAAGGATTGGCCGGTGCCAGGGCTGAGGGAGGGAGGGAGGGACTTTTAGGGCCATGAAAATACCCTGTGAGACCCTATAATGGTGGCTCCGTGCACCCCACGTTGGTCGGAACCCACGGAAGAGACCACACCCAGGGTGACCACAACCCAAAGCACAGACCCTCAGTTAATCACGGCCCGTCCGTGCTGGTACCTCAGTTACCCCAAGCACACTGAGCGGCCGGGACGCTGATAAGGGGGCAGGCTGGGCACGTGGGGGGCACGGGGGGTACGGGGCTGCCTGTTCGTCTGTGAACCTGAAACCCCTCTCCGAAAAGAAAGCCGTAATTTTTTTTTTTAATTTTTTTTTCAACGTTTTTTTTTTTTATTTTTGGGACAGAGAGAGACAGAGCATGAACGGGGGAGGGGCAGAGAGAGAGGGAGACACAGAATCGGAAACAGGCTCCAGGCTCTGAGCCATCAGCCCAGAGCCTGACGCGGGGCTCGAACTCACGGACCGCGAGATCGTGACCTGGCTGAAGTCGGACGTTTAACCGACTGCGCCACCCAGGCGCCCCAAGAAAGCCGTAATTTTTAAAAAGCGACCCACGTAGGTGATTTTCCAGGTAACTCACACGTGGGTTTTTAACCCGCTCATCTCATTGCCCTGAATGCTTTTGATTTTTCTGTTAGCCAGATGGCTCTGTTCTTGAAGAATAAACTATACATCCTCATACCTTCATACATGGATACGTGTTCGTGGATGCACTGACATGTGTCTGTTTTACGTAATTAGTCTGTGCCCCTCACAGACGTGACAGACAATGCAAGAATATATACCTTAAAATGGCTGGATGCAAAATTCCGCCCCCCCACCCCCGCCCCCGGCACCCTTTGGCTGGTGTCCCCACGCCTCCTTTCGGAATCGTCGTTTCTCCTCGGGAGGCAGTCTGTGTGCACCTGCTCTGGAACCGAGGCCGGATGAAGTTTCCTCCAGGAAACACAGACTCCCCTGAAGGATGTTGTTTCCTCGACATCCTGGGGCTCGACGTCCTACTTTGCGGGACGAGCGGGCTCCTAGCTACACAGAACTTTCTGCAATAACGGGAATTGTTAATGTCTGACTTTCTTTTTCTGCCAATAAATACTTGAAGGGATGTTTTACCTCCGCACCACCCAGTAGGGTGGACGCAAGCCACACGTGGCTCTACGATACTTCAAATGTGGCCTGTGTCCACGGAGAGCTGAGTGTTTAATATCGTTTCCCTGCGATTCTTTTTAATTTAATATACATTGCCACCTGCAAGGCGCACCTGCACCCAAAGTTACAATATTAACAAGTTACACTCTTGGGGGGCGGGGAGGTTTCTTCTGTGTGTCAAGTTTCCAGCCCATATGTAACTTTTTCCTTTGGATGGTCGAACACAAGTGCAACAAAGCAATCGACGTTTTGCAAAAGGAGAGCGAGACTCAGACACGTGGTGGGGGGGGGGGGTGATTTATCTAGAGCCACGTAGCATCAGAGAACACGGTGTGTGTGAACTCCCAGCCGCGGTCAGGACTCCCCCTGGGGGGACAAGCAGTTGGCAAGTGAGGGCTGAGTCACAGACAAACGGCTGTGGATGCCCAGTCGTGTCCGCTTGGCCCAGTGACGACCCCGCATGGAAAGGAAAATATCCAACTTTTCTGGACGTGATGAGAGCCACTCATGAAAAACGAAGCTTGTGCTAGAAATTTTTCTTAATGGATATTTATTTATTTCAAGAGAGACAGAGCACAATCAGGGGACAGGAAGAGAGACAGAGACAGAGACAGAGACAGAGAGAATCCCAAGCAGGCTCCAAGCTGTGAGCACAGAGCCCGACGCGGGGCTTGAACTCACCAACCGTGAGATCACGACCTGAGCGAAGTCGGACGCTTCACCGACTGAGCCACCCAAGCGCCCCCATATTTCCCCTTCATATCAGCCATTCTCTTTCCCTCTTATCAAAACATTCCCTTTCTCCTTCCTTAATATGAAGCCGATTTGCTTTCGGTGCCCGGCCCCATCCAAGGAGAGGACGCTCCATTGTGCTCAGGCCCATCCTTGCTGTGCAGAATTCCATGCAGAGGGCATGATGTCCGGAGCTGCAGCAGCCGCTTTGTGACTGTGAGGCCAGACATCCCCCCACGTGAGGGGATGGTGATGCCTGTGTATGTTTGCTTGTCTACGCGGGTAGATTGCGTGAACGTCCCCACCTGCATCGCTGCATGACCACATGGGCTTTGTCAGCAGGAGGAGGAAACAGTCACCCCGGGTCTCCGTGATTTCTCCCGACCACGTATGCTGGCGGGACAGGACATCCGAAGTCACTGCATGCAAGTCGAGCAGACGTGCGCGAGGGGATGTGACGCAGGGCACCGGGCTGGGCTCCAGAGTCCGTCTCCGCAGGCATTTCTGCCTGACATTCGCGTGCCGACTTTGGTGCACCTCTGTGCTTACCTGAGTGAGGTCCGTGCTCGCGGATCGACGTTCCTTGGGGAACCGCTCGGAAGGCTCCCACCCCAAACCCCCGGGGAAAGAAAGCATGCCTCCTGCCTGTATTTCTGCCCTCTCGGGGCACAGCGAGGGGGCGTGAAAATCCCGGGCTATTTCTCTTGGGCCCGAGAAGACATACGGGTCTTGGGTTTTATGGTGTCGCCCATAAATCACCTCTTCACGGGCAGCTGAAAGCCTGCGTGCATTCTTTTCCAGGCCCCTTTTCTTTCCAATTTCTGTGCCACCGACCCTTTGTGCAATCACTCACGGGTCCCTACGCACTTAAGCAACGCCTTGGAAACCCTTTCAAGTCCGGAGGCATCTGCTGTCGAATGCCCCGACGTGCCTGCATGTGCAACAGTCCTTGGGATTGCAGTCCCCCCCCCCGACCCCCGTTCACAGGCTTCCTTCGGCCCCCAGAACATGTGTTTATAATCACTTAGAGCCCACGGTCTGTGCCGGCCGCCCCTCCACCTCTCCATCCCGGGCTCTCCTGCTGAGTGCTCTCTCCTGTCATAGACACTGCGTTTTCAGTCCGTTTTTTTTTCTTCTTTCCTCGACAATTCTTGCCTGTTTTATGATCCCTCCTTCTCTCTCTCTCTCTCTCTCTCTCTTTTTTCCTCCTGGTACATGATCCCTTTGTTTCACACGCCTTGGAAACTCAGACCTGTTCAGAAGAATCCCGTCCTACAAAGACGCAGACAGAAGTAATAAAAGACGATGGTTGTTTTCTGCATGGAAAAAAAAAAAAAACACCGAAAGGAGTTTTCAAAGATTGAGGTCTTTTCCTGACTCGTTTTAACAATGCAGCTGTTTCACGTAGGTTTGTTTAAAACCAGAGTGGCCTCACAAGTGCATTTAAATATTTAGTACATTTTTATTTGGTGCCTGTTGAACTACATTTCTGTTCACTGGGACTGAATTTTTTTTGTTTTTCTGGGTCGTATGGACTGTCAGTCAATACCTTTGAGAATCTGTGATTAATGAATGCAGGGGATCGATCACAACCAAATGTGAGTTGCTCTGTCACCCCCGCAAACTGGGTTCTATGACGGTTATAGCCCGGCTGACCCACAGTCTGTTCCCTCCTCTGAGCTCCGGGCACCAAATCGAACGTCCAACATCAAGGTCTGTGTGGGGATCATGACGGTTCACTGATTTTCAGTGTCGCGGGTACATTCTGTTTCCCCAGGATAAACCGTGAAATGATCTCATCAGTATGTCTATCGATGGGGCTCCTGGGTGGCTCAGGCGATTCAGGTCCTGCCCCCCCTGGATCTCACTGGTCCTTCCTGCCTGGATCTCAGAGGCCCTGCCCCTCCTGGATCTCAGTGGTCCTGCCCTGCCTGGATCCAATGGTCCTGCCCATCTTGGGTCTCAGTGGCCCTGCCCTGCCTGCATCTCAGAGGTCCTGCCCTGCCTGGATCTCAGTGGCCCTGTCCTGCCTGGATCTCAGTGGCCTGCCTGGATCTCAGCAGCCCTGCCTTGCCTGGATCTCAGTGGCCCTGCCCTGCCTGGATCTCAGGGGCCCTGCCCCGCCTGGATCTCAGCGGCCCTGCCCTGCCTGGATCTCAGCAGCCTTGTCCCCTCTGGATCTCAGGGGTCCTGCCCCTCCTGGATCTCAGCGGCCCTGCCCTGCCTGGATCTCAGTGGCCCTGCCCTGTCTGGATCCAACAGTCCTGCCCATCTTGGGTCTCAGTGGCCCTGCCCTGCCTGCATCTCAGCGGCCCTGCCCTGCCTGGATCTCAGGGGCCCTGCCCTGCCTGGATCTCAGTGGCCCTGCCCCCCCTGGATCTCAGCAGCCCTGTCCTGCTTGGATCTCAGCGGCCCTGCCCCCCTGGATCTCAGCGGCCCTGCCCCCCCTGGATCTCAGCGGCCCTGCCCTGCCTGGATCTCAGCAGCCTTGTCCCCTCTGGATCTCAGGGGTCCTGCCCCTCCTGGATCTCAGCAGCCCTGCCCTGCCTGGATCTCAGTGGCCCTGCCCTGTCTGGATCCAACGGTCCTGCCCATCTTGGGTCTCAGTGACCCTGCCCCTCCTGGATCTCAGCGGTCCTGCCCTGCCTGGATCTCAGTGGTCCTGCCCTGCCTGGATCCAATGGTTCTGCCTTGCCTGGGTCTCAGGGGCCCTGCCCTGCCTGGATCTCAGAAGCCCTGCCCTGCCTGGATCTCAGTGGTCCTGCCCTGCGCCTATCTCAGCAGCCCCTCCTGGATGTCAGTGGTCCTGCCCCTCCTGGATCTCAGCAGCCCTGCCTGCCTGGATCTCAGGGGCCCTGCCCTGCCTGGATCTCAGCAGCCTTGTCCCCTCTGGATCTCAGGGGTCCTGCCTCCCCTGAAACTCAGTGGTCCTGCCCTGCCCCTATCTCAGCAGCCCCTCCTGGATGTCAGTGGTCCTGCCCCTCCTGGATCTCAGCAGCCCTGCCTGCCTGGATCTCAGGGGCCCTGCCCTGCCTGGATCTCAGCAGCCCTTCCCTGCCTGGATTTCAGTGGTCCTGTCCGTCCCTGTTGTTGTACCCTCTCCCTCTATGTGTGCTCATTCTGACAGCTGCCCCAGGACACTGACACCAGCCGGTTCCCCCTGTGTGCATTCGGCCATCAGCCCCCTGTAAAGAGGGGACTCAAACTGGTCCCATCCCCCGCCCCCCAATTATCTGTGGAAACACAAGACTGGAGGGTGTTTTCTTCACCGGATCAGGAGGTGCCCTTCCCGTGGGCACAGGAAAGGGAAGGGGATCTGATTCATGAGCAGGTGGCTGGTGTGTGGGTTGGTGGGAAAGAGACAGACAGCCAGAGGCCTGGGGCAGCACAGACACGCGTGTGTCCAGCAGGAGCCACGGCGGAGGGAGAAGGCTGGGGGCAGGCCCGGCGGGAAGGTGCACACGGTCGCTGAGACTCCCGTGCGGATGAAACGGCATTCGGGGGAGGGTCTTCCTGCCGTGTTGACGGATGGGAGCCCCAGAGGGGGAAGACCCACCCTGTCTGTTCCTGCAACATGTCCCGGGTAGGCCAAGGCCTGCAGTCCTAGGGGTTCCCGGGTCGGGGTGGGGGTGGGGAGCAGTCCTAGGGGTTCCCGGGTCCGGGGGGGGGGGGGGGTGGGGCCAGTCCTAAGGGTTCCCGGGTCGGGGTGGGGGTGGGGGGCAGTCCTAAGGGTTCCCGGGTCGGGGTGGGGGTGGGGGTGGGGAGCAGTCCTAGGGGTTCCCGGGTCCGGGGGGGGGTGGGGCCAGTCCTAAGGGTTCCCGGGTCGGGGTGGGGGTGGGGGGCAGTCCTAAGGGTTCCCGGGTCGGGGTGGGGGTGGGGGTGGGGAGCAGTCCTAGGGGTTCCCGGGTCCGGGGGGGGGGGGGGGGTGGGGCCAGTCCTAAGGGTTCCCGGGTCGGGGTGGGGGTGGGGGGCAGTCCTAGGGGTTCCCGGGTCGGGGTGGGGGTGGGGGGCAGTCCTAGGGGTTCCCGGGTCGGGGTGGGGGTGGGGAGCGGTCCTAGGGGTTCCTGGGTCCGGGTGGGGGGTGGGGCCAGTCCTAAGGGTTCCCGGGTCGGGGTGGGGGTGGGGGGCAGTCCTAAGGGTTCCCGGGTCGGGGTGGGGGTGGGGGTGGGGGGCAGTCCTATGGGTTCCCGGGTCCGAATGGGGGTGGGGGCTGTCCTAGGGGTTCCCGGGTCGGGGTGGGGGTGGGGGGCAGTCCTAGGGGTTCCCGGGTCGGGGTGGGGGTGGGGGGCAGTCCTAGGGGTTCCCGGGTCGGGGTGGGGGTGGGGAGCAGTCCTAGGGGTTCCCGGGTCCGGGTGGGGGGTGGGGCCAGTCCTAAGGGTTCCCGGGTCGGGGTGGGGGTGGGGGGCAGTCCTAAGGGTTCCCGGGTCGGGGTGGGGGTGGGGGTGGGGGGCAGTCCTATGGGTTCCCGGGTCCGAATGGGGGTGGGGGCTGTCCTAGGGGTTCCCGGGTCGGGGTGGGGGTGGGGGGAAGTCCTAGGGGTTCCCGGGTGGGGGTAGGGGGCAGTCCTAGGGGTTCCCGGGTCGGGGTGGGGGTGGGGAGCAGTCCTAGGGGTTCCCGGGTCGGGGTGGGGGTGGGGGGCAGTCCTATGGGTTCCCGGGTCCGAATGGGGGTGGGGGCTGTCCTAGGGGTTCCCGGGTCGGGGTGGGGGTGGGGGGAAGTCCTAGGGGTTCCCGGGTGGGGGTGGGGGGCAGTCCTACGGGTTCCCGGGTCGGGGTGGGGGTGGGGGGCAGTCCTAGGGGTTCCCGGGTGGGGGTGGGGGGCAGTCCTAGGGGTTCCCGGGTCGGGGTGGGGGTGGGGAGCAGTCCTAGGGGTTCCCGGGTCGGGGTGGGGGTGGGGGGCAGTCCTACGGGTTCCCGGGTCGGGGTGGGGGTGGGGGGCAGTCCTAGGGGTTCCCGGGTCGGGGTGGGGGTGGGGGGCAGTCCTAGGGGTTCCCGGGTCGGGGTGGGGGTGGGGAGCAGTCCTAGGGGTTCCCGGGTCGGGGTGGGGGTGTGTGGCTGTCCTAGGGGTTCCCGAGTCGGGGTGGGGGTGGGGGGAAGTCCTAGGGGTTCCCGGGTGGGGGTGGGGGTGGGGAGCAGTCCTAGGGGTTCCCGGGTCGGGGTGGGGGTGGGGAGCAGTCCTAGGGGTTCCCGGGTCGGGGTGGGGGTGGGGGGCTGTCCTAGGGGTCCCCGGATCGGGGTGGGGGTGGGGGCAGTCCTAGGGGTTCCCAGGTTGGGGTGGGGGTGGGGGGCAGTCTTAGGGGTTCCCGGGTCGGGGTGGGGGTGGGGGGCAGTTCTAGGGGTTCCCAAGGCCCGGGCGGGGAGGGGGGGCTGGGGCCCGCCTCCTAATGGGGACAGGGGTGCCTGTGGGATGATAGGAATGCTCAGGAAGTACATCGAGCCGGCGGGGTTTGCACAGCAGGGTGAGCGTGCTAAACGCCGGTGACCTGTGCACTTGGAAAGGGTCAAAACGCTGCATTTTAGGTCCCGGGGGAGAAGAGAGTCAGCAAGGACCCTTCAGAAGCAAAGGCTGACCAGACTCCCCGCGCGTCGGCCCTCGGGACCTGGGACCACAGGATTTTCTGCGGAATGTTCTGGCGTTTCAGGCACAGGCTGGCGTCCTAGGCGCTCGACTGGCCGTTGCTTTGTTCCCTCCATGTCATAGGACCCGGAGCCCAAGCCCCAACTGGCCACAATCGCCTCTTGGAAAGTGCGCTCAGTTTACTACGTGTCATTTACCTATTTTCGTGCCCGGCACGATTTACGTGGCCGCCTCACTGAGGCTTTGAAAGGATGCCTGCGTCCCAATGCTTTCCGCTGAGTTTTGTTACAATTCTGAGCCAGCGATCGCAGAGGAGGAGGGCGGGGGGGGGGGGGGGGGGGGGGGGTTCCGCTGGCTCCTTAGACCCTCTAACCTGAAACACATTTCACTCGGAGCGACTCGGGTGTAAGTTCTCAAGTGTGCGGTTTCCTGTAAGGACACGCTCGCAACGTAATAACAGAATGAGATGAAGTGCGGGTCTGTAATCAGAGACTGGAATGCCGAGTTTTATTGTTGCCCAATTAGGAGTCGAGGAGTTTGGGGGCAGCAGCGGTGTGGGGGGGAGGCTGGTACGGGGGGGGGGGGGGGGGACCGAGGGGCGTTCATTTCTGTGGCCTCGGATGGTCCCCGGCGAAATCTGAGCTGAGGAACCGGCCAAGAGAGAAACAGAGGTTTGCAGACCTTATCAGATACTTTGCCATCGCCTGGTTTGGCCGGGGCGGAGGCGATGTGTCTCCTGGTCGGGTTTTCCGTGCAGCCTCTCGCCCCAGGCGGCCCTGGGCAAATTCTCCAAGGGGGCTGTCGAAGCGGCCGGCCCGTGTTCCCCCAGCAGGAGACACACGCACCTGGAAAGCAGCATTTCGCCTGGCAGCCCTTTGCCGAAAATGCAACAATGTGTCTAAGCTGAGCATGGCTGCCCAGCGAGGCTGGAGGGAGCCCTCCTTTTGCAGACTTTAGAGAGCAATTGTTATGCACATACGACA
The DNA here is from genome assembly GCF_018350155.1 of Leopardus geoffroyi. NCBI lineage: Eukaryota > Metazoa > Chordata > Mammalia > Carnivora > Felidae > Leopardus > Leopardus geoffroyi. Next base: position 745,841 of record NC_059343.1, read on the forward strand.
GGAGGAACCGCTGAGGCTGGTTTGTGCGGGACGATCAAGGTGACTCGGGAGGGGTAGGATGAGCAGGGTTTTGCAGGGTGAATAGGAGTTTGCCAGGCAACCCTGGGGAGAGTTCACGCAGATGGGGCAGCGGTCGCAAATGCGCTAAAAGTGTGGTGTGGGGAACGTCTAACGGGAAAAGCACAGAACATCCAAACAGCCAAGGTGCTGAGGTTACCGGGGAGAGACAGGATCTGGGGCAAAAAGCAGAAGATTTTGTGAAGTCTGAATCGAACAGACATGTTCCCATTTGTCCCCACAAACCAAGTGCCGGAAGCCAGGGCCCATCTTACTATGGCTGTTGTTTTAATTAGTCCCTGGGGGCTTGGAAATGGAAATCAGGCCCCTGGGCTTGCGAGGACTGGTTTCCGCATTTACCTACATCAGCTTCTGTGTAGATTTTAGTGTTTTCGACACTCGAATACGGGGGTGCCTGGGAGGCTCAGTCGGTGAAGTGAGACTTAGGTCGTGATCTCACGGTTCGTGAGTTCAACCCCTGCATCAGGCTCTGTGCTGACAGCTTGGAGCCTGGAGACTGCTTTGGAGTCTGTGTCTCCCTCTCTCTCTGCCCCTCCCCGCCTCACGCTCTGTCTCTCTCTCTGTCAAAAATAAATAAATGTCTTTAAAAAAATCAAAACTCGAATACGACCCTGCGGTTCTGTCGAGTCCTGGTTACTTTTAATTGTCTAACGCGATCTAATACAGTCGTGCCGTCCGTCATCCGTGTCTGTGTTTCCTACCCTGAGTCAGCGCACGTCTCTGTGTTAAGTGCGTCTCACTTTACGAAAACGGTATACACTGCGGGCAGCGTTATGTGTCAGAACGAACGTTCCACGGAAAACCGGGAGGGTTCAGGTCCACGGCGTGGCCGACGTGTGTTTGCTTTGGTGGCTCTGTGACGTCCCTTGGGTGGAAAGTGCATAGTGGATGGGTCCTACCTGCTGGCTCTGGACATTGGATTTCTCCCAGAGGGTTACTGTTTTCTTTTGTTTTCTTTTGTTTTGTTTTGTTTTAAGAATGTTACTATTTTATTTTATTTTCAGAGGGTTATGATTTTATTTTATTTTCACAGGGTTTTTATTTTATTTTATTTTATTTTCAGGGGTTTTTATTTTATGTTATTTTATTTTATTGTCAGAGGGTTATTATTTTATTTTATTTTCAGGGGATTTTACTTTATTGTCAGAGGGTATTATTTTATTTTATTTTATTTTATTTTATTTATTTTTATTTTATTTTCAGAGGGTTATTATTTTATTTTATTTTTTTCTAGTGATAATGTTCTTTATTGGATTCTTAGTCAAATCTAAATTTAGGACCTAAATCTGCATTGTTTCCTGTAACTCTAAAGTATCTTTAACTCTAGAACTGGTTCTGTTTTTTTTTTTTTTTTTTCGATATATGAAGTTTATTGTCAAATTGGTTTCCATACAACACCCGGTGCTCATCCCAAAAGGTGCCCTCCTCAATACCCATCACCCACCCTCTCCTCCCATCCCCCATCAACCTAGAGGGTTATTATTTTATTTTATTTTTTATTATTTTATTTTATTTTATTTTCAGGGGCTTTTATTTTATTGTCAGAGGGTATTATTTATTTTATTTTATTTTATTTTATTTTCAGGGGTTTTTATTTTATTTTATTATTTTGTTTTATTTTACTTTATTTTATTTTACTTAGTTTATTTTTATTTTATTTTCAGAGGGTTATTATTTTAGAATAGGGCTGTGATGCACGGTTCCTGATGCAGACCTCGATGACATGCTCTCTTCGGACCAGTCTCATTGGCAAAAGGAAAAAAGAAACAAAGTAGAGAGGAGCCTGGGGGGGGGGGGCGGGGGGCTCAGTCCGTTGAGCGACCGACTTGGGCTCAGGTCACGATCTCACGGTTTGTGGGTTCGAGCCCCGCGTCGGGCTCTGTGCGGACAGCCCGGAGCCTGCTTGGGATTCTCTGTCTCCCTCTCCCTCTGCCCCTCCGATGCTCCCTCCCTCCCTCCCTCTCTGTCTCTTTTAGTGTTGGGGACGGTGGCCCCAGGGGGCTCTCCTACAGGTCCTAGAAGGTGCTGCCATCTTGGAAAACCTTGGGGTCCCCTCGGGGGGGGGGGGTGACAGTCCATCCCTGCCAGGCCCGCGAATGTGGCCCAGCCGTGCCCCAGGAGCACTGGGGGTCCCCCCCCCCCCGGCGAGTTCACCTGGGCGACTGTGGCCGGCTCACTAGGTGGTTTGAGGGACGGCATTAAGTCATTTCCAGCTTTCCTGCCAAGGCGAATGTGGCTTAATTCTCGGGCTTTTGCCCAAGAGTTTTAAACTCTTTATGGACGGCTTGTAAATGTTTTATTTAATTGCCCTCAAGTATGAGAATACCATAAATGTGAAGTGGCCGAGATTTCACGACCGCACAGGGTCCTGGGGCCGACTGGAGGGCTTATGGGGTCCTGCCCCTTCCCCCGGACGGGGTCCAGCCGTCAGAGCTCAGGTTGGCACAGGGCGCTCGGCTGCCCCGGCGGTGACCCAACTGTGATGGGGACGTATGTCCTCTGACGAGCATTCTTGGTGATGCTGGGGGCACGCGGTGACGTCTGCAGAGAATGTCCCATCCAGTGACACTCTACCAGACCATCTCTGTTCCGTTAGACCCCATGTTCCTGCTTCAAGCTCACTGACCCTCCCCCCCCTGGGTTTTATTGAGATATAATTGTCCCCAACCCCCACCACCACCCAGGTTTTATGGAGATGTAGTTGCCCAACAACGTGCGTATGTTGTGAAATCTGACCAACACGAGCCTAGTTAATACTTTGCCATTCGCACAGGTACTTTTCATTTATTTATTTTTGGTCAAGGATGATTATCTGCACTGTATAAGACATTCAAGCAAGTCACCTGGGAAAAAAAAACTCGTTTTAAAACGGGCAGAAGGCCTGAATGGACACTTTTCCGAAGAACACGTCCACACGGCCAACAGACACGTGAAAAGACGCTCCACGTGACTCACCGTCAGGGAATGCAATTCAAAAGCGTGTTGAGATGGCTGGGTGAGTGGGCCAGGGGGCTTTGGGGGTCCAAGGAAGGTCCTAGCGCTGCACACGGCTAGGATCAAAAAGATAAGAAATAACAAGTGTTGGGGAGGGTGTGGAGGGAAAGGAAGCCTCGTGCACTGTTGGTGGGGTTGCGCACTGTGCGAAAGGGTCTCGAGGTTCCTCAAAAGTCAGCGGTGGGACTGGCCTCTGTGCCGCTGGGGTCACGAGTGGACACGAGCATCCCTCCAGAGGTCCGAATGGCTTGCCCGTCCCTTCCCGTGAGCGGCCCCCACCGTCCTGTGTGCCTTTCTCAGCCGTTAGAAAAATGTGAGCGTTTTCTCAGACAGGTGACCCCCCCCCACTTGCCTTACATTGTGTGATGTTTCTTCTAGATGCTTCGCGTCATGCGTCTTAAACGAGATGGAACTGGATGCAAGGATACGATGAAACTTCCGGGCTCACATCCGGCCCCCGGGGCGTTGGGGACACGAGCTTCCCCTGCAGGGCTGTGACTCCCTGAAGCAGCATGAGGGTAAGACAGCCTGCAGACCCCCTAGAACCCCTTCCAGCCCTTCCTCGCCACACCTTGAGCCAGCCCCGCCTGAAGTCCGCCTCTGGCTACTCACCGGCTGCAGAAGCCGTCAGTGTCGGGACCTTCTGTGAGCGTTTGCTCGCGGTGTGTGGAGGAAAGCAGGATATCGCCTGGACAACGTGACACTGAGCAGAAAAGGCCACACGCAAAAAGACACAGTGTGTGATTCCCTTTAGTAAAGTGTCCCAAGCACGCAAATGCATAGACAGAAGGACGTTAGGGGTTGCCAGGGGCTGGGGGAGGAGGACGGAGACCAAGCGCTCATGGGGACGGGTCTCCTTTGGGGGGACGAGAAGGTTCTGGAACTGGAGACAAGTGGTGATTGATTGCACAACTTTCTGAATGTCTTCAGGGTCCCAGAATTGTGCTTTCAAACGGCCGATTTGGGGGGACATCCGGGTGGCTCAGTCCATCGAGCGTCCGACTTTGGCTCAGGGCGTGATCTCACGGTTCGTGGGTTCGAGCCCCCGCGTGGGGCTCTGTGCCGACGGCTCGGAGCCCGGAGCCTGCTTCCGATTCCGTGTCTCCCCCTCTCTCGCAAAAATAAAATAAACATGAAAAACCGGCCAATTTTATGTTATGTAAATGTAACCTCCTCTTTACACAAAAGAGGAGAATGAGAGCCACTCTGATTTCTTTGTCCCGTCCCGAACCTCTGCCCCCGCAAAGGGAGGAGGGCACACGCAGGCGAGGGGGCAGGAGGCGCCTTGACTCGGGGACACGGGACGGGGGTTCCTGCGTCCGTGGCCCCCCCCCCCGCGGCCCCCCGGCTCGGCACGTGTCACTCTGCCTCCCGTCCTGAGAGTGGGTTTTAGGTCTGATGCGTCCACGGGGGCAGCGGGCTGAGGGGTGGCAGGTTTCCCGACGTTGTCCCCGCTCTGGGGTCTCTGCGAGCCGTGCCGTGGGGCAGGCTGGGCGGTGGGGCCGCGGCATAAACCCTTCCCGGTTCCTAGTAATCCCTGCTCTAAGCAGATTTAATGGCCCTGTTATTGCCGGGCAAAATTAAGTCCTTATGAACCAACTTACAGACTGCCTTTGTGGGTCCCGTTTTCCAATAATAAGAAAGAGGGTTTGGGTCGTGTCGGGCCATCTGGTCCTTATTAGCACGTTGCCTGTGCGGGGCTGCGTCTCTGTTTTCATTAAACGCCTCGTCCAGCGGGGCTCTGTGTGTGTGTGTGTGTGTGTGTTTTTTTTTTCTTTAACATTCAAGCAAAATCCAGAACCTGAGTCGCCAATAACATGGCAGAGGAGACAGGGGCCCTGGACTGGAGGAGCCCCCTCCCACACCATCCGGCTTGTAGGCTCCGCCGGTCTTGCGGGGGCCCCTGGGGGAGGCGGCCGCCTTTCCGGCCTCCGTCCAGGACCGAACTTGTGGCAAACGGGCCCTAAGAGCCCTGGCAAGAGGGGTACGGAGGGGGGTGCTGTTTGGGGTAGCGTTTGTCCCTGTTGGTGAATCTCAGAGCTGACCGTTGTGCGTGTTGCAGGGGTGAGAAGGCAGCGTGTCCGGGGAGGGAGCGCTGAGACCCGAGGGTCCGCCCATCCCCAAGGAGGATCGGAGGTGTGGCTGCGTGGCAAACTCCTATTCACCCTGCAAAACCCTGCTCACAAGCAGCAGGTGTGGGTCTCCGTGTTTCCTGCTTTGTCATGGGATCGCCTGGGGGCCACCGATGTATCCAGAGAAGGTAAGGTGGTGACCACGGGTGGGACCCGTGGGCCTGTGCGTGGCCCTCAAGGACGGGGGCGTGTGGCCGTGTCCTCTCCAGACATCCATCCTCCCCCCGGATGTTGCCTCCTCCCAGGGCTCACTGCACTGGCTGTTGTGTGTTTCTAGAACCTTCCAGGACCTGGTCATGCATCTGCACCCGCCCCCTGCTGCCCGGCACGGGGTCTGCGGTCCTTGCCAGCTCCCCCTGTGAGTGGTGGGTCATGGCATCCCTGTCCTGGCCCTCACGGCCATCCCGGGCACCATGACGTGACCACAGGACAGGGCAGCCCGGCGCCCGCTCAGGACGTGAAATCAAGCAGACGTGTTTTAGACGCCAGGACAGGAGGAAACACATAGACACATGAAGCAAATCTGGCAGGCGCACCAGGGCCGGGGGCTCTGGAGGTCAGAGTCGTTCTCGGTATAAGTCTATCCCACGTGGTCTCTGGGACGGACTTATGTTAAGGAACCGTGTCCTGTAGAGCTGAGTGCCGTCTGCGTCCCTGGGGAAACAGCTCCCAGACCCACCAGCAGCCGCAGGGGCCGAGGGGGCCTGGGATCGAGGAGCGGGGGGGCCCTTCTGACCTCACCCTTTGCCAGCTTGGTGGTGCGTTCGTGGGTCCCGCTGTCCCCATGGCTGCCCTCAAACCCCTTTCAACATCGGCAAATGCCCGAGGCAAGTGGTGGAGGAGTTTGAACTGAACTCTTCAGGGTGTCGGTGGCCACTTCGTAGGCCCCAGAGTCGCGGCCACAGGTCTCCGCGGCCGGAAGTCAGGGACGTGAAAAAGTTCCTCAGGGAGCAGCGAGCTGCGCAGCGCCTGCGATCACCACCTTCCTCCCCGGGTTCCGGGAGGGGTCAAGATGCAGCAAACGAAGCAACACGCTCGTGCGCACAGGCCGTCAGCAGCTCTAGAATCGCTCACAGGCTGTCTGGCGGCTGGGGGAGGTCGGGGTGGGGGTGGGGGGCACCTGGCTTGCCCATGACAGGCGTAAGGGAGCGTGTGGTCCCCGCACGACGACGCCTCGTCCCCACCTTCCGGGTTGGAAACCATCCCCCATCCGGCCGTGAACGCGCGCCGCCCGCCCGCCCTCTTCGCGGCCAATCACCCCGTCCGCTCGCGCAGTTATTCCCGTGGCCCGGGCTCCTCCGAGAGCCTCTCGGCTGCTGAGTGCCTGCCCTCACGCGTGAGGGAGAAGTCAGCCCGCGCCGCCTAATATATGCAAACGCCGTTTGTGCTAAACCATCCCTGGGGGACGCTCGCAGCCGCCAAGGGGATGTGCGCATCTTAAGAGGCACAGATCGCTTCCGAGGCCTGATTTGCCACGGGCGCGTCTCCCGCGGACCAGCGAGGCGCTGAATCCGTGGCTCACGTTTCCGCGAGGGCGGGTGACCGAGCCTTCGCGTCTTGCCGGCTACGCGGAGAGGCGATTAACGGCCCTCGGAGCGGCTGGGAGAGGTGCGCCCATTGGGCTGTGCGCCTCGCACCCTCGCGCCCTGGCCAACGCTTCCCCGACACCTGTCGCATTGAGCGACGCACAGATCTGCCTTTTGTTCAGACTAGGAATGTGAAGGCGACCTCGTGCGTTCGTGCTCGATACTGACGGATCAGAACACGCACGTGGGGGGGGGGGGTGGGGGAGGTGTAGCCTGGGGGGGCCCTTGCCCCCACCCGAATCCCACCACACCGGGTAATCGGGCCCCTGCGGGCGCAGTGGGGGCCTAGGGAGGTGCAAATGCGTGCTTGTAGGACGAGGGTCGTGCTGAACTTGTGCGCGGCGTGTGCATGGCTTCTCTTACCCGTTTTTCATCAAAAGAGTCTTTATGGTTGAAAATGGAAATGCCTTATTTCTTTTTTCTCTCTTTTAATGTTTATTTATTTTTGAGACAGAGAGAGAGAGAGAGAGAGAGCGCACAAGCGGGGGAGGGGCAGAGACAGAGGGAGACACAGAATGGGAAGCAGGTTCCAGGCTCCGAGTTGTGGGCACAGAGCGCCACGCGGGGCTCGAACTCACGGACTGCGACAGCCGACAGCTCAGAGCGTGGAACTTGCTTCGGATTCTGTGTCCCCTTCTCTCTCGCTCTCTGCCCCTCCCCCGCTCACACTCTGTCTCTCCTTCTCTCAACAATAAACAAACATTATAAAATTTTTACAAAATAAACAACTAAATAAATAACGTTGGAAGCTTTATAATAAATAATCTATAAATGTCACTAACATACTGTCCTGACTTTTGTCAGTCTTCCCAGTGACTTGTTGAGCCTGACGGGCGGGTCATGGGAAGCCCGGACGGGGCCCTCGACCGGCAGCTGATGTTGGGGTGCGGGGAGGGCAGTGTTGTCTCTACCCGAGGGCACCAAAGCCCAAACAGAAACTTGTCCGGGCAGCTTCCTACAGACATCATTCGCTGTGAGGCTTGATTCTAACTGTGTGTGTCACCTTCACTGGGCCTCAGGGCGCCCACATAGGTGGTCACGCGTGATTTCTGGGTGTGCCCGGGAGGATGTTTCCGGAAGAGAGTCGCATTTTGATTCTTGGACTTGATGACGCGGACGGCTGTCTGTGGTGGGCCTCGTCTAATCAGGTGAGGGTATCAATAGACCGAAAACGTGCTCTCTGTCTGGAGGTCCCTGGCTAATACATCTCCAACAGCCCAACAGGGTGGCCTCAACCCCGATGCTCACTGACGGGTGAAGAGATGAACACCATGGGGGTCCACGCAACGGGACAGCGGTCGGCCATGAAACGGACCAGCGTGCGTGAACGTTCCCAATAGGATGGGAGGGGAGACACGCTGTGTGTCGGGAAAGCCGGGCTTCCTGGCTGCCCACGACAAGGGCAGCATTCCCGCTCCGCAGGACGCACACCAGGGGTCACACAGCAGGCGGTGCTCAGCAAGAAAGATGCTCCTGCTGTATGCCTTGAGCACATAAGCCCTGCCCGCATAGACGCCTGAACGAACCGAAGGGTTCTTCCTCTCGGGTTGAGTCACTGGGGCACTTTTCACTTACTTTTCACTCACTTTTCATGAGTTCAAACCCCGCGTCGGGCTGTGTGCTGACAGCCCAGAGCCTGCTTGGACTTCTCTCTCTCTGTCTCTCTGTCTCTGTGTCTCCCTCTCTCAGCCCCTCCCCTGTTCACATACTCCTTCCCTCCCTCTCTCTCTCTCTCCCAAAATAAATAAACAGAACGCTACGAAAGGAAAATGGTTACGACAGTACTTTTTGTTGTTGTTGGGATTTTAAGAAAAATTCATGGGCAATGAGAGCAAAGACTTTGGGAAGCTTGCCCATCTGGCCACACCTGGTCGTGGCTTGGGACCAGCCTGCCTCGCTCCATACGGTCCTGGATGGTACCCTTTCCTCTTTGTTGCTGTCCCCAGCCTCTGAAAGTCACTTCGGGTCCCCTGAAAATGTGTGTTTTACTCACCAGAAGGGATACGCATGGAACTTTATTCACTGTGTTTTTTTTGTTTGTTTGTTTTTTTTGTAATGAGTGGTGTTGGGGTTTGGTGAGTGACCCATATCCTTCCTGACAGGATGCTCGCAGAATGTCTTTCGGCTACAGAAGGTTGGCCTCAGCTTTTTTTTTCCCCCCCAACATGTTAATATACTTGATATTCGCAAATGGGACTCCCACAATGGCTTATTTCGTATTTAATTTGCATTTTGCCTCAAGGCATCATGGGAGACCCAGGGCTGCTCCCGGGGCACCGTGTGCAAGGAACATGGGAGGGGAAACAAACGTCTCTTGCCAAACCTTCTGGATGCATGAGCCTCGGGAGAGCTGAGAAGCGATGGGGGGCCGGGGCACTCTCCATGCTCTTGGAGGAAGGACTCCAGGGACGATGACATATCCCTTGGAGGCCATGAGGGTTTATGGCACCATGTTCTGCCCCAGTGAGTAGCTGGACATTTCAGAAGGGCTCTGGGAGAGGCACCCATAGACCTGAGACCCATAAGTCTATAGGGTGGGACTATAGGGGCTATAGAACTATAGGGTGCAATTCACAGGGTTGGACCCATAGCCTTAGGACCCAGAGGGCTGGGGCCCATAGAGTGGGGGTCTACAGAGCTGTGGTTCCTAGGGATCGAATCTCTAGGGTTGGACCCATAGCCTTAGGACCCAGAGGGTTGGGGCCCATAGAATGGGGTCTACAGAGCTGTGGTTCCTAGGGATCGAATCTCTAGGGTTGGCCCCGTAGCCTTAGGACCCAGAGGGCTGGGGCCCATAGAGTGGGGGTCTACAGAGTGTGGTTCCTAGGGATTGAATCTGTAGGGTTGGACCCATTGCCTTAGGACCCAGAGGGATGGGGCCCATAGAGTGGGGGTCTACAGAGCTGTGTTTCCTAGGGCTCAAATCTCTGGGGTTGGACCTGTGGACCCTAGGACTAAGATCCCAAGAGCTGTAATCCAGAATTGGACCACGTAGGTAGGACCCATAGTGTTGAGTTCATAGGGTTATAATCACACAGGGTTTGATTCATAAAGCTAGAATACATAAGGTCAGGATCCATACGACCAGGATCATTAGGGTTGTAACTCATATTTGGACCCCATAGGATTGAGATTTATAGGTTTGGATCCATAGTATTGGGACCCATAACGTTGGATCCAAAGGGTTTAATGATTATGTCTACACATTCAGAATGACAGGTTTTGAAAGAGTTTCCTGCTGAAGGACATGGTTAACCTATTTTCCAGGTTCTACATTTGGACGTCTTCCCACACCCCGTGGCCTCGTGCAGACCTTTCCTAAATCAGCAACGACATTTTCCTTGTCCTGTCCAGAGAAGCAATCTCAAGCTTTGTCGTTCTTGAGTTGCCCAGTTACTCATTCAACAAATGTTTATTCATCAGATGACCTTCTGGGGGCTGACCATCAATCCACGTACTTGGGTGTCCCCAGGAGCCAATCAGCTGCCCTTGTGTGGCTGATCAACACTGTAGGTGCATTTATAGAAATGAGTAAGATTATCTTGGAACAACAACAACGACGACGGCAAAAATGCGTCAATCACCTTCTGTGTATGAGTCGCCGTCCCAGGTCCTCCCATGCATCCAGGAACTGACCAACGATCCTTGCTGAGCTAGCCTGCTAACCATTATTCCAGAAAGGAAGAGAGACTCTGTTCTGCATTTTAAAGCAATATGGTCACTGAGGAAATGAATGCAGGAAGGGGCCAGATACGAACTGTGTAGGTGATGTTTGAGCACATACATGAATGCAGGAAGACGGATAAGGGGGAGGGTGTTCGCTGACGGGGTGAGCACAGGACTGATCCTGGGGACTCTCCTTGGTGAAGACGTTGGGGAGAAGACAGAATGCAGTTGAAAGAGCGGGAAGGTGCCAGGAGAGTGTGGGGTCTACTGGCCAAGGGAAGAAAGGGTTTCAATGATGAGACTGGATGTGGGGGTGTAGGGGACCCCTAATAATTAGACGTGCACCAGAGTGGGGCCACTTGACCCCAACAAAATTATTTCAACGGAACGATGGGAGCCTCTAGCTGTGGAGCAGCTGGGTGAGTGGGCCAGGGGGCCTTGGGGGTCCAAGGGGGGCCTCTTCTGCCTGCTCCCATATTCTCAAAGCAATAAGAAAGACATCAGCAGGTGACGATGGAGATTATGCGGGCTGGAGGAAAAAGCAGAAGGTGTACATCTCTCCAGGTACAAGAAACTATAGGATGGGTCCTGGGCAGAAATCGGGACTCCTTAGGGCTTAAGGAAACCATCTCCATAGCAGGGGTGATAAAGGGGAGTGGTGTTCCCATGACGACATGGGGGAGGGGGCACCAAGCAGTGCCTTTTCTTTTCTAAGAATAAGATCCAAGCAGGGAATATGGCCAGGGTCCAGATGCGTGGCCCCCTGTCCCCACCCCATGAAGCTGGATTCCTAAATGCATATAGAGAGACCGAGTGGATTGTATTAGAGTTTCACAGTGGTCCTTTCCTGGCTCCTGTACCCTCCAGGGTGGCCGTATTGTTCTTCACGTTATACATTTTGTTGTCTGGTCCCCTGCCCTGGAACATGACCTCCAACTCCAAGAGGACAGGGGCTGGAATGTTGTCTCTGTGTCTGGAGTGTGCTTGATACACAGAAGGCGCTCAATAAATGTATGTTGGAGGGGTTGATGGATGGGTGGATGGTGGGTGGAGGGTGGATGGATGCAGGGATGAGTGGATGAGTGTGTAGGTAGATGGATGGGAGGACGAGTTGGTAGGTGGATGGATAGAAGGATAGTTGGGTGGGTTGGCAGATGGATGGATGGATGGATGGACGGACGGATGGATGGATGATGAGTGGGTTGATGGATGGGTGAGTTGGTAAGTGGATGGATAGAAGGATAGTTGGGTGGGTTGGCAGATGGATGGATGGATGGATGGATGGATGGATGGACAGAGAGATGGACGGATGGATGGACGGATGGATGGATGGATGATGAGTGGGTTGATGGATGGGTGAGTTGGTAAGTGGATGGATAGAAGGATAGTTGGGTGGGTTGGCAGATGGATGGATGGATGGATGGATGGACGGATGGATGATGAGTGGGTTGATCGATGGAAGGATAGTTGGGTGGGTTGGCAGATGGATGGATGGATGGATGGATGGATGGACGGATGGATGATGAGTGGGTTGATGGATGGGTGAGTTGGTAAGTGGATGGATAGAAGGATAGTTGGGTGGGTTGGCAGATGGATGGATGGATGGATGGATGGATGGATGGACGGACGGACGGATGGATGATGAGTAGGTTGATGGATGGGTGAGTTGGTAAGTGGGTGGATAGAAGGATAAGTGAGTGGGTTGTCAGATGGATGGATGGATGGATGGATGGACGGACGGACAGATGGACGGATGGATGGATGGATGGATGGATGAATAGATGGATGGATGGATGGATGGATGGACGGAGAGATGGACGGATGGATGGATGGATGGATGGACGGACAGACGGACAGACAGACGGACAGACACATGGATGGATGGATGGATGGATGGATGGATGGATGGACGGATGGATGATGAGTGGGTTGATCGATAGAAGGATAGTTGGGTGGGTTGGCAGATGGATGGATGGATGGATCATGAGTGGGTTGATGGATGGGTGAGTTGGTAAGTGGGTGGATAGAAGGATAAGTGGGTGGGTTGTCAGATGGATGGATGGATGGATGGATGGATGGACGGATGGATGATGAGTGGGTCGATGGATGGGTGAGTTGGTAAGTGGATGGATAGAAGGATAGGTGGGTGGATGGGTAGACAGGTGTTTCTGTTCCCTTGCCTTTCCTCACTTCCCAGAACTGCCTACTTCTCCATCTTCACCCTGAAAGCCAGCGGCATACTTTCTCCAAGTCGGACCTCTCTGCTTCTGTCCTCACGTCTCCTTCTGCGACTCTGCCTCTTGTCCTTTCCTCGTATGAGGAGCCTTGCGATCCCACTGGGGTCCCACCCGGAGGTTGCAGGATTAAGTCTCTCTCTCAAGACCGTCACATCCGTCCGATCGGCAAAGTCCCTTTTTCCATGTAAAGTAACATACACAGAGGCTCCGAGGTTTGGGACGCGCACATCTTTGGAGAGACATTGTTATGCCTTCGTGGTCAACGCTGTTTAACGCAAGCCTCCCGGTGGGAGGGCTAAGAGGCAAAAATGGACGAATTCGACCCATAGGCAGCTGGGTTGGGTGTCTGTGCAATGGACCAAATGCTTGTGTCCCCCTAAAATCTGCGTTGAAACCCGAACCCACAACGGGATGGTCCCGGGAGGCGGGCCTTTGGGACGTGCTTAGGGCCAGAGGAGCTTGTGAAGGTGAGGTCCCCACGGTGGGGTTCGTGTCCTTATGAGAAGAGACAGGACAGCAGAGGGTTGGCTCTCTCTACCTTGTGAGGACACCACCGCGAAGCGAGCCATCCCCAGAACCCCAGCCAGCCGGTGCTTTGATCCCCGACGTCCAGACTCCAGGACCGTTCGGGCAGGGCCACCCCCAGCTGGTGGAGACGCTCGGCGTGCGAGAGAAAACCCGGCCAACGGTGTTCCCGGCGCGGTGCTTGTCGTGAACGTGGGAGGCGGCCGGCTGCGTTCCCAGCACCGTCCGTCTGGACCCATCCGTGTGTCTGGGGAGTCCGCACGGCAAGCCCGGACGTCCTCACCGTAGCGGGGGCAGAGAGCTCAGGCCTGGCTCGAGGGACACAGTCGGCTCCCTGCGCGTCCTGGAGCCTGTTGACCCATCAGGACATCCGCCCGCCCGTCGACGGGGACCCCGGAGGTCTGCCAGCTGGGACCCAGAGGGAGGTCGTATGGAAGGTCCCCTCGAAAACCCCCCGACGCCCCCCGCGCGTGGCGTCCTGTCGGCCAATCCCTCTTCCCGGTGGGCTTGTGCCAGAGCACGGGGCTCCTTCGCGGGCAATTACTCGGGCCAGCCGGCCGTGATGCCGGAGAGGCGTCCCTGGAGGAGGCGGGGGCGAGGGGGGCCCCCCGTGTCTGTCAGGGGCTTGATGAAGACAGCTCCTGTCCCTGCCAGGCTGGGTTAACGAGGCCGTGCGCGCAGCTCCCAGACAGGAGGCCAGACGTTTCCCGTCTCTGCAAAGTCAAGAGCAAATAAATTGACCTCTGCGTTGAAATGTTGCAGTCAGGGCTCACGGCCCATTTTCAACCGGGAGGGTTTTTTCTTTTTTTTTTTAAAGATGTCCGAGCCGTGGGAGATGAGGGTTTCTTCCATCGAAATCCACAAACCTGGGTCCTCATTATCGAGGGCCCTGTCATGTCATGTGCACAAGACCCAGGATCCGCGGACGGGGTCCCAGGAGGAGGTTGGAGGGGGGTGGCGGGGCGGGGGAGGCACACAGGGAAACAAGCCCCTGTGGTGATGCTGGCCGGGGAGGGGGGTGCGCCTCGGATTCCACGCATTCACCCCGACACGCGCAGGGTTCCCTGTGCCGCCTGTCCCTGGGGGCCACGGCGGGGGCCACGGGGCGCCGGGCTCCGCGGAGAGGTTTCCCGACATCGTTTTGTCACCCCCTCGGAGACACGGGGAGCACGTGGCTGGCGAGGAGGCCTCACTTTCGTAAATGCCAGCTTGTCACCCTCATCAGGCGCCAGGAAGTGCGTGTTTGAATCCTACCCCAGAGTCAATTAAAATACAGCCGGGCTGACATCTGCAAAATACCGCGTGATCAAAGCCGAAAATGCCCACACAGCTTCTGACATAAAAACACCGTGTTTGGCGGGAGACTGACACGGTGTAACAGGTCAGATAATTATGGGAAAATCTATGATACATCTGTTGCAACGGCTTCTCTTGTTGTCATTATCACAGCCATCAAAAGCAGCAGAGGCTCGCTTTGGCGGGATCTGAACAGCCCTGACACCTTGTTGCTGCTGATACAGACGGCATCTCCCCAGCGGCTGAATTAATTTGACAGGAAACAGGTGATCGCGGCTCCCGGCTTGTTTCAATATATATTTTTTAATTGCAGCGGGACAGGGCGCTGGGGGTGGGGGGGGGGGGGTGGGAGCGGCGGGCACTTCTGGGAACGGGGGCTCTGGAGCGCTTTGCACGCCGGGCAAGGAGGTAGCACGGGCGCACTTGGCTGTTGTGTTATCACTTTCCTGTTGTTTGGTTTTTGGTCCCTGTGTCTCCCTCCAAAGCCAACATCCGTCCGGAGCTGAGCACGTGCGTTAATGATGCTGATGAAGGAATTCTCCCCCCGTGTCCGCCTGGATGTGTTTATTAAATTCATGACGCCTGTGACGGATGGGTCTGTGAGCGGCGTGGGCACGGGGGGCGAAAGCCGTGGGTATATTTCAGACGGCCGGCTGCTTTCTGCCGAGCTCCCATCGTAATTGGCTTAATGGATTCTCCGGGATGCACGCGGGCTGGCGCCTTCCTGCCCGTCTCCGAACCAAACTAATTACAGCTTTTTACATTAAGTCCTAATAGATTTCAATTTATCTCCTCCGAACGATCACAATAATTACAGTAATAAATTAGGCGCCTGGATGACGTGCATCACAAGAGTTTGGGCTTCAGATCCCGGAGCCACGTGGAGGCATGGACTGGCTGGGGGTACGATGATGGGCCAGGGGGATGTGTGCTCTGGAATGTTCCCCGACTGTGTGTGTGTGTGTGTGTGTGTGTGTGTGTTCAGGTGAGTCTGTGATCCATCCCGAAAGTCTGCAAATAATTCCCACAGAGCAGGGTTCCAAGCAAACGGAAGGAGGTATAGAAATGGTACTTCCTGGGCCTCCCGGTTTTTCCCCTTCGTCCCCGCCCCCCTTCCACTGCCTTCCGCACACGCTCACCTCTTGCCCACCACACAAATATGCATCACCGATGCTGCCTTTGCTGCGTGAACCGTGCATCGAATTCCATTTACACGACCAGTTCCTTCTATCCACTTTTAATGGCCTCCCATTATGCTAGCAGAGAAGCGTGATGCCTGCACTCAGCACCTTAATCAGGCGGCCGCCCACCATCTACTGTCCTCGCGGCCCCGAGGACATCCAGCCCGGACACACTTCAATGGCCTGGACAGGCGTCTGGGCTGTGTTTGTCACTCTGTGTCAAAGCAGAGTGTCATGTGTGGGCTGCTTATGAAGTTCATGGCTGAGACCGATATAAATTGTAACAGGACAGACCGTCCCGGATTTTGACTGATTCAGACAGGTGACTTCTGCTTCGTCGTGGCTTTTTTTTTTTTTTTTTTTTTTTAAGGATAACTAGACCAAACTTTCAGACTTGCTTTCAAAACTCCAGAGGTAACGGTTCAAATGCAGTCACATCATTTAAGAGGTTATTTGTGCAGAAAATAGCAGAAGGGTGAAATGCCATGGAAACCTTGGGTGTTATTTTAGTCCGTCCGTTTTTGCTTTTTTTCTCCCCCCCCAAATGGGAGTGTTTTCATCTTTGTTAGCTCGTTAGAAAGGCAACGCTTTCTTTTTGATCACATTTCTGAATTTTTTTTTTCTTCCTTGGCTTCTTGGGGACATAAGAATTTCAAAGGCATTACTGCACGCAAGTGCACACAGCTTTGGAGAGCACGGTAATGACCCTTTGTTCTGTGAGGAAGTTCCTCTTAAATGCAAACCATCCACACTGTCGCTCGTGATTTACTGCATGGCTGGACACAGCTTTTGCATAGGATAAAATATTAGATATTTTAGGCTTTCTGGGCCATGCCGGGTCTGGAGAAAATACAGAATGCTCCCGTGATAGCACACAAGCCACCATAGACAAAACACACAGAATGAACATTTCCGCATTGCAATAAAACTTTATTGGCAAAAGCAAGTGGGGGGCCAGATTTTGCCCTTACGTTCTAGGCTGCTGATTTTATTTTTTTTCAACGTTTATTTATTTTCGGGACAGAGAGAGACAGAGCATGAACGGGGGAGGGGCAGAGAGAGAGGGAGACACAGAATCGGAAACAGGCTCCAGGCTCTGAGCCATCAGCCCAGAGCCCGACGCGGGGCTCGAACTCACGGACCGCGAGATCGTGACCTGGCTGAAGTCGGACGCTTAACCGACTGCGCCACCCAGGCGCCCCTAGGCTGCTGATTTTAATGAGTCAAGTGCCTTAAATGCAGACAATAATCTTCCTTCACTCTTCAGGGGATATTTGGCTGCTTTGAATTTCATCGCAGACGTATTTTTAAAGGGACCCAGGTCACGTAAGATAGGAGGTAGAGCTCCGGTTTGATTATGAAGTCATTATTCCGTGACGACAAAGTGTCACTCCCAAGACGTCCAAGATATATTTTTCCTTCTAAAAAGATATTTTTATGTGAGCCACAAACCACACTTTGAAATGCATGATGGATCTTAACTGTGCAAACCCACAAAAGCTCTCCACTAGCCCCACGCGGGTGGCCCAAGCAGCTGCCCAAATGTGAGTCCTTGGTCCAAGAACATATTCACCAGATAATTAATGGATGGATGGATGATGATAGATACATAGATAATAGATAGATAGATAGATAGATAGATAGATAGATAGATAGATATAGATATAGATAAATAATAGATGACAGATATATAGATAGATAATAGATGATAGATAGATAGATAGATAGATAGATATGATGGATGGATGGATGATAGATAATAGATAGACAGATAGATAGATACAGAGATAGATAGATACAGAGATAGATAGTAGATAGATAAGTATGATGGGTAGATAGATAGATATGATGAATGGACAGATTGATAGACAGACAGATATGATGGATGGATGGATGAATGGATGGATGGATGGATGGATGATATATATGATGGATGGATAGATAGATAGATGACAGATATGATGTATGGATGGGTGGGTGGGTGGGTGGATGGATGGATAGATAGAATATATGTTGGGTGATGGATAGATAGATATGATGGATGGATGGATGGATAGATAGATAGATAGATAGATATGATAGATAGAAAGATAGAAACATAGATATGATGGATAAATAGATAGGTAGATACATAGATAGATATGATGGGTGGGTGGATGGATAGATAGATAGATAGATAGAGAGGCAGATAATGGGTAGACAGACATTAGATAGATAGATCGATAGGTAGACAATAGATTAGACCGACCGAGACGGACAGCAAGCCAGACGTGTGGAATGGGTGCAGGTGACTGCAGACACCCCTTGGAAGCGAGTCTCAGAAGCCTGGGCATCTTCTCAGCAGCCGCTGGGTCTCCCCCGGGCCAGGCTCACAGAACCACAGTGGCCCAACAGAACCCGTCTGTGGAGGACACTCACCAAGGAGCTGTGGTTGACCCTGCGTTCCCCTCCCCTGCCTCCTTCTGCCTCGCAACGACCCCACCCTGTCCCAGGACAGGCCCCCAGAGGGTCGAGCACAGCTGACCCCGCCACTGGGGTCTGTCTGGGAGGTCTCCTCACGGGGCCAGCAGGCTGTGCCATTCGTGGGGTGTACCCTGAGGACGACATGCCGCCCCAATGCAGGCCTCAGGCAGATGGACGTCCGGTGGCCTCTATCAGGGATGGAGAAGCACTTCCTAGACTAACCTTCTAATCTTCCCATCCCGTACTCGCACACCATGACGCTTCATAAAGGCTGAGGACTCTGAACATGTCTGCCTTGAGAAAGTCCCCCGGGTCCCACCCTATCTGAAGTGTCCTGGCTGAAGAGCTCGCCCCTGAGGACCACCAGACCTGTGCGCCCGCCTCTGTCCTTTCTCTTTCTTGCTACGTGAAAGCTGGGTGCAGTGGCTGGAGCCACAGCAGCCGTTCTGGACTCTCAGGTGACTGACATTGAAAGTGGAAGAGTCTGAGTCCTGGGAGGACCGAATGAGCTCTGATCTGAGATCCAGGAAGGGCAGGACCACTGAGATCCAGGCAGGGCAGGACCACTGACATCCAGGAGGGGCAGGGCCACTGAGATCCAGGCAGGGCAGGGCCCCTGAGATCTAGGAGAGGCAGGGCCACTGAGATCCAGGCAGGGCAGGGCCGCTGAGATCCAGGAGGGACAGGACCACTGAGATCCAGGCAGGGAAGGACCACTGAGATCCAGGCAGGGCAGGACCACTGACATCCAGGAGGGGCAGGGCCACTGAGATCCAGGCAGGGCAGGACCACTGACATCCAGGAGGGGGGCAGGGCCACTGAGATCCAGGCAGGGCAGGGCCGCTGAGATCCAGGAGGGACAGGACCACTGAGATCCAGGAAGGGAAGGACCACTGAGATCCAGGCAGGACAGGACCACTGAGATCCAGGCAGGGCAGGACCACTGAGATCCAGGAAGGGAAGGACCACTGAGATCCAGGCAGGGCAGGGCTGCTGAGATCCAGGCAGGGCAGGGCCGCTGAGATCCAGGCAGGGCAGGACCACTGAGATCCAGGCAGGGCAGCACGAGCTCATTTCCGATCTTAATCACATCTGCAAAAACGCTGTGTCCAGATAAGTTCCCCTTCCCAGGTTTGGAGTTGAGGACGTGGACATAACTTTTTGGGGACCACTGAACTCGGTACAACATGTGTGCACGTAGACCCTGGCACGGAAGTGTTGTGAAGGCAGAGAAAAGCAAAAGAACACACGCAGAAATGTTCACCGTGGGTATGCCTGTTTCATCAGAATAATCACTTAGTTAGTGTTGCCTTATCTAACCTTTCTAAATATCCCCCAATGACCAAGCATTCTGTCTGTCAAGAGAATTGAGAAAAAAAACACGTCCCTTGTTGTTCCGTATTTATTTTATTTTTTTAACGACTTGTTTTCTTTTTTTTTCTTCCTATGTCTATTTATTTTTGAGACAGAAAGAGAGAGAGACAGAGCATGAGTGGGGGAGGGGCAGACAGAGAGGGAGACACAGAATCTGAAGCATCTCCAGGCTCTGAGCTGTCAGCACGGAGCCCCACGCGGGGCTGGAACCCACGAACCACGAGATGGTGACCTGAGCCGAAGTCGGCCACTCGACTGACTGAGCGCCCCCCCAGGCCCCCCGTCGTTTCCTTTTTAAAGAACAGAGTGAAAAAGAAGTAACCACAGAATAAAGACGCTTTTGAGTATTCACGTAAAGACCCCAAAACCGAGTCGGACGCACTTGGTACGTGTGTGTTTTGGGCACCACGGCTGACACTCGGGGTGGGGCCTCATGGGGTCGAGGCCTTCCTCCCGACGGGGACCCGTCTGTGGCTCGTTGGCCCTTCCTGGGGCCGTGTCCCCTTTTGCAGAAGCAGGAGAGTCAGACCCACACGGGGCCGGTTACAGACGCTTCTCAACCACGTTGCGCATTGGTGTCACTCCGCCGTGCAGAACACGAGGGTCTCGCCACGCTGGGGACACTCTGGACAAACACAAACATAACAGGGGCGCCTGGGGGACTCAGTCAGTTAAGATCTGACTCAGGTCCTGATCTCACAGTTCGTGAGTTCAACCCCTGCATCAGGCTCTGCGCTGACAGCTTGGAGCCTGGAGCCTGCTGCGGATTCTGTGTCTCCCTCTCTCTTCCCCTCCCCTGCTCGCAGCCTGTCTCTCTTTCTGAAAATAAATACATAAACTTAAAAGAAAAAAAACAAAAAAACGAGCCCAAGACAGGCAGCAGGGGCGTCGGGCAGGGTGAGGCTCGAACATCCTTGCAAACGGTCAGGAATCCAAACGGGGCGGGACGTCACTGCACACGGGCAGCGGGCGGCCGAGGGGTTCGGAGCCACCTCTCACGGCTCCGCCCCGGCTGGGCTCCCCGGGCAGCCCCCCTCCCTCATCCCTGCAGCCGGGAAGGAGAAATCGCAGGGCCTGTCAGCAGGCGGTGACTTCCCTCCCATCGTGTCACATGCCACGGAGACAAAGGGCCCCGTCCATCTCTCCTGATGGGAGCCAACAGTTGGTTACGGGCCCAGAATGAGCTTGAGGACACAATTTGCCTAGAGACTGCCCAGGGATCCAGGCGGCCTCGCGTGGGGAATGAGCCTGTCAGCCGCCATCTGGCATGATTGCTTCCCACGGCAGGGCCTCCTGCCCGCGGCCCAGACCTGCTGCGGCCATGGGCCCGGGTCAGCATCGCTGCAGGCAGTGGCCGAGGCCAGTCCGGCTGTGCCTCGCGTCACTGGGGCCAGGGGTGGGCTGGGGGGGCAGGGGGCCGAGAGGACGAGAGGGGGCGGGGGACGAGGGGGCACAACGTTGTCTGGACAAAGCGAGCGAAGGAAAATGCAGGCTCTTGTCGGGGCACAAACCAAACTGCCAGCCTCATTGTGCTGAAACCAGACGGCTGCATGGCATTGAGCTGCTTCCCTTCGAGAAAGAGAGAGACAGATAGAGAGATGTGTGTGCACAATACGTATCTGTCTGTGTGTATATAACATACGCGTGTGTGTGTGCACGGAGAGGTGTGTGTGCACATTGTATATCTGTATGTGTGTATATACCATATGCAACTGTGTGTGTGCACGGAGAGGTGGGTGTGCACATTGTATACTTTTATGTGTGTATATACCATATGCAACTGTGTGTGTGCACGGAGAGGTGGGTGTGCACATTGTATATCTGTATGTGTGTATATACTATATGCATGTGTGTGTGCACAGAGAGGTGTGTGTGCACATTGTATACTTTTATGTGTGTATATACCATATGCAACTGTGTGTGTGCACGGAGAGGTGTGTGTGCACATTGTATACTTTTATGTGTGTATATACCATATGCAACTGTGTGTGTGCACGGAGAGGTGGGTGTGCACATTGCATATCTGTATGTGTGCACATACCATATGTATCTGTGTGTGTGCACGGAGAGGTGTGTGTGCACATTGTATACTTTTATGTGTGTATATACCATATGCAACTGTGCGTGTGCATGGAGAGGTGTGTGTGCACATTGTATATATGTGTGTATATATACCATATGCATTCTCTGTTGGCCTAGAGAATGAATTACAATGAGATATTTATGTTTTCTATGCAGATATATTCTTTATTGGCATGTATAAGCACTCTTTTATGGTTTTTATATATGTATGCATGTAACATGTGTTTGTATGTGTGTTTTTAAAGAAACGAGAGAAGTGTGTATACATACATGATATTATACAGAGAGGATGCTATATGTGTATATGTGTCACATGTATGTTTTAATACTACAGACATACAACACAGGTATATTGTGTGTATATAGTGTGATATACGTGTGTCACATGCCTGTATGTATAGAAGACGTTTCACAGCTGTGCTGTATAGACATATGTAACACACATATGTGTGTAACATGATGTCTCACATACATGTTAGTACACAAAGGAACACTTTGTATATTTTATATACACGTATAGATGCATTTATGTATTTCATGCACGCGCGTGTTCATACACAAGATTCAAATTTACATTCACATACATATTATGTGTACACACTTATGTGCGCGTATATAAATGCATATACACTCACGATTTATATATATGTATATACAGTGTAATATATTTGTTATACAAACAAGTTACGCCTATGTAACATAAGCAGGTGGTGGAGAAGATGGGCAGAGACAGATAAATGGGGGAGGGGGAGGGGGAAAGCCCTCCAGACACCCCCTCCCCCTGCCCCCGTGAGCAACATTATCATTGGTTCACCTCATTTGTTCTCATCTCCAGACGCAGGACCAGCCCCACCCGTGCTGGTGTTTTACGCTAACAGCCATCGGCTCTCATGAGGAAGGGTGGGCTCAGGTCCCCGCGAGAGGACCACAGGGCTCTGGGGTTAAGAGCACAGCTGTTTTCCTGCCACATTTCTTCCTGCTGTCCAGCTGTGCTTTCTGGGGACGTGGGACCCCTCAGCGCCCCGCGCCTCAGCCGGAGGGCTGTGCAGAGAAGAGGCAGGTCACTTGTTTCCGGGAAGGATGCCAGGGAAGCCGGGAGACGCAGGGAACCCACTGGCCGGAGGGTCCCCTTTCCCGTAGGCGGTGATGGGCACCACGCATAACGTGCTGATCGGCGACGCATCTGAGAACATTAATTGCAAACACATCCTGCTTTCTGGAGAAAAAACCCGTGGAAAGTGTTAAGACTGCTGTTTCTCGGGGTGCCTGGGTGGCGCAGTCGGTTAGGCGTCCGACTTCAGCCAGGTCACGATCTCGCGGTCCGGGAGTTCGAGCCCCGCGTCAGGCTCTGGGCTGATGGCTCAGAGCCTGGAGCCTGTTTCAGATTCTGTGTCTCCCTCTCTCTCTGCCCCTCCCCCGTTCATGCTCTGTCTCTCTCTGTCCCAAAAATGAATAAACGTTGAAAAAAAAAATTAAAAAAAAAAAAAAAAGACTGCTGTTTCTCTCTGGAGTCTGGGGGTTTTATCCTCTGCTGGTTTCCTCCTAATGAAATCTGAGCGAGATAGAGTTCCCCAGAGTCCCGTAAATCTACGATAAACATGTAGGTTTGAAATGATCATCCTGAGATTGGAAATCGGAAGTTTGACACCCAGGACCACGGGACAGCAAAAAGGCAGATCTACACCAAACGTCTGGGCTCAGTGGATGCAGGATTGAGGGCACAATTTGAATTTGATGGTATCGGGTTACGGACACAATGTCCAAGGGCGTCGGGTAGGAAAAACGGTGGTGAATGAGAGTAAGGCAGTTCATTTCCTGAGACGCGATCTTGTCGATGGAGAATTGGAATCAAGAGCAAAGAGGCAGGTGTCTGACCCTTGACACAAACCTGGGCCTGGTGTGGAAGGAGGGGGGCCCTGGTCCCCGATGGGCCCCAGGGCCTGGTGTGGAGGGAGGGGGGGCCTGGTGTGGAGGGAGGGGGCGCCTGGTCCCCGATGGGCCCCTGGATCTGGTGTGCAGGGAGGGGGAGTCTGGTCCCCGATGGGCCCCTGGGCCTGGTGTGGAGGGAGGTGGGGGGCCTGGTCTGGAGGGAGGGGATCCCTGGTCCCCAATGGGCCCCTGGGCCTGGTGTGGAGGGAGGGGGAGCCTTGTCCCCGATGGTCCCCTGGGCCTGGTGTGGAGGGAGGGGGTCCCTGGTCCCCGATGGGCCCCTGGATCTGGTGTGCAGGGAGGGGGAGTCTGGTCCCCGATGGGCCCCTGGGCCTGGTGTGGAGGTGGGGGGGGCTTGTTCCCGATGGTCCCCTGGGCCTGGTGTGGAGGGAGGGGGTCCCTGGTCCCCAATGGGCCCCTGGATCTGGTGTGCAGGGAGGGGGAGTCTGGTCCCCGATGGGCCCCTGGGCCTGGTGTGGAGGGAGGGGGGGGACTGGTGTGGAGGGAGGGGAGCCCTGGTCCCCTATGGTCCCCTGGGCCTGGTGTGGAAGGAGGGGGTCCCTGGTCCCCGATGGGTCCCTGGGCCTGGTGTGGAGGGAGGGGGGCCCTGGTCCCCGATGGGCCCCTGGGCCTGGTGTGGAGGGAGGGGGTCCTTGGTCCCCTGGGCCTGGTGTGGAGGGAGGTGGGGGGCCTGGTGTGGAGGGAGGGGATCCCTGGTCCCCGATGGGCCCCTGGGCCTGGTGTGGAGGGAGGGGGAGCCTTGTCCCCGATGGTCCCCTGGGCCTGGTGTGGAGGGAGGGGGTCCCTGGTCCCCGATGGGCCCCTGGATCTGGTGTGCAGGGAGGGGGAGTCTGGTCCCCGATGGGCCCCTGGGCCTGGTGTGGAGGTGGGGGGGGCTTGTTCCCGATGGTCCCCTGGGCCTGGTGTGGAGGGAGGGGGGGGACTGGTGTGGAGGGAGGGGAGCCCTGGTCCCCTATGGTCCCCTGGGCCTGGTGTGGAAGGAGGGGGTCCCTGGTCCCCGATGGGTCCCTGGGCCTGGTGTGGAGGGAGTGGGGCCCTGGTCCCCGATGGGCCCCTGGGCCTGGTGTGGAGGGAGGGGGTCCTTTGTCCCCTGGGCCTGGTGTGGAGGGAGGTGGGGGGCCTGGTGTGGAGGGAGGGGATCCCTGGTCCCCGATGGGCCCCTGGGCCTGGTGTGGAGGGAGGGGGAGCCTTGTCCCCGATGGTCCCCTGGGCCTGGTGTGGAGGGAGGGGGTCCCTGGTCCCCGATGGGCCCCTGGATCTGGTGTGCAGGGAGGGGGAGTCTGGTCCCCGATGGGCCCCTGGGCCTGGTGTGGAGGTGGGGGGGGCTTGTTCCCGATGGTCCCCTGGGCCTGGTGTGGAGGGAGGGGGGAGACTGGTGTGGAGGGAGGGGAGCCCTGGTCCCCTATGGTCCCCTGGGCCTGGTGTGGAAGGAGGGGGTCCCTGGTCCCCGATGGGTCCCTGGGCCTGGTGTGGACGGAGGGGGTCCGTGGTCCCCAATGGGCCCCTGGATCTGGTGTGCAGGGAGGGGGAGTCTGGTCCCCGGTGGGCCCCTGGGCCTGGTGTGGAGGGACCACATGACAATGCATCCTTTAAAGGTTCACAGTGAGTTCCTACATACCCCGGACAAAAGCCTGTGATCAGAAATATGATTCCAGCAAAGTTACACGCATACTCCCTTCGGCTAATTTCTTGGACCCAAAGTAGGAGGCTGTCGGAAATAACAACAGTGTATTTCTCTTTATAGGAATTCAATTACCTGTTTCTCTCTGCCACAGTTATCGGCCTATTACATCCAGTTTTTCCCTCTATGTTTTATATAAGGGAAGGTTCTGGAAATGACGGTGAAAGAAACATCCTGGCCGGCCTTGGGCCTGGCTTACAATTAAGTGAGGTCTATTCATTGCAAGTAATTACCTCCTTGTGGTTTAATGGTATGTGTCGTTTTTAAGCCTACACCGCAGGAAGGCGACCCTCCCTGTTTTTTCGCCCGTGTGACCCTGGCAGGCAGGGTGCGGGTCTGGGCCTGTCTCCTTGTTGGTGAAACTGAGGGGAGGCAGGACGGACCTGCAAATGCGGTGTGAATTCTCCCCACTGGTCCCCCTAAAATTTCATGGCATGCTGTTGGCAGGTGAGAGCCACCCCATTTGAGTCGCAGCTTATTATGACCTGGTGTTGGGGTACTTTTGCAGGACAACTCCGGTCATGGAACCAGGAGGCAGGTCTCCGGACCCGAGGTCATGTCGCTGAGATCCAGGAGGGGCAGGACCACTGAGATCCAGTTGGGGCAGGGCTGCTGAGATCCAGGCAGGGCAGCGCTGCTGACATCCAGGAGGAACAGGACCAATGAGATCCAGGCAGGGCAGGGCCGTTGAGATCCAGGCAGGGCAGGGCCACTGAGATCCAAGAGGGCAGGACCACGGAGATCCAGGCAGGGCAGAGCCATTGAGATCTAGGCAGGGAAGGGCCACTGAGATCCAGGAGGGGCAGGGCTGCTGAGATCCAGGAGGGGCAGAGCCACTGAGACCCAGGCAGGGCAGGACCACGGAGATCCAGGCAGGGCAGGGCCATTGAGATCTAGGCAGGGAAGGGCCACTGAGATCCAGGAGGGGCAGGGCTGCTGAGATCCAGTTGGGGCAGGGCTGCTGAGATCCAGGCAGGGCAGGGCCGGTGAGATCCAGGAGTGGAAGGGCCCCTGAGATCCAGGCAGGGCAGGGCCACTGAGATCCAGGAGGGGCAGGGCTGCTGAGATCCAGGAGGGGCAGAGCCACTGAGACCCAGGCAGGGCAGGACCACGGAGATCCAGGCAGGGCAGGGCCATTGAGATCTAGGCAGGGAAGGGCCACTGAGATTCAGGCAGGGCAGGGCCTCTGAGACCCAGGCAGGGCAGGACCCCTAAGATCCAGGCAGGGCAGGACCACTGAGACCCAGTTGGGGCAGGGCTGCTGAGATCCAGGCAGGGCAGGGCTGCTGACATCCAGGAGGAACAGGACCAATGAGATCCAGGCAGGGCAGGGCCGTTGAGATCCAGGCAGGGCAGGGCCATTGAGATCTAGGCAGTGAAGGGCCAGCTGAGATCCAGGCAGGGCAGGGCTCCTGAGACCGAGGCAGGGCAGGGCCACTTAGATCCAGGCAGGGCAGGGCCATTGACATCTAGGCAGGGAAGGGCCACTGAGATCCAGGCAGGGCAGGGCCACGGAGATCCAGGAGGGGCAGGACCACTGAGACCCAGGTGGGGCAGAACCACTGAGATCCAGGCAGGGCAGGGCCACTGAGATCCAGTTGGGGCAGGGCTGCTGAGATCCAGGAGGGGCAGGGCCACTGAGATCCAGGAGGGGCAGGGCCACTGAGACCCAGGCAGGGCAGGGCCGCTGAGATCCAGGCAGGGCAGGACCCCTGAGACCCAGGCAGGGCAGGGCCACTGAGATCCAGGAGGAACAGGACCGCTGAGATCCAGTAGGGGCAGGGCTGCTGAGATCCAGGCAGGGCAGGACCACTGAGATCCAGGAGGGGCAGAGCCACTGAGATCCAGGCAGGGCAGGGCCACTGAGACCCAGGAGGGACAGGGTCGCTGACATCCAGGGGGGGCAGGACCACACTCCCTCCAGAGGCTGCAGGGGAGGTTGTTTCCGGGCCCCTCCCCCTGACCCTCTGGTTGTCACTGTGGGTGGCACATTTTCCCCGTTGCAGGTCGCATCCAGGCTTCCCCTTGTTACAAGGACGCAGTATCATCGGGTTGGGGCCCACCCTCCTCAGCGACGAGCCCCCCTCACTAATACATCTACAAACACCCCATTGCCAACTCCCGTCCCATTTTGTGTTCCTGAGGGCCAGAGCTCAAGATACGAAGTTCGGGGGAGACACGATTCCCTCCTTCACAGACGTCTTGCCTGGAGCCCCCAGGGCTGGGTCTTTTTGGAGATGTTGTTTGAAGCGGGTGGTCTCAGAGCCTTTGGGAAGGCGTTTCTGTTCTGTTCTGTGTTTGCTTGTTTGCAGAGAAAGTAACTTCGGCCACGTGGCCGCCCATGTGTTCGGGGCCCAGAGAGCAGTGCCCACGGGGTCAGAGATGCTCTAAGTGCGTCCTGTGACATAAATCTCCGGCTGGAGCATGTCCAGCATAATCCCAACGCCTCCTGCCTGTTCAGTAAACACGGGGAGCATGGCCACGGCCGGTCTACCCAAATTAAGGTTCGGTAACTCTTGTCTATATGATACGTCGGATAAAGAGCGTTGAATCTGTTGCATAAACGAATCAACACAAGGTTCCAAAACAATGCCTGAATCGGCCTCTTGGTTCCATCTGTGTTAAGCGCTTAAGCCGTGAGAGACGCGGCCGGACTCTGAGAATGTGTGAGCCGAGAACAAAAACAAGGGAAAAAACCCACGAGAAGGTTCCAGAAAACATGAGGCTTTCTTTCGATCCATGAAGTTGTGAAACTTCCCAGGGACCCAGTCCTGGCTTCCTGGCATGTCACACACCGGGGTTCCGATAAGAGGTCGTCTGAGCATAGATTTCGACCACAGCAACCAGCGGCAAGGACACGAGTTGGAGACGTGGCCCAAGGTCTTTGTTTCGCAGCCCAGAGGGGCTGTCCTCTGCGTGGGGGGTGCATTTTGGCTTTTATTTATCTTTTTAACGTTTCTTTTTGAGAGAGAGACAGAGCAGGAGCAGGGAGGGGCAGAGAGAGAGGGAGACCCAGAATCCGCAGCAGGCTCCGGGCTCCGAGCTGTCAGCGCAGAGCCTGATGCAGGGGTTGAAGTCATGAACCGCGAGATCGTGACCTGAGCCGAAGTCGGACGTTGAACCGACTGAGCCACCCACGTGCCCCACGTCTCAGCTTTTAAAATCAGAGTTGGGGCGCCTGGGTGGCGCAGTCGGTTAAGGTCTGACTTCAGCCAGGTCACGATCTCGCGGTCCGTGAGTTCGAGCCCCGCGTCGGGCTCTGGGCTGATGGCCCAGAGCCTGGAGCCTGCTTCCGATTCTGTGTCTCCCTCTCTCTCTGACCCTCCCCCATTCATGCTCTGTCTCTCTCTGTCCCAAAAATAAATAAAATAAAAAACGTTAAAATCAGAGTCAGGGCACCGACCGAGCCACTCACCTGGACTCACGCTGAGCTGGCATGACCCAGCCCAACGTAAGGGGGACGTCGGTGTGTCCGTCTCTGCTGCAGAAGCGCTGAGATCCCTTTCAATCGCCATCCACATCCTGCTTACCCTGAGTCCGGCAGGTAGGTGAGGCCCCCGTCCCTGCAGAAACGAGGACACCCACCCCCGTGGGTGTCGAGGAGAAGCTCGTCTGGATCGTGCAGCTGGAGGCTGTCAGGGTGCAGCCAGGGCCGGCGGATTCCGGGCACGGGGGGGGCCCTGCAGGCTACAGGAGGGCCGCGGTCGGGGTCCCCCGGCACCCGGGCTTGCTGGCAGGAGCCACGGTGCCTCACGCACACAGCGAGGGGAGGTCAAGGGTCGTCCACCTGCCCAGAGGCACCACATAGGACTCTGCCCACACCCTCTTTGCCCTCGGAGACCACGTTCCCTGTTCAGGTCCTGCAACCAGCACCCCGGGGGCCACGGGTTCATGC
This sequence comes from Leopardus geoffroyi, assembly GCF_018350155.1. Taxonomy (NCBI): domain Eukaryota; kingdom Metazoa; phylum Chordata; class Mammalia; order Carnivora; family Felidae; genus Leopardus; species Leopardus geoffroyi. Next base: position 774,981 of record NC_059343.1, read on the forward strand.
TGGGACGTCTGTGTAGGAAGCAAAAGCCTCAATTCCCTTCGTGGGAAGTAAACCCGACTCTAGGTACACGCAGAGGAACTGCCTATGCAAACCTCTCCGTAGGGCTGTGTTCGCGGCCCTGGCTGGGAGGCTGACAGGGTGTCCTGGGGAGCAGAGGGCAGAGCCCGGGGCACCCACAGCCCCAAGAGGGCTCCCCCCGTTGACCTACTGCAAGACAGATACGAGGACAGCGATGTCCACAAAGGAGGAGCCCGGAGAGTTGAGACGCTCCGGGGGCCCCTGGAAAGAGGCATGTGTGGGTGTATGCATGTGCACAGGGGTGTGCAGATGAGTGTACGTGTGCATGCTGGTGTGTGCGTGTGCTCACGGGTGTGTGGAAACGTGCACACGCACCGATGGATGCATGGGTGTGTGTGCTGTTGAGTCCTTGTGTGTGTGTGAGCACTAGTGTGTGCGTATGTGTGCGTGCACATGCGCGTGTGTATATGCAGTGGTGTGTGCATACTGTCTATGCATGCTGGTGTGTACGTGTATGCATATAGACGGTGTGTGTATGTGTGTGCTGATGTGTACATGTGTGTGCACGCTGCTGTGCCCATGGGTGTGTGTGCTGTATGCATATATGCACTGGTTTGTGCAAATGTGTGTGTATGCTGGCATGTGTGTGTGAGTGTGCACAGATGTGCATGTGCACAGTGTGTGTGCATGTGTGTGAGCTGGTGTGTGCACATACATGCTGGTGTGTGTGCGTGCCAGTGTGCATGTGTGTGCATATGCACACAAGTGTGTGCTGCTATGTGTGTGTGCACGCCAATGTGTGCGTACATGTGTGTGTGCTCCCTGCTGCGTGCATATGTCTGTGCGTGGCCTCTGCTGTGTGCATATGTGTGCGTGTGCCCCCTGCTGTGTGCATATGTGTGCGTGTGACCCCTGCTGCGTGCATATGTCTGTGCGTGCTCCCTGCTGCGTGAATATGTCTGTGCGTGCCCTCTGCTGTGTGCATATGTGTGCGTGTGCCCCCTGCTGTGTGCATATGTGTGCGTGTGACCCCTGCTGCGTGCATATGTCTGTGCGTGCTCCCTGCTGCGTGAATATGTCTGTGCGTGCCCCCTGCTGTGTGTATATGTGTGCGTGTGCTCCCTGCTGTGTGCATATGTCTGTGCGTGCCCCCTGCTGTGTGCATATGTGTGTGTATGCCCCTGCTGTGTGCATATGTGTGCGTGTGCCCCCTGCTGCGTGCATGTCTGTGCATGCCCCCTGCTGTGTGCATATGTGTGCGTGTGCACACCGGTCCGCATGTACTATTTTCTTCTCCAGGATGGAGAGTAGGCTAGAGGTGAGATCAGAAAACTTCAATTAAGCCTTTAAAAAGCCCATCTGCCAAACGTGACTGGGGTTGCGTGTAAACAAAATGCCCGCGCTGGTTACAAACAAACGATCTTATCTATTGTATTGTGTTACAAATTAAAATTAGATCAAGCCACCTACATGGTACCTTGGATGCCTCTTCCATTTCTGGCGGAGGCCGGGCCTGCCTTTCTCCGGCACATTCCCCCCGCCTGATGAGCCCTCATTATCTCTGCAGCCGCATTACTTACTGTGCACAGCATAATCAAAGCCTGGGGGTACGTATTAATTATCCTTTTGAATAGTGATGAAATTTTAAAAAGACCCCCTTTAGGCTGCACATCATCAGCCGATGAAACAAAGGCTCACACAGCTTGTGTGCAGAAACTCACATGTGTTTTTACATCTGTTCACGATATTTCAATTTGACACTGAACAAGCAGGGACTGGGATTAAAGAACAGGATGGGGAGAGAGACAGAGGAAGAGGGAGAGAGAGGGAAGTCCAGGGATGGCCAGCCGGCCCCGCCCCAGCCCCTCGGCCGGGAGGGAAACGCGAGTCCTTCCTGGAAAATGTGCGCCCGCGTTGGTGCGGACTCTGTGCCTGGGATTCCAACGCGGGCATCGGGCCGGAGACGCGGAGGGGCGTTGACGAGGGGTTTCCACCTGTTGGCCTCAGACTCCGCTTCAGTCGCTGAACGTGTGTGTGTGTGTGTGTGTGTGTGAGTGTGTGTGAGTGTGTGTGCAGCCTCTGCACAGGCTTTGAAATCGAGCTTGAATTAGAATTAGAAACCACGGGGGTTGGGCAGAGAGAGAAGGTTCCTGCCTTCCGTGCTGTGGGTGACGGGAGGAGGAGGGGTGTGTGGGACGGGGTGTCCTGAGACGTCCACACAGGAAAAGATCCGTTGAAGGATCTTTGAAACACTGAAATGTAACCAAACGCTGGTTTGAGAAACCGAAATGTAACCAAAAGTTGACTGGAACGACAGCTGCACCAGACACTGTCTGAACCGGCATTGAATGCCACGCACAGTCTAGCCCTAAGCTCTGATCGCAGAGCTCCCGAGACGTAGCAAACGTTCAGGGTCGCTTTCTAAATCTCCATCCCTGCTTGTGGGGACCGTTACAACCCCAAAGAGTCCCTCCACCAACAGGGTGACCATTAATTAAAATACAGCGAGGCACACAGCATTAACGTGAAAGCAATGGAAACAATGTTGCTTCACTAATAAACATAAATGCTACAGATTTTGCAAAATTAGCTACTTCCGTAGCAGAACTGCCTAGTTGAGAAACATGAAGTGACCTCCACGTTCACAGTTTGACTCTGTGTGGCCCTCAGCTGGCGTTTGGGCAGGTTTGGGTAGAATCGGATTGGGATGCCATCATGGGGGAATCTGGAGGCAACACGACCCATGGCCATGGGCCCTCACATAGAGGCAGAGACAGGAGGGACACGGCCACAAGTCCAGGGACGCCTGGAGCCCCAGAAGCTGGAAGAGGCAGGAAGGACCCTCCCCTGGAGCCTCAGGAGGGGCCACAGCCCTGCCTGGATCTCAGCACCCCTGTCCTGCCTGGATCTCAGTGGTCCTGCCTCTCCTGGGTCTCAGGGGTCCTGCCCTGCCTGGATCTCAGTGGTCCTGCCCTGCCTGGATCTCAGTGGTCCTGCCCTTCCTGAACCTCAGTGGCCCTGCCCTGCCTGGATCTCAGTGGCCCTGCCCTGCCTGGATCTCAGGGGCCCTCCCCTTCCTGGATCTCCGTGGTCCTGCTCCTCCTGGGTCTCAGCAGCGCTGCCCCTCCTGGATCTCAGTGGCCTTGCCCTGCCTGGATCTCAGCAGCTCTGCCCCTCCTGGGTCTCAGTGGCCCTTCCCTGCCTGGATCTCAGTGGCCCTTCCCTGCCTGGATCTCAGTGGTCCTACCTGGAACTCAGTGGCCCTGCCCCCCCTGGATCTCAGTGGTCCTACCCCGCCTGGATCTCAGTAGCCCTGCCCTGCCTGGATCTCAGGGGTCCTGCCCCTCCTGGATTTCAGTGGCCCTGCCCTGCCTGGATGTCAGGGGCCCTGCCCTGCCTGGATCTCAGCGGCACTGCCCTGCCTGGGTCTCAGTGGCCCTGCCCTGCCTGGATCTCAGTGGCCCTCCCTGCCTGGATCTCAGCAGCCCTGCCCTGCCTGGGTCTCAGGGGCCCTTCCCTGCCTGGATCTCAGTGGCCCTGCCCTTCCTGAACCTCAGTGGCCCTGCCCTGCCTGGATCTCAGAGGCCCTGCCCTTCCTGGATCTCAGGGGTTCTGCCCCTCAGTGGTTCTACCCCGCCTGGATCTCAGTAGCCCTGCCCCGCCTGGATCTCAGTGGCCCTTCCCTGCCTGGATCTCAGTGGCCCTTCCCTGCTTGGATCTCAGTGGTCCTACCCCTCCTGGATCTCAGCGGCCCTGCCCCTCCTGGATCTCAGAGGTCCTGCCCTGCCTGGATCTCAGTGGCCTTGCCCTGCCTGGATCTCAGAGGCCCTGGCCCTCCTGGATCTCAGAGGCCCTGCCCCTCCTGGATCTCAGTGGCCTTGCCCTGCCTGGATCTCAGCGGCTCTGCCCCTCCTGGGTCTCAGGGGTCCTGCCCTGCCTGGATCTCAGTGGCCCTTCCCTGCTTGGATCTCAGTGGTCCTACCCCTCCTGGATCTCAGCGGCCCTGCCCCTCCTGGATCTCAGAGGTCCTGCCCTGCCTGGATCTCAGTGGCCCTGCCCTGCCTGGATCTCAGTGGTCCTGCCCCTCCTGGATCTCAGTGGCCCTTCCCTGCCTGGATCTCAGTGGCCCTGCCCTGCCTGGATCTCAGTGGCCCTGCCCTGCCTGGATCTCAGTGGTCCTACCTGGAACTCAGTGGCCCTGCCCCTCCTGGATCTCAGTGGTCCTACCCCGCCTGGATCTCAGTAGCCCTGCCCTGCCTGGATCTCAGGGGTCCTGCCCCTCCTGGATTTCAGTGGCCCTGCCCCTCCTGGATTTCAGTGGCCCTGCCCCTCCTGGATTTCAGTGGCCCTGCCCTGCCTGGATGTCAGGGGCCCTGCCCTGCCTGGATCTCAGCGGCACTGCCCTGCCTGGGTCTCAGCGGCCCTGCCCTGCCTGGATCTCAGTGGCCCTGCCCTGCCTGGGTCTCAGTGGCCCTCCCTGCCTGGATCTCAGCAGCCCTGCCCTGCCTGGGTCTCAGGGGCCCAGCCCTGCCTAGACCTCAGTGGTCCTGCCCCTCCTGGGTCTCAGGGGCCCTGCCCTGCCTGGATGTCAGACTTCGATTCTCTGAAATGAGTGGCACTTGTTTGGCTCAGGCGGTTGAGTGTCCAACTTCAGCTCGGGTCATGATCTCGCAGATTGTGAGTTCGAGCCCCATGTCGGGCTCTATGCTGACAGCTCAGATCCTGGAACCTGCTTCGGATTTTGTGTGTCCCTCTCTCTGCCCCTCCCCTGCTCACCCTTTGTCTCTCTCTCTCTCAAAAAATAAAAATAAATAAATAAATAAAAAAGCATTGCAAAGTGTGCATGTGACCTTGGAGATCCCAGAAATGCACGGTCAGAGCCCCATCATGCACTTGTGGCTGGAGATTGCTCAATCCTACAAATCCAGAACGTAAATTTAATTTTTATTAATATTATTATTTTTATCTAAAAAAAAACATTTTTAATATATATATATATATATTTTTTTTTTTTTTTTGAGAGAGAGAGCGTGAGCAGGGGAGGGGCAGAGAGAGAGGGAGACACAGAATCTGCAACTGCTCCAGGCTCCAAGCTGTCGGGACAGAGCCCGACGTGGGGCTCGAACTCACGGACCGTGGGATCATGACCTGAGCCGAAGTCGGACGCTCAACCGACTGAGTCACCCGGGTGCCCCCATAAGTTTGCTTTGCATAAAGATGTTCGAGCCCTTTGGCATTCCTTTGAGGGTGAGGGAAACAGGAAGAGAGGGGCGGGGGATTCCCAGAAAGAGAAAGGGCTGAGTAATTCGTCTAGAGGTTTTACAAAGAGACACAAAGTATACACTTTGCCCTTGTGAGACCCACGGGTTCTAACCAGCTGATTTCACTCTACAACCCAGTCGTTTGCACCCCAGGGGGAAAAAAAGAACAAAATGCAATGTCCGCCTCGAGTGTGGAATGCACACGTGTTTGTGTATCCGTGCGTAGGTGTTCCCGATTCCCTGTGTGTTCCCGACTTCCCCGTTCACAAGGCGGTGAGCACATCGGTACGTGTGGTGTGCTTTTTCCTTCTCCCCCCGTGACCGAGACCCTGCCCCCTGCATGGTATGAATATTCAAAGCCCCGTGGTGTTCATCTGTCACGATTTCTGCCTTCTCCACTCAGAGGGAGCGTCCACCGGGCGGGGACCAGGACTGCGTTTCCTTCCACGTGTCTCCTTGCCTGTGGCATGGGCGGGGAAGAAATGCATTGAGGCAACATTGTTGTGCAGGGCGGGGGTGGGAGGGGCTTTGCAGAGAGGAGCTCACACTCACCTTGTGCAGCAACCTTGACCCGGGATGCATGAAGATGTCCTCTGGGTAAGGGGTCGGGGACGGCTTGTGCTAGGCCCCAGCAAAAGACGGCAGGGGACGGAAACAGGCAGGTCACGATGGGGGCAGGATGGATGTGGTGTCGATGGGTTAATGTCCTTCCCTTGGGAACAAAACCTCCCTGGGAGACTGGAAGTCGGGGTGAGTTATTCTAGGCTGAGAGGGCAGAGCTTCTGGCTTCTCCAGCGTCAAGTGGACCCCATGGATATGGCTTCTCTGTGTGGTCCCAGAGTAAACTCCAATCCTAGGACCCAATGGGTGTCTTCGTAGGGTGGTCCTGGGTCTCTGTCTAGCGGAGGTTGAGATTTGCCGCCATTGGATGCGAAGAGAATTTGCTAAACGGGGTCCCCACAATGGGCAACGGCAGCCGTGTCCCTTCCGGACCCGTCCCTCGGCCGACGCAGGGAGGCGGTGGTCCTACTCGTGCCTCCCTGGTCACCCGATGGGCCGCCAATGGCACATCGTTCTTCCCGGGTCACCCGGGACACAGAATTCCCCACAACAGGTGTGCAAGATGGCGACCCCCATGGGCTGAGGAATTCAGGGTGGCAGGGCCGGAATTAGAAGGACAGGGGCCCGGTCGGTCTTTGACTTCCCTAAATAGCTACCAGGCCAGCTGGGAATAAAGTCGGCCGCGTCAGGGACGCGGGACGCGTGCTTCTCCCCGCCAGGCGCGCGGCTTACCCAAGTCCCACGGCAGGCGACAGGTTGCTCTGCGCGGCTCTCGCGGCGACGCTGACCAAGCGTCCTCTGAAACTGTGGCGCGACTGGTGCACAGGTGGGGGGAGGGCGCCTCGCGGAGGCGGGGGCCACAGATGGCCGGGGTCCTCCCGGTCACGTGCGCTCAAGGACACGGGCATCGCGCGCGAGGGGCGCGCCGGGCCATGTGGCGGCGGAAGGGCCCGCTGACGCTTGAAGCGCCTGTTGGAAAGCGAGTTGGTGCTTCCGTTTTTCCTTCTCTTTCTTTCTTTTTTCTCTTTCTTTCTTTCTTTTTGTGTTTCTTTGTATTTTCCTTCTTTCTTTCTCTTTCTTTCTGTTTCTGTCTTTCTTTTTTCTTTCTTTCTTTCTTTGTTCCTTCTTTCTTCCTTTCCTTCTCTTTCTTTCTTTCTCTTTCTTTCTTTCTCTTTCTTTCTTTCTTTCTTTCTTTTTTTTTTTTTTTTTTTTGCAATTCCCTTCCTGGATCCAATCTCGCATTTACTTCTCCGGCTTATGAGCCCGGGAGCATCTGGTATGATTTTTCATTTTCGTATTTCCTTAATAACATTTTCTCAGATTCCGTTGGATGCCTTGATAAAAGGCCTCCTGTTTTACAACTTGGCTTTTATGACTTCCCTTCACCGTTGTTCCCGCTGAGCGCTGAGTCTCGTCCTGGCTTTTCTTTCCTTCTCTTTCCTTTCGTTTCTTTATTTTTCTTTCCCCCCTTTTCTCTATTTTCGTTTCCCTTTCCTTTCCCTTTTTCTTTTCTTTCCTTTCCCTTTCTTTCTTTCTGTCTCTCTATGCTTCCTTCCTCCCTCTGTCCCTCCCTCCTTCCTTTGTTTCTTTCTCTCTCTCTTTCTTTCTTTCATTTGTTCCTTCTTTCTCTTTCTCTTTCTTTCTTTCTTTCTCTTTCCTTCTCTCTCCTTCCTTCCTCTTTCTTTCTTTTGTGTTTCTTTCTCTCCTTCCTTCCTCCCTGTTTTCTTTCTTTCTTTCTCTCTCTCTCTTTCTTTCTTTCATTTGCTCCTTCTTTCTCTATCTTTCCCTTTTCTTTCTTTCTCTGTCTCCTTCTTCCCTCCCTCCCTCTTTCTTTCTTTCTCTCTTTCTTTTCTTTCTTTCTCTTTTCTCTTTCTTTCTTTCTCTCTCTATCTTTCTCTTTTCTTTCTTTCTGTCTTTCTTTTTCTCTCTTTCCTTCCTCCCTCTTTCTTTTTTTCTTTGTTTTTTTCTCTTTTCTCTTTCTTTCTCTCTCCTTCCTTCCTTTCTTTCTTTCTTTTCTTTGTTTCTTTCTCTTTTCTTTCTCTTTCTTTCTTTGTCTCTCCTTCCTTACTCCCTGTTTTCTTTCTTTCTTTCTCTCTCTTTCTTTCTCTTTCTTTCTCTCTCTCCTTCCTTCCTCTGTTTCTTTCTTTCTTTCTTTCTTTCTCTTTCCCTTTCCATCTTTTTTCTTTTTCTTTCTTTCTCTTTTCTTTCTCTTTCTTTCTCTCTCCTTCCTTCCTGTTTCTTTCTTTCTTTCTCTTTATTTATTTCTTTCTCTTTATTTCTTTCTCTTTCTGTCTTTCTCTTTCTTTCTCCTTCTTTCCTCTTTCTTTCTTTCTTTTCCTTCTTTCTTTCTTTCTCTTTCTTTCTTTGTCTCTCCTTCCTTCCTCCCTGTTTTCTTTCTTTCTTTCTCTCTCTCTCTTTCTTTCTTTCATTTGCTCCTTCTTTCTCTATCTTTCCCTTTTCTTTCTTTCTCTGTCTCCTTCCTCCCTCCCTCCCTTTTTCTTTCTTTCTCTCTTTCTTTCTTTATCTTTCTCTTTTCTTTCTGTCTTTCTTTTTCTCTCTTTCCTTCCTCCCTCTTTCTTTTTTTCTTTGTTTTTTTCTCTTTTCTCTTTCTTTCTCTCTCCTTCCTTTCTTTCTTTCTTTTCTTTGTTTCTTTCTCTTTTCTTTCTCTTTCTTTCTTTTTCTCTCCTTCGTTCCTCCCTGTTTCTTTCTTTCTTTCTCTTTATTTATTTCTTTCTCTTTCTGTCTTTCTCTTTTCTTTCTTTCTTTCTCCTTCTTTCCTTTCTTTCTTTTCCTTCTTTCTTTCTTTGTCTCTCCTTCCTTACTCCCTGTTTTCTTTCTTTCTTTCTTTCTCTCTCTTTCTTTCTCTTTCTTTCTCTCTCTCCTTCCTTCCTCTGTTTCTTTCTTTCTTTCTTTCTTTCTCTTTCCCTTTCCATCTTTTTTCTTTTTCTTTCTTTCTCTTTTCTTTCCCTTTCTTTCTTTGTCTCTCCTTCCTTCCTCCCTGTTTCTTTCTTTCTTTCTTTCTTTCTTTCTTTCTTTCTTTCTTTTTTTCTTTGTTTCTTTCTTCACCTTCTGTCTCTCTTTACTCCTTATTTCCAGCACACTGTCAGAAAAAGAAGACACTTCCCCGAGTTGATGAACTACGGTGTATTTTGGGGTTTATTTTTTTTCTTCTCCACATGGGTGTATTATCTGTGCCACGTTTTCTACGGAGCCTTTTCTTCTGAATTGGTAGGATGGGTGAACCGTGAGATGGGAGAAACCATCAGGTGCCTGATAGGAATTATATCCTTAGCCCCGGGGGACCAGAAGGAGTGCACGGAATGTTCTACATCAACAGGACTGCTTTTGGAGACAGAAAGTTTCCCTGCATCATCCTCGCCATCGTTGTGAAAACAACATGATGCCCAGATGCACAAGGTCTGAGCAAATTCCGTGTCTGTGCGGCTTTCCAGGTTTCAAAGCTGAGCCTTCTCAGACCCGCATCCAGGGAACCCTGTTGTCCCCAAAACGGGACATCCCGCCCCCAGGAGCTCTGACCCCCTCCCCATGCAAATCGGTGCCACCGGCCATGGTTCAGAATGGCCCCGTGACGACAAATTGAACAGGCTGTGATGGGTCTGGGATACAGAATGTCAGGAACCTCAGGAAAGTGGTGACCTGCCAGGCTTTGGAGGCCGGGGACGGGGAAATGTTCCCACTTTCTTATGTCAGTAGTGAGAGCCCGGCCCCGTCCCTGCGGCCAGAGGGGGACGCGGGATGCGGCTGCGTGTTCCCGGCTCTGTGGGTCCGTCTGATGCCGCATGTATGTTCGTGTGATGCCCTCTGCTGGGGGGTTCGGGCTTCTCTGTCTGGCCTTCGAATCCTGCGTCCTGGAGCCCTTGGGGGACGGTCACCAAGGACCCAGGCTCACTCCCCAGGACAGTCAGGAGCACGGTGGACCGCCAGCTGGGGCAGGACCTCCTGGAGATGCAAACAAAGGATTGGGCTTGTCCCCATCAGTCCCGTGCATTGGCAGGAAAGGCAGACAAGCAGAAGGCTCCGTGCAGGGGCAGATGCCCTGCTCACAGCGAAGCCCAGCACTCAGCCAACCCACCCCTCCCGGCCTCTGGGCCCCGCGACTGGGTCCCCGCTTGTCCCAACCCTCAATAACAGGTCACAGGGGATCCCGGTGGTTTTGAGCTCGGCTACAAAACAGGCTGGAGACACAATGAACACACAGTGACAACGTGCGTTCCACAGGTGACCAGTCCCTTGTGCTGGATGAGGCCACACAGAAGTTATAGGGATCAAGACGTGCATCTCTGGGGACATTCTTGTGTCCATTACAAGGGGACATGTCTGGGGACGTCATTCTGTCCGCCACGTGGGGATCAGGGTGTGGCGATGTCTGGGGACATTAGTCTGTCCGCCACGTGGGGATCAGGTCGTGGCCACTTGGGGGGACCAGTGCAGCACCCACCGCATCCACTGTGACCGAGAACCCCCTCTCTGTCCCCCAGGGCCAACCACAGCTAGAGGGAGTCTCCAGAAGGCTCCACGCTTCCCCACGGGTTCCCTCCCATCCTGCAAGAGGAGAGCTGCGTCTCAAGGACGCACAGGCCAGCGGCCGCTGGGGACTCTGTGCGCGGGGTGGGGACACAGGACCGTCCGAGCCTCGGGAAGCCACACCAGAATGCCATCCCGAGTGACGGGGGGAGGAGGTAACTGCACTCTGAGCACAGGACACGATCCTTGGGGTCCCCCCTGGATCAGCTGGTCCCCCCTGGGGTCAGCCCTCCCAGACGCGGGGTGGGGGGGGAGCCATGAACAGAAGAGACTGTGTCTGTGACTGGCATCATTTTACGAGCTGCAGGCGACTGAGTGTTCAGGGTTCGGGAAGACAGAGGGGGCAGGGCTTTGCTTTAAATTCGTCTTCTTTGGTGCCTTTGCCGTCAAAACTCCCGAGTTCAGACGGACAGAAGAAAGGAAGCTAATACATCCTCTGCTTGGAACGGGCCAGGAGGAAGGCTGGACTTTCTCGTCCATGGGGGACCGACTTCAAGCCGTGAGCACTTGACCGCTGGCCCCAGGGGAACCATCTCCCCCCCCCAGACAGACGCGGGGGCTGCCCAGCGCCCCACACACGTGGCGAGCACAGGGCGGAGGAGGGTTGAAACGGACCAGCCACACGCGGGGCCCCGTGTTTCCTCTGTGCGGTGACGTCCGTCGATGAGGAGTGTGTGACCCCGGGAAGAAAGGGGGGGACAAACACCATTCCCGTCTCACATTATATATCACATGCGGGTCTTCGCGTTTTAAAAGGTAATGAAAATATCAGGACTGTTGCCCAGGCCAGCTGTTCACGGGCCCCCTTCCCCCTCCCCTACCGCCCCGCTGAAATCTACAAGGTGTGTGTGTGCTGGGCAAACGACTCTCGGCAGAAAGCCACACGGATGTGGGAAAGGCCGGTGGTCCAGATGGCCGAGGACACAGGGTCCTTTGTGGATGGGGGTGTCAAAGGGGGGTTGCAGATTTGCTCCAGGGTCAGACTGGACACACACCTAACACGGGTCCAGGTGGCAGGTGTGGATCGTGGTTCTGTCACTTGGGGATTTATTTAAGCCTTTGGGAAATGAGTGGATGGATGAATAGATAGATGACAGATACATAGATGGATAGATAGAAAGAGACATAGATAGATAGATATGATGAATGGGTGAATGGATGGATGGATGGATGGATGGATGGATGGATAGATGGATAGGTAGGTAGGTAGGAACACAGGTAGGTAGATAGATGGATAGATAGATAGATAGATAGATACATATGATGGATGGATGGATGGATGGATGGATGGATAGAAAGAGTCATAGATAGAATAATGGATATGATTTGTGGATGGATAGATAATGGATTATACATAGATGATGGATATAATGGATGGATAGATGATAGATAGATAGATAGATATGATGGATGGTTGGATGGATGGATAGATAAGACCAATGATAGACAGATGATAGAGACATAGAAGATAGATAGATAGATAGATAGATAGATAGATAGACAAGATATATGGGTAGGTGGATGGATGGATGGATGGATGGATGGATAGATAGATGATAGATATGATGATAGATAGATAGATAGATATGATATGATGGATGGATGGATAGAAAGAGTCATAGATAGAATAATGGATTGATTTGTGGATGGATAGATAATGGATTATACATAGATGATGGATATAATGGATGGATAGATGATAGATAGATATGATGGATGGTTGGATGGATAGATAGATAAGACCAATGATAGACAGATGATAGAGACATAGAAGATAGATAGATAGATAGATAGATAGATAGATAGATAGACAAGATATATGGGTAGATGGATGGATGGATGGATGGATGGATAGATAGATGATAGATATGATAGATGGATAGATATGATGATAGATAGATAGATAGATAGATAGAATGGATGGATAAGTAGGTAAGTAGGAAGGCAGGTAGGTAGATAGATGGATAGATAGATTGATAGATGCATATGATGGATGGATGGATAGAAAGAGTCATAGATAGATATGGATATGACTTACGGATGGATAGATAGTGGATTACACATAGATACATGATGGATATCATGGATGCATAGATAGTAGATGGTAGATAACGGGTGATGGGCAGATGACAGATGACGGACACACGTAGCATATCCTTCGTAGCTCATGCACATTCTAAAGCATGACATGTACACATAGACACACAAGGACATACACATATGCACATACATATATGTAGATATACGAGGCCTTCTGTCTAAGCTTCACATGTATGTGCACAGACATCTTCGTACACGTGTCATAAAGTTTAGTTTACAGCATCCGTATATGTGGTATGATTCCCGGCTCTCCAGACAAACAGAACATCATACACGGGGCATGGTTTTTCCCAAGGAACTGGGTCACAGGATCAAGGAGGCTGCGAATCCTGTGTCCTGTGATCAGAGAAAGCCAATGTTCCCAGTGAAGCAGTCAGGCAACAGAGAACAAGCTGTCCTTTCTGCCACCTCTTGGAGTTATGCGGACCTTCGACTGATTAGACACGGCCCACCCACCTCAGACTAGACACCTGCTTTACTCAGTCTACCCGATCGGTTAAGCAACCCATATATGCACACGTGTGTCCATTGGATTAATGTGTCACACATACCATACAAAATGCATGTCCATAATATGTGAATGGGCGTGCCATTGGATGTCAAACATTTTTTTTAATGTTTATTTATTTATTTATTTATTTAGAGAGAGAGAGAGAGACAGAGACAGAACATGAGCAGGGGGAGGGGCAGAGAGAGAGTGAGAGAGAGAGAGAGAGAGAGAGAGAGAATCCCAAGCAGGGTCTGCACTGTTAGTGTGGAACTCAGCGCGGGCTCAATCTCCTAAACCGCCAGATCATGACCTGAGCCAAAATCAACAGTTGGACACTTGGGGCACCTCAGCATGCGACTGCTGATTTCCGCTCAGAGTTTGTGAGTTCAAGCCCCACATCGGGCTCCGCGCTGACAGTGGGGAGTCTGATTCAGATCGTCTGAATCGGATGGATGGATGGATGAAGAGGTCTGTCTGTGCCTCCCCTGCTCGCTCTGTGTGTGTGTCTCTCTCGAAATAAATGAACATTAAAACATAATTTTACATGGGGCGCCTGGGTGGCGCAGTCGGTTAAGCGTCCGACTTCAGCCAGGTCACGATCTCGCGGTCCGTGAGTTCGAGCCCCGCGTCGGGCTCTGGGCTGATGGCTCAGAGCCTGGAGCCTGTTTCCGATTCTGTGTCTCCCTCTCTCTCTGCCCCTCCCCCGTTCATGCTCTGTCTCTCTCTGTCCCCCCAAAAAAATAAATAAACGTTGAAAAAACATAATTTTACAGAAAGAGCCAGATGCTTAGGCAACCAGCCCCCCGAGGCGCCCCAGGTTCAAACTTTAAAAACAAAATCGCTGCTGTCAGTCTTAGATATATAGGAAAATCACACAGGCGGTTCAGAGTCCTGAGTCCCGGCTGGTTTAGGGCGCGGGTCTCCGGAACAGACCATGCTCAGGACGGGTGCACCGAGGCCGGCGGGGAGGTCAGGCCCGGAGGGCGGGGACGTGCGTGGCCGGGATCCCGTGTCTCCTCGGGGAGCCCCACCTGCCATCCCTGTGTGTGTGAGGGACGCTGGCCACACGCACACCGCCCTCCTGAGCCTTCACAGTCCACGCCATGAGGCGCCGGAAGAACGTTTTACCTGGAAGGAGTCAGCGACTCCGTCCTGTCTCGGAGTCTGGGATGCCTTTTGAAGGTAAGACCAGAAATTACCTGTGCGTCATAAATACGGAATTACCCGCTCACGCTCCTGGGGATTAACCGGGATACGGCCTTTAAATGTGTTAGTCATTGGAATTCGCCTGTAGGACGTGGGAACGGCGCTTTGATGTGCGTCCTGCGCAGAACCACATGTGGCGAGGCTCCCCTTGTGTTTGTTCTTGCAAAGGGGCTGGGACCGCCTGGGGTGGCCGTGGCCCCCGCCCTCGCTCCGGTGCTCCCTCCGTGGGCCGCGTCTGCGAGGGAAAAGCCTCCCGGAGGAGGCGGGGACGGAGCCCAGGGAAGCTGCCCGCATCCACCGGGAAGGCGGGTAGGATCTCCTTCCTTCCAAGTACACAGGACGGGACGGGAGAATCCTGGGACCCCACGAGACACGTGCAGGGGGCCACGCGGCTGCAGGGGCGGGACACGGGCTGCCTGGGTTCTATTCGCAGACGTGGAAGGACACGGCTTCCGTGGGAGACAGAATAGTGTCCCCAAAGACACGCGTGCCCTGGTTTCCTCCTGGTGGACGGACAAGCAAACGCCCCAGGCAGACCCAGCACAGAAAAGATGCCGTCTCGGGACTGCCCACCTGCAAAGCCTCACCCCTGCACAGCGGCGTCTGAACCTTCAGGGTCTCGCAGGGAACCTCCGGGGAGCAGAGGTTAACACGGGGTTGGTTTCCACACGCTTCGAATCGATGCCCCTTGTCACTCTGTCTCACTGACGCTGATCTAGAAACTTCAGCCATGGCGGCAGCCGTGGGCTCACACCCCCCACCCCACCCAGATCCCAGGGAGACGCCGAGCTCCTGAGAAAAACCCCGAAGCCCCTCGCTCAGGGCACCACTCTGCCTCAGGCAAAACCAGAAACCCGCTTGTGTGCAAAGCAGTCCTGCATCCATACGGGCCGCGGCATCCAAAGAGGCTCCCGTGGCCCGTAAGACGGGTCTCCGTGGCCCTTGTGGCTGGAAGGCCACGGGCCTTCTCGCGGGGCACCTGTGCTTTTATTTTTAAATATGTTTTTTTTTTAATTTTTTTTTAACGTTTATTTTTGAGACACAGAGAGACAGAGCATGAACGGGGGAGGGTCAGAGACAGGGAGACCCAGAATCTGAAACAGGCTCCAGGCTCTGAGCTGTCAGCACAGAGCCCGACGCGGGGCTTGAACTCACGGACCGCCAGATCGTGACCTGAGCCGAAGTCGGCTGCTTAACCGACTGAGCCACCCAGGGGCCCCAGGGGCACCTCTGCTTCCAAACCCTCCGTCAGACTCCCCCCGACGTCGCCCACCCCACCCCGGGCTCCGGCCCCGGGTTTCCTCTTGTCCAGGAGATCTGTGGGGTCCCAGCCGGACCCCCCATGTGCCCACCAGGGGCGTCTGCCCCGACCCATGCCGCTGCCCTCCCAGCACCGTGGCCGACCCACGGACACGCCTGTCCACACCCTCCCGACTTGCCCTGAAGCAACACCCCGTGTGAGCCTGGGATCTACAGACACGTGGAGCCAGTAGGTGACCGACCCGTATGCACATATAAGAAGTAGATGTAGACGCAGGTGTAGACGCAGGCGTAGGTAAGTATAGACACAGGTGTGGCTGTAGATGTAGGTGCACATGCAGGTGTAGTTATAGATACAGGTGTAGACGCAGGTGTGGACGCAGGGGCAGGTGTAGACACAGGTGCAGGTGTAGGTGCAGATGCAGGTGTAGACACGGGTGTAGACGCAGGGGCAGGTGTAAACGCAGGTGCACGTAAATATAGAAACGTGTGGGTATAGATGTAGGTGTAGACACAGGTGCAGGTGTTGATGCAGGTGTAGACGCAGGTGTAGACGTAGGGGCAGGTGTAGACGCAGGTGTAGGTGCAGATGTAGGTGTTGATGCAGGTGTAGGCGCAGGTGCAGGTGTAGACGCAGGTGTAGAAGCAGCTGCAGGTGTAGACGCAGGTGTAGACACATGGGCAGGTGTAGGTGCAGGTGTAGGTGTTGATGCAGGTGTAGACGCAGGTGTAGATGCAGGGGCAGGTGTAGGTGCAGGTGTAGGTGTTGATGCAGGTGTAGGCGCAGGTGCAGGTGTAGATGGAGGTGTAGATGCAGGGGCAGGTGTAGATGCAGGTGTAGACGCAGGTGCAGGTGTAGACGCAGGTGTAGACGTAGGGGCAGGTGTAGACGCAGGTGTAGGTGTTGATGCAGGTGTAGACGCAGGGGCAGGTGTAGACGCAGGTGTAGACGTAGGGGCAGGTGTAGACGCAGGTGTAGGTGTTGATGCAGGTGTAGACGCAGGGGCAGGTGTTGATGCAGGTGTAGACGCAGGGGCAGGTGTAGACGCAGGTGTAGACGTAGGGGCAGGTGTAGACGCAGGTGTAGGTGTTGATGCAGGTGTAGACGCAGGTGTAGATGCAGGGGCAGGTGTAGGTGCAGGTGTAGGTGTTGATGCAGGTGTAGACGCAGGGGCAGGTGTTGATGCAGGTGTAGACGCAGGGGCAGGTGTAGACGCAGGTGTAGACGTAGGGGCAGGTGTAGACGCAGGTGTAGGTGTTGATGCAGGTGTAGACGCAGGTGTAGATGCAGGGGCAGGTGTAGGTGCAGGTGTAGGTGTTGATGCAGGTGTAGGCGCAGGTGCAGGTGTAGATGGAGGTGTAGATGCAGGGGCAGGTGTAGATGCAGGTGTAGACGCAGGTGTAGACGTAGGGGCAGGTGTAGACGCAGGTGTAGGTGTTGATGCAGGTGTAGACGCAGGGGCAGGTGTAGACGCAGGTGTAGACGTAGGGGCAGGTGTAGACGCAGGTGTAGGTGTTGATGCAGGTGTAGACGCAGGGGCAGGTGTAGACGCGGGTGTAGGTGTTGATGCAGGTGTAGACGCAGGTGTAGGTGTTGATGCAGGTGTAGACGCAGAGGCAGGTGTAGACGCAGGTGTAGACGCAGGGGTAGACGCAGGTGTAGACGCAGGGGCAGGTGTAGACACAGGTGTAGACACAGGGGCAGGTGTAGATGCAGGTGCAGGTGTAGACGCAGGGGCAGGTGTAGACGCAGGGGCAGGTGTAGACGCAGGTGTAGACGCAGGTGCAGGTGTAGACGCAGGGGCAGGTGTAGACGCAGGGGCAGGTGTAGACGCAGGTGTAGACACAGGGGTAGACGCAGGGTCAGGTGTAGATGCAGGTGCAGGTGTAGACGCAGGGGCAGGTGTAGACGCAGGTGTAGACGCAGGTGTAGACGCAGGGGCAGGTGTAGACGCAGGTGTGGTCACCTCGTGTTTACCGAAGTCAGGAGTGCCCGTGACGTCACACACCGCGAAGCCCTCGCCCCGCCGTGGGGCCGCCGCACGTCCAGGTCCGCCGATGGCTGAGTCCCCGCCCGGGAGCGGGAGGACGCTCACGTCCCAGCTGCAGGGCCAGCGGGCAGGGACACTGAGTGATTGTCCCTTGCAGTGAATCTGCTTCTGTGCAGGCCGTCGCCGGGTAAGGCAAGGCCCACCCGCCGCGGGGAGGCCCGTCCGCCTTGGCCAAACTCCTGCAGACACGCCCGGAGCAGGCGTGAGCGAGTAGACACTCGGTGACCATCCCGTGCAGGAGCCATCGGCCACGCGCACACGGCGGCCACTGCCTCGGCCCGGCTCACCCGCCTTCCCGGGTTCCTCGCGCCTCTCCGGCCACACCCGCCGGCCTTTCTGGAACCTTCCTCCCCAGCTGTGTTTCCCCGACGGGCTTTGTTTCTGGGCCCGGCTGACAGACGACCCCGTTCCGGCCCCGGCCGCCCTCAACCTACTAAACCGCATCTGCCGGTAATGGGACCCAGAGTGCGCCGCGCGCGGCCAGCCCCGCCCCGGGCCCCGCGGGCATCTGTTGGCGCAGCCGGGGGCCCTGATGAGGTGCTAATCGAACACAGGGCACGCGGACGGACCCTGGACATGTTTGTGTCACGGCCGCGTGATATACGGCCCCAATCTGCGGCACTTTCATGTGGCGCTCTGGGGGAAGGCGCGGGGGCCCTGCGCCCCCGGCCTCTGCCCCCAGCCGGGGCCGCAGCCTTGGAACGTCTGGGGCTGATTTCCTGAACACGCCGCGTAGCGGGAGGGCACACGCTGCCTGCCCGGGACAGGACGGCCGCCCGGCTCTTTGGCCTCAGCCGGTCCCCGGGTTCCCCTCCCTGACGCTGCGTCCCCTCCCCGACGCTGCGTCCCCTCCCCGACGCTGCGTCCCGTCCCCGACGCTGCGTCCCGTCCCCGACGCTGCGTCCCCTCCCTCCGGGGCTCTGGCTCTGAACGGAAGCGACGGAAGCTTCCTGCCCAGCACGCGCACTGTCCGCACGCGTCCACGCACGGAGGCCCCGTCCGGGGAGGGCGGTGGGGAAGCCGTTCTCTGCACGATGGTTGCCCCAACTGCTTTGTCCGCGTTACCCCAGACCTCAGCGCAGAACACAGCTTTCCTTAAACGTCGGGATTCCCGCCTCCGTGTTCTTTCCGTAGGGCAGACCCATGTCCTGTGCGTCCGTGAGCTTGTTTGGGATTTCCTCTTTGTGTCCGGGAAGGAGGGGCACGTCTGGGCAGAGAAGACAGAGGCCCGCAACGGTCTGCAATATCTCCACTGGGAAAATTGCCCTGAATCACCAAAGCCCCTCGAATATCATTAAATATCAGCCTTGTCGATGGGGAAATGGCTGTGTGGATGTCAAACCCAAACAACTACCTTCTGGTATTTTGTGTGTGTGTCTTTGCTATGGGGCGGCTGAAAGAAATGACCCCAACTCAGGGCTTAAACGCACAGCAATTCATGCTCTCCCAGCTCTGGAGACAGGAACTCCGAGATCCAGTGGGGGCAGGACCCCTGATCCAAGCAGGGCACGGCCGCTGAGATCAGGCAGGGCAGGGTTGCTGAGATCCAGGAGGAGCAAGACCGCTGAGATCCAGGCAGGGCAGGGCCGCTGAGATCCAGGCAGGGCAGGGCCCCTGAGATCTAGGCAGGGCAGGGCTGCTGAGATCCATGCAGGGCAAGGCTGCTGAGATCCAGGAGGGGCAGGGCCACTGAGATCCAGGCAGGGCAGGACCCTTGAGATCCAGGAGGGACAGGGCCGCTGAGATCCAGGCAGGGCCACTGAGATCCAGGAGGGGCAGGACCCCTGAGAAGCAGGCAGGGCAAGGCTGCTGAGATCCAGGCAGGGCAGGACCTCTGAGATATAGGAGGGGGAGGTCAGCTGAGATCCAGATGGGACAGAGCTGTGCTCCCTCCTGAGGCCCAAGGGAGGCTCCTTCCTGCCTCTTCCAGCTTCTGGGGCTCCAGGCGTCCCTGGACTGTGGCCACGTCCCTCCCGTTCTGCCTCGGCCTTCACATGGCTTCTTCTGTGTCTATGTTTCCCCTTCTGTCTGTCACAAGGACACCTACCTTGGATTTAGGGTCACCCTGATCCAGGATGAGCTCATCTCAGATCCTTCACTTACCCACATGTGCAAACACCCTGTTTCCCAGTAAGACCCCATTCCCAGGTCCCAGTGGGCATGCATTTTGGAGAGATGGTCCCTCGCCACCAACATGTACCTTCCAGTTGTTCAAACGTTCCTCAGGTGCCAGAATTCCCTGACTCCCTTTGGTGGAAAATCTGGGTTTGTAAGAGAGAAGACTATTGATCCATCATTGACAAGTGACCCCGGGGCTGTGGGAAATGCCTCTAATTGAATTAGCATCCGTGTCTGCTGTAAACCATGGCTTCAGGGCTGACGGGTGCCTCCCGCTAACCCAGAAGACCTGGTCGGAGGCCCGCGATGCTGGCTGGACGTCATGCTGAGGGCGGGTTGCATTTCCTAAACCCAAGCCCTGTAGGGTTCGGTTGTGGCGGCTTCTGGGAGCAGCACAGCAGGACATTTTGCCTCTGTTTCCCCGTGAAGTTCAGTCACGTCTCGGCTGCCGTGAGAGCGGTACAAATGTGCGTGTGAACTCCCAAGTGCCAGTAGATACCTCCCCCCATGGGGCTGAACTGATGTTGTCCGCCTCTGCTGGAGCCGTGGCTCCAGAAGTTTCCATGCGTGCACGTGTGAGTGTGCAGGAGGAAATGAAACAGACTCTGCTCGAGGGGGGCCGGACTGCCCAGCACCTGCCTTTCGACAAACGACAAAGTGCAACCACGTGTTCCTGGCATTTTCAGGAAAGCGAACATCTCTAAGTGCTTCTGGAAGGTTCTGCAAAGCATGGGACCCCGCACTCTGTGGCTGAGGTCCGTACCACGGGTCACTCTTCCGGTTTCGAGAGTCTCACCGGGAGGTGGGAGGAATAACCTCAGAGTTCAAATCTCAACATTCAGAAATGGGATCTGAGTATGTTTATATGTTCTGTTTGTACATTTAATATGCACACTTTCTTTGCTTCTTTATGGTTTTTTGCTGTTGTTTGTTTTTGTTTTTGGGTTTTGTTGTTTTTGTTGTTGTTGGGTTTTTTTTTAGTTTTTAGTTTAATTTTGGAATTTCACACCAGTTTCCAAGGCCCTCCTTCATGGACCATCATCACACATCTGTGAAGGCCCTGAGAGGAACACATCCACCAGTAAATCAGATTTTCCAAAGTTTCGAGCGTGCCCCGAATTGGGGACAGTCGTATACATGCTCTGGGGCTCCAACGAACAACATGACAAATTGGCTGAGCTCAGGGATGTGCAGTCGTATCCAGGGAGCTGTTTTCTTCCGTGGGCTAGTTAATCTACACTTATGTATTTGAGAGTTACAAACGTGCCTTAAAAGCCACTCGAGCAAGCCTTGCCAAGTCACCTGGGGAATCAGGACCCCCCTGTGGTTCCAACGCACAGAAAACCCAAAGGGACATGTCAGTGAAGCCAGTGTTGGTGCTAATTGGCCGCCCGTTGCGGGACCACTGGAATCTGGGGCCCAAGGCCCACGTCACACAGACGGTGCAAGTCTCCTGACCCCAAAAACTTCAGAAAAAGTGGTCCCGTGCCTGGTCTGGATGGGCCAGAGAGCCGCTGACCCACACAGGACCAGGTGGCCAGCCCACAGGACACCCCATCGTTGCAGGACCAGCTGGACGCTGGGGACCCATCGCCCTGAACCCAGTGAGTGACAGAGATGAACAGGTACAGGGGGGATTTTTACTAAAAGCACAGGAACTTCCCCCATTTTCAAATATCATAAATATATTGGAGACACAGGAAATTAGTCTTCCGCTAATTTTACTCTCTGTCCGCCATGGAGGGATCGAGATGTGGACCCTACCCTTTGGGGACATTGTTGTCTGTCTACCACACGGAGATTGAGACGTGGATGCCTGTGGGGACACTGTTGTCTGTCCACCACGCAGGGGTCAGGACGTGGACGTCCTCAGGGCGGCACTTTGCACTCAGCACACATAGTTTCCTCTCCCCGAGGCTCCCACACCCTTCCCGGCCTCACTGCAACATCCACGGATTCCCTACTGCTTTTCCTTTTTGTCTTTGCTTCCTGGTCCCAGAAAGTCCCTGTGCCCACGTGGTTACCGCCTGAGCCGTTTCAGGAGAGAATTCACTGGAGGGCTCACCTTGAACGACACCATTCAGCAGGTCTTGTGGGGTTTCCGCATCCAAATGTTCCTTCCCCAGGCTGGAGGAAGGGGGGCAACCCTGCCTCGTGCTGACCTGGGGCACCCCCCTGGACCTCGGGGCCCCAGGCACATGAGTGTCGGCCCTGCCATCTCCTTGCTCAGGCTCACCTGTTTGATTCCAGCCGCCACAAAGTCTCCTTTCTTACACATTGGGGTTTATGTCTCTCCTGCTGCCATGCAAATGGCCAGTTTTCTTCCAAGTTCTGTGGGGGAGGGGAGCGTTTTGTTTCATTTTGAACCTACGCGTACCTGTCCTCCTTTCCGTCTGCACTGAGTGCTACGTGACAGGGCAGGGCCAGTGACGTGATGCTTTACAGGGATCCACGTGGCCACCGGGACACGTACGGCACGCAGAATCCACGTGGACGTGACAATCACGGTTAGTTAAGGGAAACAAACCTGGATCCTACTGGTAATCGGGAGGGTTGTGTCTTAGACAGAAACCCCTTGAAGATTGTCACAGCCACGGCCACGCAGAGACAAACTCCCCTTGCATGTGAGTGGTTACTGCTCAGACGCAATCAAACCCAAGTAGCCTGGAGAAGGATGGCTCTCCATTCCCAATGTTGGCATTTGGGGTTGAACACTTGGGGTTGTCTTGGTTAGGGTAGGATGTTGAGTGGAATCTGGTCTCCACCCTCCAGATGCCAGGAGGATGGTCCCATCTCCAGCTGGGACAACAGAAAATATCTCCAGACGTTGTCCAACCTTCCCTGCGGGTAGAGTCCTCCCCAATTTTGAACCACTGTCTAGCTAGGCAGGTAGACGGGTAGATAGATGATAGGTGCAAACACATATGTACATACATAGATAGATATACAGACTCATAGATAGAATTATAAATGCATCACACATAGATGATAGGTTGGATGGATGGATGGATGGAGAGAGAGAGAGAGAGAGAGAGAGATGATGGATGGATGGATGGTTGGATGGATGAATATGACAGATACATAGATATAATGGATAGATAGATACATAGATACATAGATAGAAGAGATGGATGGATAGATGGATGGATAAATGGATTGATGGATGGATGGATGGATGGATACATAGATTGATTCATTCATTCATTGATATGATGGATGCATGGTTGGATGGATGGATGGATGGATGGATAGATAGATAGATAGACAGATACATATGATGGATGGATGGATGAATGGATGGATAGATGAGTGGGTGGGTAGATTGACTGATTGATTGATAGATATGATGGATGGATGGATGGATGGATGGATGGATAGATGAGTGGGTGGGCAGATTGACTGATTGATTGACTGATTGATAGATATGATGGATGGATGGATAGATGAATGGATGGGTGGATGAGTGGATTGATTGATTCATTCGTTCATTGATATGATGGATGAATGGATGGTTGGATGGATGGGTGGATGGAGATGAGAGGTGATAGATAGGATGGATGGGTGGTTGGATGGATGGATGGGTGGATGGATGGATAAATAGATACATACATACATACATACATACATATGATGGATGGATAGATGAGTGGATGGGAAGATTGACTGATTCATTGATTGATTGGTTGACTGATTGATAGATATGATGGATGGATGGATGCATACATAGATACATATATCGATCTAAGATAGATAAGTAGATATAGATACATGATGAATGGATGGATGGATGGATGGATAGATGAGTGGATAGATGATGGATAGGTATGATGGATGGATGGACGGATGGACGGATGGACAGATGGATGGATGGATGGATAGATGAGTGGATGAGTAGATTCACTGATTGATTGATTGATTGATTGATAAATATGATGGATGGATGGATGGATGGACGGACGGTTGGGTGGACAGATGGATTAACAGATGGCAGTCTCTCATGATGCGTCAGGGCTTCTCAGCCTCAGCCCGGCTGACATGGGGTCTGGATGAGTCTGACATGGGGCGCCCTGTGCACTGCAGGGCCCTGAGCAGCGTCTCTGGTCTCCACCCGCCACACACAGGGAGGATCCTCCCGTCACCAGCCATGACAAACGAAACTGTCTCCAGGTTTTGCCAAGTGTGTTCTGGGAGCCCGATCGTCCGCCAGCTGAGTCCTGCCCTTCCAGACCATTCTCTGGCGTGTGAGCAGAAGGCCAGACCCGCCCCGCTCTCTCCTGGCTCCTGCAAAATTTTGGGGCCCGCGGGCGATCCCTCTGTGCCCCGGATGGTCCTGGGGCACGCACAGCCCCAGGAGACAGCTGTGTCTCTCTGTCCTGGGCCCCAGACGTGGCCTC
Source organism: Leopardus geoffroyi (assembly GCF_018350155.1). NCBI lineage: Eukaryota > Metazoa > Chordata > Mammalia > Carnivora > Felidae > Leopardus > Leopardus geoffroyi. The sequence goes on from NC_059343.1 coordinate 798,985, forward strand.
TGCACAGAGAAAACGCCCCCGTGAGGGTGGGGTCTGCACCAGAGCGTGTCGGGATCCCACGTCCGCCTCCTGGTCCCCACCTGGGAAATCATTCCCGTTCCTCCAGTGCGATCCCCATGCCCGGGGCGGGGCGGGGCGGGGTGGGGGGTGGACAGATTGCCCACTTAAGAGACCGCGGGCCCATCTAGCGGGATTTGTGTCCGAGTCAAGTCTGAGCAAAGCCTCGGGAAAGAAAGCTTCCTTGTTACCCATATCCTCCAACCTTGGCTTTTTTTTTTTTTTAAGTTCACCATAGAATACTTCCTTTACTTACCTCCCCCCCCCCCAACAATAATCTATTTAGCGCACACCTTCCGTGGCTTCTCACCTCGGTGGTCAAGTTATGAATTATGAAGCTTGGTGCGGCCGCGAAGGCGGGTCCTGGCTGGTCAAGTTCTGGGCGCAGAATGCGGCAACAGTGGGGGTTTGTGCTGGCTCCGGGGGGCAGGGCGGGGGCCCCTAAAAGGGCTAGTGTGGCTCGAGGAGCAGGGAGGGAGGACAGACAGCCGCCCCGGCCGGCTGTGGATGAGTGTTCTCTTTCCAAGCCCCTGGAGGAGGAAGTCGGTGGGGCCAACGGTCAGGGTGGATGTTGTGCTCACGGACGATGAATCGAGCCACACTCCCCACCCCCTCCACCGACGCCCGCCTTGCCTTTTCCTGGGTGCAGGAGCTGGGACTCCAGGAGCCCTGGGTCCTGCCCTCTTGACATGCTCGGAGCCTGCCCATCATTCCCGTCACAGCTGCCTAAGTCGTGCACTCTGAAAATCAACGCATGGGCAGTCCTGCCCCAGCCCCACGTGCGTGTCCCTCTCAGCTGCCCGCGGGCACGTTTGCAGTGTCCCCAGGTGACCCCCACCTGCAGCCTGGCCTGAGAGCTGAGGGTGCCGTCCGCCTGCTATGCCCCTGTCCCTTTGCCCTGTCCCCCCCCCACCCCGCTCCCCAGAGCAGGAAGGACCAGAGACAACACAGCACACACCTCAGCCACACAGACCGCCAAGCCAGACGCAGGAAGGGGCAGCCTGTGTTTGGGGCGATCAGAAACCTCAAGCCACCGACATAACCTGATTCCCAACAGCGGGGTGATCAACGCACTGTAGACTCCCAGCTCCGCGCAGACCCTCCAGGCCTCCCCGAATCTTCGACGACATGTTGCAGACGCGTTTTCAACTAGAGTTTTAACCTCAACATTTTTTAAACAGAAACCAACCGTTCAGACCCCGCTGGAGATTTTCCTTCCTGAATCTATGCCGTCATGATTTCAAAAAAAAAAAATTTGGGGGCGCCTGGGTGGCGCAGTCGGTTAAGCGTCCGACTTCAGCCAGGTCACGATCTCGCGGCCCGTGAGTTCGAGCCCCGCGTCGGGCTCTGGGCTGATGGCTCAGAGCCTGGAGCCTGTTTCCGATTCTGTGTCTCCCTCTCTCTCTGCCCCTCCCCCGTTCATGCTCTGTCTCTCTCTGTCCCAAAAATAAATAAAAACGTTGAAAAAAAATTTTTTTTAAAGATGCCAAGTTTTACGCCGTATATATTTTGCCACAATTTAAAAAAAAAAAAAAGGAAGGAAGTTTTGTTTTTTTTTTTTTTTAATGCACCCGCTTGGTTCTTTTATTTGTCATTGAGTTTCCCGGGAACATCGCTCACGATCGAATGAACGGCCCCAACAGTCCTGCTGCCCTCGGGATGCTATAAAATCTTACTTACGAATAATCCAAACCATCCCTTTTCCTGTGAGAAGTAGGCCTTTGGAAGCGTTTACGCGGGAGTCTTGAAGTCGGGCTTTGTTTCCCTGGAAAAGCTGGCCTCACGTCGCCCCTCTCGCGGGGTCCAGCTCGCTCTGTTTCGAGTTTGCACAAAGCCCTATTATCTGGAGAAAAATGGTCCCCGCGTCACCGTCGGCAGCCGGACGGCCGTGACCTGAGCTCCCGCCCCCCCCCCCCATCCTGCCGCGGCCCCCGCACCTGCAGCCCACATGGCCTCGCGGAGCACCCAGTGTGTCCTCCCCGCACCTGCTCAGACGAGAAACTTGCCCGCGTCCCTGCAGCGAAGGCACGGGGACGTGACGACTCTTAGGAGCAAACGTGTCGCGAAGCCATATGACCATATGTCAACCCCGCCTGTAGCCTTGGCGCGTGTAGGACAAGTTGCTGCGTGGGGGCGAATGATGTCAGGCTCCCGGTTTCTGAACCGGGGCGGCCAGACCTCAGATGTCCCCCTGTGGCTCTGCGGCTCAATCGCCCACGCGTGCAGTTTTGCAAAGACGCGTGCACGGTTTTTGCAAACACGAGTGCACAGTTTTCCAAACATGAGTGGACAGTTTTTGCAAACAAGAGTGCACGGTTTTTGCAAACACGAGTGCACGGTTTTTGCAAAAGGAAGGGCTTGCGGGGGAGGGGGTGGGGACAGGTCACTGGGGACACGGGCAGTGGCAGCAAATGTCCCCACAGCAACTGCCTGACTGCAACCTGCATCCCCTACGATGGCACAGAAGTGACCGGGCTGCCCCTGCGGTGTTCATGTCCAGGACGTGACGCCCTGACGTGAGCTCTGCCTCGAAAGGAGCTGCGAGTTCGTGTGGGATCGATGGGCCATCAGGCATCCCCGCCTCCGTGGTCCTTGTCCATGCCGCTGAGTCCGGGGTGTGAGCTCCACGGCCACGGACGGGGCAGCCTGTGGCTCTCAGGGCCTGCTGGGTCTGTCACGGGAATAAGGCAATTCTTGGACACGTACTGCCACCCAGTGGCACGTGGGGAGCGTGGCCCCGGTGGCCAAACTGGGTGTGACCCGTGTCCCTCGGGACGAGTCACAGTGAAGCCACAGGTGTCGCTGACAGACTGCCGTGCGCGTCTCGTGGCCGTTAAACAGGCAGGTTCCAGTCCCACGTAAACAGGAAAGGGCTCATGCCTCTCCCTCCGGGCAGCCTTCCGGGATACACAGGCTTGGAGATAGAAAATGGAATCTGCCCGACAGTAGGCGCTGAACATGACCCGCTGGTCTGTGGGGACAAAAGCCTCCAAGGTGCCCAGGGCGTCCCTGCCCAGAGAGGATGTGCGTCTCCCATCCCATCACGCGGTGGCCGTCACATGTGACATCAGGAGACAGGTGCGACTGTGTCCGGCGGGAAAAGTAGAGGCGGGACCCTGCCCAAACCACAGCACATGTTAGCGTCCCGCCCCCTCCGGCGGTGGGTCCCTTAAGTCTTATTTGTGGACCATTGACGGGACCCATGTTTATTTACTTTTTATTTTGTTACTGTTTATTTTTGAGAGAGAAAGAGAGAGCAGGGGAGGGGCCGAGAGGGGAGACACGGGATCCGAAGCGGGCTCCAGGCTCCGAGCCGTCAGCACAGAGCCTGATGCAGGGGTTGAACCCACGAACTGTGAGATCAGGACCTGAGCCAAAGTTGGACAGACGCTTCACTGACGGAGCCCCCCACCCCGGGCGCCCCTGGACCCATTTTTAAATGCTCAGAGTAAGGTCGGCGGGGTTTTGTCGTGCCCGAGTGGGTGTTTTCACAGACCCGCGTTTGTAACCGGCCCCGGGGTGATCTTGGGCCAGGCAGCCCGTCCATCAGGAAGCACGGGGCGAGCAAGTCAGGTTCCACATTTGAGGGCTGAAGACGCCTTCGTCCTTCGGGGCCACGAATGGGCCTCGTCGGTGCAAGCTGCACACAGCCAACTCCAAGTGCACAACATGGGCACCCGGACGGCTCGGTCGGACTGGCGTCCGACCCTCGACTTCAGCTCCGGTCACGATCTCACGGTTCATGGGTTCGAGCCCCGCATCGGGCTCCGGGCCGACAGCTCGGAGCCTGGAGCCTGTTTCGGATGCCGTGTCTCCCTCTCTCTGCCCCTCCCCTGCTCAGCCCGCTGTCTCTCTGTCTGCCTGACAAACATGAATAAATATTTTTTTTAATTATTTTTAATTTAAGTTTAAATGCGTTACAAGTGCATTAAAATTTCCGGAAAGTGAGCGTTGCTAACTCGGGACAGCAGACCGGAAAGGTCTTGCAGCTGGGGTGGCCGCCCCGGGGGCCAGAGGGCTAAGAAAACAATGAGTGTGCTCACAGGCGCCCTCGGGGTCAGGGCTGAAGGAGGAGGGTGGGCTCGGAGCCCCACATCTGGGACCAGACGGCCCCCCGCCTCCCCCACTGGGGCCTCGAGTGGGGTCAGGAAACAGGGACTGAGGCCAGGCCGGGAGAATGAGAAGAGGGGAGGAGGCAGGGCCCAGCTCAGGAGCGCCCCACATGGCTCCCCCTGCGGGGGCCTCTCGAGCCCGGCTGTGGCCCCCGGATCCTGGGCCGTGGGGGCGGGAATGGGGTCCGTAGGTGCTGGGCTCTGCCTGCTGGGTGGTTGGGGCACATCCGTCCCTGAGGAGGCCAGAGCGTCGTTGAGGATGAGACCGTCCCCGAAGGGCCCACTCATGTTTGCAAGTAGCCACTTGCTTTTCCATAACTGCCCTCCCTGTCCCCCTTGTGAGCAATCATGGTTTATTTTTTTATTTATTTTGTTTTGTTTTGTTTTGTTTTGTTTTATTTTGTCTTATTTTGTTCCGTTTTATTTTGTTTTGTTTTGTTTTATTTTGTTTTTATTTTATTTTTTGATTTATTTTGTTTTGTTTTGTTTTATTTTGTTTTGTTTTATTTTGTTTTGTCTTATCTTGTTCCGTTTTATTTTGTTTTGTTTTGTTTTATTTTGTTTTGTTGTTGTTTTACTTTATTCTGTTTTGTGTTTTATTTTGTTTTGTTTTATTTTGTTTTTATTTTATTTTATTTTATTTTGATTTATTCTATTTTGTTTTATTTGTTTTGTTTTGTTTTATTCTACTCTATTCCATTCCATTTATTTATTTTACTTACTCGTTATTTTTGGAGGAATTTCTAAACTATTTTCCACGTGGCTGCAGCACACTTGATTACCACTAACACCCTACAAGGCCTCCACTTTCTCCACCTTCTTGCCATCTGTTGTCTATTCTTATATAAATATAAACGTTTAGTAAAGTACATATTATATTATAAATCCTGTAACGTGTATACGAACCGGTAGGCATCCTCCTGGACACATGGTGGTCCCGCCCTGGGGGCTCGATGCCCCTTCCTCTCGTGGGGAGTGGTGGGGAGTGTTTTTGGGGGGTACCTCTTGGCCACCTGCCTGTCTTCTCTGAAAACCCCGTGTGATTCCACTCGTAGGCGGTTTCTGAAACAGCCAAATTCATAGAATCAGAGTGGAGTTGCGGCCGCGGGGAGCTGGGCGGAGGGGGAAAAGTGCAGATACTGATCAATGAGTGTAGAGTTTCAATTACGCAAGATGAGCAGGTTCCAGACAGCTGCCGTGCAGCAGGCAGCCTCCCCAGTTTCTTCGGAGGGTAGATCTCATGTGAGGTGCCCTTCCCACAGCAAAATCACTTCTAAAGTAGATAAATAAAGCCCCAGGGTCAGGAAAAGCAAAGAGGAATACAGGATTCCGACAGAATGAAGGAAAAGAAACAGATTGAGAAATGGAACCTGCAATCCTGGAGTGCAGGGGGACGAGAGATGCCAGGTCATAGAGAACATTCTTAGAATATTATATCCTTCCCGTTTTATTGACATGTAATTGACAGGTGACTTTGTGTGACTGTAAGGTGTGCGACGTGATGATCAGGTGCGTTGGTCTCCTGCCAAATGGTGACGACCGGGAGGTTGCTGAACCAACCCGTCACCTCCCATAACGACCTGTTTCTTTTTTTTTTTTTACTTTTGTGATGAGCACATTTAACATCTACTCTCTTGGCAACTTGGTGTGTGTTCTTTGGAAAAGTGTCTGTTCATGTGTGTTGCCCATTTCTTCCCTGGGGTATTTCTTTCCTGGGTGTTGAATTTGTTAAGTTCCTTATAGGGTTTGGATACTAACTTTTTATCGGATATGTCGTTTGCAAATATCTTCTCACATTCCATACAAAACTTGTTTTTTCTTTCATTATACTTCCTCAGAGAGGGCCTGTTCACAGTTTTCCTCATCCCCTACCTTGTATATGCTATACGTTTATATAATATATGTACAAATGTGCATTATACTTAAAAAGGGTAAAGTTTTTTGCTGCCCAGTGATTTCCCCCTCTGGGGGCTGAAATGCATTACCCACACAAACACATAGCAACACATGCACACACACCAGAACGTGCACACACACACACACACACACACACAATGACAAAATGCAAACAAATTGGTAAATCTGAGTGAGTAATGGGTATGAGTTCTTATGCTATTCTTACAACTTTTCTGAACGTTACACATGATTTCAAAATAAAAGGCATTTTTAAAGCACACTCCCTGCTTTCTGTCTCTACCTGTGTGTGGACTGAGCATTCACTCAAAGTGCTTCTTCAACATCCCAATCACCGCCGGTGCTGTGGGGCCAGGAGGCGTTCCCACAATTACGATTTAAAATGAGAACCGTGCCACGCACAGCATCGTGGACCTCTGTTCTGACCACGAGGGTCTCTGCACAGGGACCCCCCCACCCTGGGCAGCCTGAGGCTGGGGTCAATCGCAAACAGCCTTCCCGTCTGCACACCCATTAGAGACCCCAGAGCCGCGTCCTGACCTGTCAAATGCCAGATATTCCTGGGTCGGCACAGAACCTGAGGACGTTGTGTTTACCCTTATGAAGATGTTTCCTGCTGTTCTTTGCACACGCCTCTCGGCTGACCCTCGCTGTACCTGCCCACCTGTATCTCCATCCACGTGCATCTGTGGTGCATCTTCAGTGCCTATCGATGACTTCAAGCTGCGGGCAGTTGCCAATCAGCAGGTGTAGGACAGGCTTGCTTTGTCTCTGAGCTTACCTGCCTACTGTTCCCCCAAAAAGAAACTGATTGCCATCAATACCCTTCCAGGGCGTCATCACCCAGGAACGTGGCCATCTGGCCATGGATGTCCACCCCACCGCCACACAGACTCTGTCACAAACCACCGCACCTCCTGTCTTTTCTTCCAACGGGAAATGTGTCATCCCTAAAATCACCTGGTGTCCCCCCAAATGCCCTTCCCCATCCCGTATTCACAGGGTATTTAAATTCCCAAATCTCACTGCTTTTTCAGGTATCATATCTTCCCCCTACGTTGTAATCGGAACCACAAATAAACTTGTTCACCGTTTGTCCAAGGAACCTGCCCGCGGCCTGTGTATTTCCTGGATCCACGTTTGGAAACCGATGGGGCAGAAAGGAAAGTCTACCCTCCCCTAAAACCGTACACGGACTCATCCAATGAATGTCCATTGGCCTAAAAAGGCAACAATCAAATAAAGTATATGCTCTGTAAACAATCAGGTTACACGAGACATCGCGAAGAAAAAAACAGAACCAGAAGTCCCACAGGCAGAGACATTTGAAAATACACATTTATGTTCATGAGATAAAGAAATTACAATGGAAAAAAACTTTTCCAAGGTGGTTACCATATAACCTAAGACAGACAGTTGTTTTTAAACAAACGGACTGGATGTTTTGAGTAATTTTAGGGTTAGAGAAAAGTCTAGCAGAAAGTACAGAGTCCCATGGGACGCCTGGGTGGCTCAGTCGGTTAAGCCTCCGACCTTGGCTCAGGTCACGATCTCACGGTTCATGAGTTCGAGCCCCACGGGGCTCTGTGCTGACAGCTGGGAGCCTGGAACCTGCTAGAGATTCTGTGTCTCCCTTTTTCTCTCTCTCTCTGCCCCTCCCCTGCTCGTGCTCTCTCTCTGTGTGTCTCAAAAATAAATAATAAATATTTTTAAACATTTTTAAATAAATAAATAAATAAAAATAAAGGACAAAATAAAAATAAAATTTTTAAATAAATGAATAAATATTTAAATAAATAAATAAAAATAAAAGACAAAAATAAAAGACAAAAAAGACCCAAACTAAAATTGGGTCCTTCCGGAAAACTCACAGAATCGATAAGCTCCATGGAGAGACCACTGGAGACAAAAGAAAGAAGGAGGGGAGAAAATTGTCAATATCACAAAAATCAACAGGAGAAGAAATGGAAAGAAGGCTGAGGACACGAGAACAGAACAAGGAGAAAAGGAATTAGGAGGCGGTAAGTCAACGCTTCTCAGGAAAAATCCTGAAATCATGTCAAGATACTCTGATGACTGAGGGAGTGCATCCTACAAGCGCCAAACCCAGAATCGATATCCAAAAATCACTTGTTTCTACCAATTTCGGGAGAAGAAAAGATGAAGAAGAAGAAAGAAAAAGGAGATGAAAACATTAATAACAGGTAGCATTTAGTAGATCATAAAATGAAGCAGCTGAGAAGGAAAAGAAATTGCGGTGGGAGAGAAATATTTTCCGTAGGGAAAACTGGAAAATCCCAAGATAGGGTCAAACATCTCCATGGCGGTCGAACAGGTGAATTTGGGTCCTCGATATTTTAATTTTTTTTTACATTTATTCATTTTTTGAGACAGAGAGAGACAGAGACAGAGCACAAGTGGGGGAGGGGCAGAGAGGGAGGGAGACACAGAATCCGCGAAACAGGCTCCAGGCTCCAAGCTGCCTGCACAGAGCCCGACCTGGGGCTGGAACCAGCTCCTGGATATTGTTAAAGACCCGTCACATTCCAGTGAGAATTCCCACTGAGGCGTCCGAGTTGGACAAGCTGCGAACTCAGGGTGGGGGTGGGGATGGGGGGGGGGGGGCACTGAGAATCACCGATGGCAGGGAATGCGGAGAGAGGAAGAGGAAAATAGAACGAGGGTCTACACACAGATGTGAGGATTAAGTCACGCTCGGGAGTGAGGCCCCAGAACCGGGAGGGCCTGGACTGTTGCCTGCGTTGCGCACATGTTGACAGCAGGGGGCGCAGGGGCGACCAGGAGACAGGCTGCCTTTGCCCGAAGGCGCACATCTCCCCACACATCTTCCACAAGACCGGAAAATACCCTAAATCCGAGGGAAGGTCCCACCCACGGAGTTCTGCCCCCACCCCCACCCCCAGCAGTTGCTCTAGACGCAGTGTTGGGGGAGAATACGGCATTTTGTAACCGGCAGAAATGCGTTGAAGTGACAGATCGACGGGACCAGATCATTCTGTTGCGGGCAGAACGATGTTTTTTTTTGTTTTTTTTTTTTTCAAATTTTTTTAAATTTGGGAGATGGGTTGGCACACACACAGTGATACCAGATCATTTTGTTAAGGGCAGAATCGTTTATTTTTTAATTGGGAGGATGATTTGCCTACTTTCAGGTACATATATATATATATATATATATATATATATATATTTTTTTTTTTTTTTTTTTTTTTTTTTTTTTTTTTTTGTCTCACTGCCATCACATCGCTTTGTTACGGGCAGAAACCAGAAGGCAGGACGTCTTGAGTATCTGCAGGAAGGCAGGGTCAGTGACCTTTGGCTCCAGAGCCTGGGGGAGGGGAGGCGGGACTTCCAGCCGGCTGGTCTCTTGGGGGTTTAAGTGAGCGCCAGCCTGAAGCCTGGAGGGGACAGACGGGGACAAAGGGTCAGGCTGCACGGATGCTCATTTCTCTTAAAGGCAGTCGGGACACATGTCCGGAAACTATGCTGAGCCATCCGCCAAATAAAGAGACGTCATTCTGCCCGTAACAAAGCAAGCTGATGGGAGTGGGAAAAAAAAGAAAATGCACATTGATAAATGAAATGCCCACTGTAGGGACGCGTCCCTGTCCCACACCCGGAAGACGGGCCCCTCTGAACAGCCCTTATACGTGGAGTAGTGCTGACTTAAATCTGCGTAACAAACTCTACTAAATGCCCTCCTTTACCATACCCCAAACCCCTTTCTCTTTGTTTAGCCTGAAAAACAAAAGCCCATTCGAACCGCCCCTTGGAGTTACTCATCTCTGGGTACTCCCGCGTGTAAGCGTGATGCTATGTTAATACACTTCTCTTTGTGTTTCTCTTGTGGATCTGTGTACATCCACCCCCAATTATAGGACCCCCCCCCCGGAGAAGTTAAGATGAAATAGTGTTTTTTTTCCCCTCCCTACAACTCCTCACTGCATTCTCCTGTGCCTACGCACACTGCGTGCATAAATCGTTTTTATTTTTCCGCCTGGAAATTGGTCTCCTCGGTTTAATTCACAGTCCCCATGGACAGAACCTAAAAGTGTATGGGAAACGTTGTTCCTCCGGCATGGTTCAAACCTCACTATACAACCATCACTGTTGTCATTTAGACCATCCTGAGTGGCCACTGACTTCATTTCTGGGGCAACTGTAACAAAAGACCCCAAGTTGGGGGCTTGTAAGAGCAGAGTTTTATTCTTTCCCAGATCTGGAGACCAGAAGTCCAACATCCGGGAGGGGCAGGACCACTGAGATCCAGGGGGGCCGGGCTGTGCTCCCTCCAGAGGCTCCAGGGGAGGGTCCTTCCTGCCTCTTCCAGCCTCTGGGGCTCCAGGCGTCCCTGGGCTCGTGGCCACGTCCCTCCCGTCTCTGCCTCTGCCTTCACATGGCTTCTCCTCTGTGTCTGTGTGTCCCCTTCCGTCTCTTACAAGGACACTGGTCATTGGATGCAAGGCCACCCTGATCCCAGAAGAGCTCATCTCAGATCCTTCAATTAATCCGCAAAGACCCTATTTCCAAACAAAGTCACCTTCTGAGCTTCTGTGTGGATATGAATTTGGGGGGGGGGGGACACCATGAACCCACGACAACCACTGAATTACCTCCCATTCTCATCTCCTGAAGCAAAGCTAAGCTCAGAAAGTAACTTTCTTCCGCTGAAACCTCCAGTTCGGGGAACAGACACTTGTTTCCAATCCCCAAATATGTGACCTGAAATCTTTATCGGAGCAGTAGTTGATGGAGCGCCTGAGATGCGAAAAAGGAAAAAAAAAAAAGAGAGAGAGAGAGAGAAAGAGAGAGAATTTTGGAATAGGTGGGAAATCACACAACATTCACAACGGAGAGGAGAGATTTTCTCATGCTCTGGTTTCCGTCTGTGGTCGTAGGGGAGGAGGGACCCGTTTCGAAAATGCATTCAAACCAGGAATGTGGAAAAAGGCTCCCGAGGGCGTTTTGAACCCGGAGAGGCAGCAGGTGGGTGAAATGGTGGAATATGGAACGTGCCTGCGGTTTGAAGTCTGTGGGATACGGGCACAGGAGGGTCTAAACGGAAGCCTGCGGGGGCGCCCGGGTGGCTCGGTCGGTTGAGCCTCCGACTTCGGCTCAGGTCGTGATCTCACGGTCCGTGAGTTCAACCCCTGCATCAGGCTCTGTGCTGACGGCTCGGAGCCCGGAGCCTGCTTCGGATTCTGTGTCTCCCTCCCTGTCTGCCCCCTGCCCCACCCCCCTCCAGCTCGTGCTCTGTCTCTCTCTCCTCCAAAAATAAATAAACATTCAAAAACAAAAAATTTTTAAGTGCATTCTGTAAAGAAAAGGCGTCTGTGAATCCGGGCAGTATTGTGGTCTCTTTCCCACCAGATTTGGGGAATGCGGGTCCTGAGCAACCCTGCAGACAGGGTGAGTGAGTTCATTAAAAATATCCTCGTGCACACGCAGCAGTGGGGGGAAGCCAGTGTCGGGAATCCGTCAACACAGCTCGGATTTTATGGGTGAAGGATTCCAGAGGAGTCTGTGACCGGCCACAGTTCCTCGGCGATCACGTGGCCGTCTGCTCACGAAACACACGCTTCCCTGGGGCATGTGTAGGACCCTCTCCCTGCAAGGGGTCTCAGAGGCAAAGGCGTGTCTTCACTCAAAAGCTGGCAACGTTCTAAAGTCCCCAACGGCCGGTTTCCTGAAGCCCCTGTTTGCAGCACGACAGGGGGTGACCACCCAGAGGTGACAGCCGGGCTGGGGGGAGACCCGAGGAACACGGAAAATCCCCTCTTTACGGACTTGTTGATCTCAGCAGCCCGGATACGGCAGACCCGGATCGGGGAAATCTGAGCCGCTCGGCTCATGACAAGAGTCGAAACCCCTGGCCCCCTTGTTATAACATTTAAGCATAAAAAAACAATTTTATACCTGTTATAAAATTTAAGCATTTGCCACACTGAGCACCCAAGGTCCTGGGGTGCTTCGAACGTAGATCTGTGAGAGTCTCCACGTGTTTTGCCCGATGTCGGTTCTCAGAACTTCCTAAAAAAGCGATTTTTGAGTTAAGACTCGGAGGCTCCCAAGCCATGAAACTCGGCACCTCTTAAATTCACGTTCTCTTGGCCGGGAGACAGACGCGATGCGTGGCCTTGAAATATCCGTCTTAGGGGATCTTATTTATTGAAGAAAATATGAAAATGGATTGAGCCTCGACGTGAACGAACCGTAGACGTTTCTACGACGTATTTTTCCAGAATAACCAGAGACACCTGGCCATGCCTGGCCGATGTCTGGACGTTCCTCCCCCATTTGAGTCCTAATCGTGTCTCCTGTGTAATTTAAGCGCCCACCGAAAGCACCTGTCCGTCCGAGTCTCGAGGGTGAGGGGGATATGCTGATCCCCGATTCCAAATGTGGACAGAGCTTTTCGTGAAAACGAGAACGGGTTCGTTTGTCTGCACGGATTTCCGAGCGTGTGTTTTTCTGGCTAAATTCCGGACACACAGAAATGCTGACCACGCATAATCCCAGCACCGCCGATTCTGAAACTGTTTTCCGTGAATTCTGGGCTGAAGTCAGTGAACGGGTTTAATGGGGATAATGGGAGCCATATTCGTTGCGGTCGGAGGGAGGTTTGCACACGTGGAAACACGGACAGGGAATGAACTCAGAGGCTGTTATCAGCGTGTGACTGTAGCAAAGCAACGGAAACCAGGTGGCCCAAAACCACAGAAATGTACCTCCCCACACACCCTCCGCGCTGGAGGCCAGAGTGCGAGATCCAGGCAGGGCAGGGATGCTGAGATGCAGGCAGGGGAGGGCCACTGAGATCCGGGGGGGGGGGCAGGGCCACTGAGACCCAGGCAGGGCAGGACCCCTGAAACCCAGGATGGGCAGGGCCGCTGGGATCCAGGCGGGACAGGACCCCTGAGATCCAGGCAGGGCTGTGCTCCCTCCAGAGGCTGCAGGGGACGGTCCTTCCTGCCTCCCCCAGCTTCTGGGGCTCCAGGCGTCCCTAGACTTGTGGCCTCATCCTGCCCATCTCTGCCTCCGGCTTCACGGGGCTTCTCCTCTGTCTCTGTCTCTCCCCTTCTGTCTCTTCAAGGCACCTGCCATTGGAGTCAGGGCCCCCCTGGTCCAGGAGGGGCTCATCCCAGATCCTTCACTCAGTTACATCTGCAAACACCCTGTTTCCAAATAAGGTTCTGTTTGTACGGACAAGTGGGTGGCCACCGGGGGGACACCTTTCAACCCACTACAGCCTCACATTGCATAAGAACCCTACAAATACCCACCTGGCACGGGGCACCCGGGTGGCTCAGTCTGTTGAGCGTCTGACTTTGGCTCATATCATGATCTCACGGTCCGTGGGTTCGAGCCCCGCGTCGGGCTCTGTGCTGACCGCTCGGAGCCTGGAGCTGCGTCTGATTCTGTCTCCCTCTCTGTTTCTCCCCTGCTTACTCTCTTTCTCTCTCTCAAAAGTAATAAACATTAAAACATTTTTAAAGAAACAAACTTTTTTTTATGAGAAACAGTCCTGGCTCAGCGAATAAAGGGCGAAATCCTGTGAGACTTGATTACAACAGTTCCTTCTGAAAATGTGATGGATGTGCCTGGAAGCTGTCATCGCTGGGGTGTCTAAGAACTATTTGGGGGTCACCAAGTGGCTGACGTCCTGGCGAGGGTGTGTGCCTTCTGCATAGCAAGGTGGGTGTAGGGATTCACAGCCTCGAGGTTGGCAGTGGCCACGGGTGAGCAGAGGTCACGGTCGGGGGAGAGGACGGTGGGGACCTTCGCCAGCTTCTCGCCTGTGAGCTGGAGACGGCTGCGGTCCTGTGTTTCTCTGTCCCTCCGTGGGGTGCACTGGGCACAAATGGGGGGCAGGAGTGGCCAGAAGAAGCCTCCCCAGGGAGCCCCAAGCCACGGGGCACGGTACACAATGTTTCCTCATCGGCTTGCAGGGCGCAGAACCCAGCCAAGGGACAGGGACCCGAAGGCCACCAAGTCAAGGGCCTCTGTCAGGGCGAGACTGCTGCCCACCAGTCCCGGATGCCCCCAAGCCCCAGCGAGCGAGCTCTGCCCCCTCCTCCAGGAAGACCCACATGATTAGCCCCAAGGAGCTCAGAAAAAAGACACCAATGTCCAGGACTCGTCGCCTCCCGTCCTCAGGGTCTGTGCTCTGCCATCCCGTGTTGTGCTCGAACGTCTACATCCGGAATTCTCAAGTGGGTACGAACATTGGGAGGGAGCTCTGTTCCCGGCCAATGTGGGCAAAGCAGCTACGACGCGGGATGGTTTTGTTGGCTGGGACAGCGCCTGCAGGGTCATGTGTGACGCTTGCCTATGGGCGTAAATGCAGCCGGTTCAAGGGTTTGCAGCCCTGTGCTCCTATCCATCCCGCGTGGACACGTGCCCATCCCGCGTTTCATCCCCACAGCTGCTCCCGAAGGGGCTGCGGGTCCTCAGGAGACACCAGACACGAAGGCTCAGAGAGGTTCAGACACCGCCTGAGGTCACACAGCGCAGCCCCGGCCAGACAGCCAGCAGCAGGGCTCCTCCCTTTCCTCGAAGGTCCGGCCGTTCTCAAGGCAGGTGGGCCAGCCCTGTTCAGAGAGCGGAGTCTCTCCGTGCGTCTGGGACGTCGAGGGGGGAGCACCCGTCTTCCTTTTCCAGTGCAAGGGTGGCCAGGGGGGCATCGTCAGCTCTCGCCTGTTATCTCTGCCATTGATCGTGATAAGCGCCATGTGGGGGCGGGGACCGCGTGGGGTGGGGGACGTTTGTGAGCGAGATGCAAAGGGGAGAGATAGCATCTGTGAGTCACGGCTCTTGTGTGCAACATCCGCCGTTCCTTCTGACGGTTCCCAGGCTGCACGCAGCATGTAGGGTTCAAACGAGGCAGGGGGCTGCTGGGCTAAAGAAACATGCACCATGAGCGCAAACCCGAGGGCTCGCCGTGGGGTGCACGTGGGGGACGGGGGCGCTTCTCCAAACTCGTGTTCGGGACACAGCGACGGCTGGTAAATCCTGGCTTTGGGGAGGCGTTCTACGGGGCCGGGAGGTCAGCATCGCCCTCCACCTGCAGGGACCCCCACCCCTGCAGGGCTCGGCTTGAGTCGCCCACGGGTGAAATTAGAACACATACGGCAGAGGTCCCATCACCTTCCGTGTCCCCGGGGTCTGTGGCCTCCGGGCACACCTCCTGCGGGAGAACGGCCACGTCCCCCCGAATCAGAGCCCAGCGAAGCGCAGGACACAGGGTCCCCCGGGGGAGGCGGGTACCTGGGGTGCACGACTGACGCTGGGCAGGTGAGCTAGAGGGACGTCAGCACCGAGGGCCACGGTCAGGATCGGCGCTGAGGGCTGAACGTTACCGCTTTGTCCATCCAGGTGTGTGCAGACGTGTCTGGGGAGACCATCCGGAGGCCCACGGACCGGGGCTTGGAAAACCCAAACTGGTTCCCTCACAGCCCCACCCCCCAGGCTCCAGGGCAGGACCCTCCCCCAGCACCCTCGCCCTCATTGCAGTCACCGTGTCAGGCACCTGTTTGGGGTGATTTGTTACTGTGGCCCCACGAGACCCAGGCAGGGCATTGACAAGGACAGGGCAGGGACTCTACAGTTTGTCTCCTCCACCAGACTCTAGCAGGCACCCCTGCGCTCTTTCTCTCAAGTAGGCCTGACCTTCGGGCTTGCAGATTCATCCCTGCATCAGCCAGTTTTACCAAAAAGCTGACAACTGCTGACTCTCAATATGTGGCCACCTGGATATCTGGATATCTGCTCACCTGGAGAGCTAGTCCCTTGCATATCTGCTCACCTGGAGAGCTAGTCCCTTGCATATCTGCTCACCTGGAGAGCTAGTCCCTTGAATATCTGCTCACCTGGAGAGCTAGTCCCTTGCATATCTGCTCACCTGGAGAGCTAGTCCCTTGAATATCTGCTCACCTGGAGAGCTAGTCCCTTGAATATCTGCTCACCTGGAGAGCTAGTCCCTTGCATATCTGCTCACCTGGAGAGCTAGTCACTTGGATATCTGCTCACCTGGAGAGCTAGGCCCTTGAATATCTGCTCACCTGGAGAGCTAGGCCCTTGAATATCTGCTCACCTGGAGAGCTAGTCCCTTGAATATCTGCTCACCTGGAGAGCTAGGCCCTTGAATATCTGCTCACCTGGAGAGCTAGGCCCTTGAATATCTGCTCACCTGGAGAGCTAGTCCCTTGAATATCTGCTCACCTGGAGAGCTAGTCCCTTGCATATCTGCTCACCTGGAGAGCTAGTCCCTTGAATATCTGCTCACCTGGAGAGCTAGGCCCTTGAATATCTGCTCACCTGGAGAGCTAGTCCCTTGAATATCTGCTCACCTGGAGAGCTAGTCCCTTGAATATCTGCTCACCTGGAGAGCTAGTCCCTTGAATATCTGCTCACCTGGAGAGCTAGTCTCCTGGATATCTGCTCACTTGGATATCTGCCCACCTGGATATTTAGTCAGCTAGATATCTGCTCACCTGGAGAGCTAGTCACTTGGATATCTGCTCACCTGGAGAGCTAATCACTTGGATATCTGCTCACCTGGAGAGCTAGTCTCCTGGATATCTGCTCACTTAGATATCTGCCCACCTGGATATTTAGTCAGCTAGATATCTGCTCACCTGGAGAGCTAATCACTTGGATATCTGCTCACCTGGAGAGCTAGTCCCTTGAATATCTGCTCACCTGGAGAGCTAGGCCCTTGAATATCTGCTCACCTGGAGAGCTAGGCCCTTGAATATCTGCTCACCTGGAGAGCTAGTCACTTGGATATCTGCTCACCTGGAGACCCGAAGGGGCTTCTCACTGCCCGCCTCCCCAGGTCACGTCTGATCACCCCGCTCTGCCTTCGGCAGGAGTCCTGGGAGATCCGTTTGGGCAGGATCCCACGTACCCCTGATGCTGCTGCTGGTGGGTTTCCAGCTGCTGCTACCCACCCCGCGGGCCCACCCTGTGCTCAGAGCCGAGCTGGGTCCCTACCGAGGTTTCCTGTCCGCGACTGCCACGTTCCGGAATGAAAGGTGTCTCTTACATTCACCACTGTCTCATTTCCCTCTGTCTCTCTCTCTCTGTGTGTTTAACACGCGTCGCTGAACCCGCAGAACTCGCCGTATGGAGGCACCATGCACACCTGTGAACGGGACAGCATTGGGTCCGAGAACTGGACCCAGGGTCCGGATCTGCTCTGCAGTGGTGTTTGCCCCCAGCCGTCGCGAGATCAGCGCTGACACACGCACACAGAGGCGGGGCTCTGAGCCCCCCGCTCCCCGGGCTGCCTGCGCTAGGGGCCTGGCCCCCGCGGTCACGGGGGTGCTTTCCAAGCAGGCGTGAAACCTCCGGGTTTTCTGTGCGATGAAAACAGGCTGCTCTGGCCGCCAGCCTTCCTCGTGGCTTCCCCGTGGCTTCCCCCCCCCCCCACGGGAAGAGGTGCACACGTGGCTTCCCCAGAAGCTGTCCCGGGGACGAGGGGCCCAATAGTTGAACGCACAGCCTCCCTCCTCCCCGGGATGACCCCGCAGGGGACAGAGACGCAGCCCCCGGGTTTCTGCTTCGCAGGGGAGCCCTGGTGAGCCTCTCTCCGGGAGGAAAGGGGTATGTGTACGGGGCGGGGGGACAGAGGGAGGGGGTGTGGGTGCACGGGCACCTGCTTCCCAGTGCCTCTCCCGTGGGACACCCGTGGGGCACGGTTCACGTTTCTTAGGTCCAGCTTTTCTCTGGATTGACTGGTCCCTGTTATGGGCAGCATTGTATCAGCCCAGAATCTGTAGGCAGACGCGGCGGCCCCAGGACCTCAGAATGCCGTTGTGCTCGCAGTGGGGTCTTTAAGGAGGGGGTCAAGGCACAATGACGCTCATAGGGTGGGTCCTGATCCCATAGGATGGGTGTCCTCATAAGAATAGGAGGCTGGGGGAGGGGCACCTGGGGGGCTCAAGGGGTCCAGCGACCGACTTCGGCTCAGGTCAGGATCTCACGGCTTGTGAGTTCGAGCCCCAAGTCCGGCTCTGTGCTGACAGCTCGGAGCCTGGAGCCTGCTTTGGATTCTGTGTCTCCCTCTCTCTCTGCCCCTCCCCCTCTCACGCTCTGTGTCTCCCCCCAAAATAAATAAACACTTAAAAAAATAAAGAATAAAAGAACAGGAAGTCAGGACACAGACACACAGGGAGGGACGACCACATAACGATGTGAGGACACGGGGACAGAAGATGCCCAGGAGAGAGGCCTCAGAAGGAACCAGCCTCGGCCCTGCGTGGCCTCAGGCCCACAGCCTCAGCCCTGCCTGGACCTCAGATTCCAGGCCTCAGCCCTGCCTGGATTTCAGACCCCCAGCCTCAGCCCTGCTTGAATCTCAGACCCCCAGCCTCGTCCCAGCCTAGATCTCAGACCCCCAGGCTCGGTCCTGCCTGGGTCTCAGACCTCCACCCTTGACTCTGCAGGAATCTAAGACCCCCCCAGCTTCAGCCCTGCCTGGATCTCGGACTTCCAGCCTCAGCCCTGCCTGGATTCCAGACCCCCATGCTTGGCCCTGCCTGGATCTCAGACTCCCAGCCTCAGCCCTGCTTGAATCTCAGACCCTCACCCTCAGCCCTGCCTGCATCTCAGACGCCCACACTCAGCCCTGCCTGGATCTCAGACTCCCAGCCTCAGCCCTGCCTGGACCTCAGACTCCCAGCCTCAGCCCTGCTTGAATCTCACACCCTCACCCTCACCCCTGCCTGCATCTCAGACCCCCAGCCTCAGCCCTGC
This sequence comes from Leopardus geoffroyi, assembly GCF_018350155.1. Lineage (NCBI taxonomy): Eukaryota > Metazoa > Chordata > Mammalia > Carnivora > Felidae > Leopardus > Leopardus geoffroyi. Next base: position 817,848 of record NC_059343.1, read on the forward strand.
CTGGATCTCAGACTCCCAGCCTCGGCCCTGCCTGGATCTCAGACCCCCAGGCTCGGCCCAGCCTGGATCTCAGACCCCCAGCCTCGGCCCTGCCTGGACCACAGACTCCCAGCCTCAGCCCTGCTTGAATCTCAGACCCTCACCCTCAGCCTTGCCTGCATCTCAGACTCCCAGACTCAGCCCTGCCTGGATCTCAGACCCCCAGCTTCGGGCCTGCCTGGACCTCAGAACCCCAGCCTCAGCCCTGCCTGGACCTCAGGCCCCCAGACTCAGCCCTGCCTCCATCTCAGACCCCCAGCCTCAGCCCCTCCTGGACGTCAGACCCCAGCTGGGTGGTGGCTCCAAACTGCAAACCCACGTCAATGCTGAAGATTAGACAAAACTCCCCTTGAGAACAGGAATGGTTTTGTGCTTTGAAGCTAAAAGAGCCAGTGAGACTCTATCGCTGTGACCTCTGGGCGGGTTGCCTGTGAGGTGGTTTCCTGCAGGGTCTGTGATAAACCTCTTTTCTTTGCATCCGTGGAGGGTTTTCTGGGTGGGAAAGAGGTTGTTTGGAATCATCTTTCCCCAACACACACACACACACGAGCTCCAAACTTATTTACTGCAACGGGCAGAGACCCCAGACAGACAAGGCAGACTCACTGCCAACCCAAAGAACCAAGATCTCGATAACCTATGCAGTTGAAGCCCAGGCGATAAACCTTCCTTTATTTCCATTTCAAAAGAAAAACACGGTGTGTCCTCAAGGGCAGGATGGATCCGGTCGAAGGTCCACCTGCATCCAGACTCAACGCCATGCGTGTGGACACCCACAGAAACGGACTCTGCTGGAGAACGCGGTCCTGTCGTTGCCGAGTGGCTGTTTTCGCGTGTGAGGGCAGGCGCCGCGTGGCTCATTCGCATCCGTAAAGCAGGCTTCCTTTCCTACCCGGGAGCGGAGTGGCTTGCTCGCGGGGCATGTGTGCTGCGTAACAAAAGGGCTCGCAAAGTGCTCACGACGGTAAATGTTGTCGGAACAGCACGCGGGCGACGTGCACGGAGGGAGACGACGTCAGGGAGCCCTGGCCAGCGTCCTTCGCGATGGACGGGAAACCATCAGCCGCAGGCACATGTGAGCTGGAAACAAGAAGCACTCGACAGACGGAGTCCCATCCACCATGCGTGGGGGGAAAGCTGACACACGGAGTGCCCTGGCTGGGCGGTTAGGGTCCTCAGTGAGCCCCCCACCGCTGCCACACACGCTGGCATACTTGGAGTTCCCTTGGTGGTCGTACTGAGTCCCTCAGATGCTATAATGTCGATGTATGCCCCAATGTTGGGTTTTGAGTTTGCACCCCCTCATAACAGCATGTATGAGTTGTCAGTCATCACAAACGTGAAGCCCCCCAGAGAGACCACCTCGCCCCCTTGTGGGGGCTGGCACGCAACCGGGATGGCGTCCCCGGAGGCCTCTTCCCCCTCCGTTGGAGGGCACAATGGGCCGGTTGTCACAATGGGCATCTCGGCCTCAGCCTTCTGTAGCTGGACAACGAGGGTCTCTTCGGGGACACACTCCTGCTCTGTGGCCTCCGTCTTGGCCACGTGGGACACGTTCTGTGTATCCTTGATCCACTCCTGCGGGAATAATAAAACAGTGCATCTTGAGCGCGAGGAAATGCCTCGGGGCTGGTGCAAGGGTCCTGTGGCCGAGCATCCCAGGGCCCCGGGCAGCCTCCCTGGGGCGCACATGCGGAGCCCAGGGGAACACAAAACCCTCTTGTTCGTGTTTGGCATCTTTGAACTCTGCCCACGGTGCTTTTAGACCCGCCTCTCATCATCAGCCTCAGAGGCTGTTTCTAAACCCTGTGCGGCTCTTTTCACGTGTTAGGACAAGAAACAGGACTTTCGTGGTGGCGCTTCTGGAACTTGATTCTGTTTGCGGGTCTCGCGGGGTCTTGTCTTCAGGACTATTGCTCAGCGAGCGGGTCCAGGTGGGGCCTGGATGCTGTGATTCTAAACAGTTGTATCAACCTCTGTCCCAGGTCCGTCCCCTGTGTCAGCACAGAGCCCAACAAGGGCGGGGGGGGGGGCCTGGCTGGCTCAGTCGGCAGAATGTGCCACACGGATCCCTGTGGGTTCAACCCCTGCATCAGGCTCTGCGCTGACGGCTCGGAGCCCGGAACCCGCTTCGGATTCTGTGTCTCCCTTTCTCTCCGCCCCTCCCCCGCTCACGCTCTGACTCTCTCTCGAAAACCAATAAACGGTGACCTTACAACTGCAGCACAGCCCTGCTCTCCCCCGAAGCTCAAGTCCAAATAGCACAGCTTACTCAACACGCCCTATTGCCAACGCATCTTCTAGTCCCCTTCCCTCGCCTGCCAGCCAGAGGCCCGCCCGCCCTTCTCCTCTGCCCTGTCACTTCTGCACAATTGATCACGCTTGGTCAAAACACCGCGGGAGCCCGCGGGTCTCAGCACCTCTTTGGGGCTTACGCTTCTTTTCTGGGACGCCCCAGAGTCATGTGCACACGAAACAAACTTTGCTGCTCATCCGTCTTTTGTGTGTTTCACTGGCCGGTTCTGGACACAGAAACTAAGGGGTGGAGGACGAGGTTTCCCCTGCTGTGTTCTTCGTCCCTTGTGTCTAAGGGGTTTGGAAATTCAGCTTCCTCCTCGAGGAGGTTGAAGTCCCACAGCCTGCATACAGAAGCTTGTTTGGGAAACAGGGTCTTTGCAGATGGGAGGAAGGGAAGGATCTGAGTAGAGCCCATCCGGGATCAGGGGGGCCCTAAGCCAACGGCAGGCGTCCTTGTAAGAGACACAAGGGCACACCCAGACACAGAGGAGAAGCCCCGTGAAGCCGGAGGCAGAGACGGGAGGGACGCGGCCACGAGCCCAAGGACGCCTGGAGCCCCAGAAGCTGGAAGAGGAGGAGGGACCCTCCCCGGAGACTCTGGAGGGACCACGGTCGTGCCCAACGTGGATCTCAGCAGCCCTGCCCCACCTGAATCTCAGTGGTCCTGTCCCTCCTGGATCTCAGCGGCCCTGCCCTGCCTGAATCTCGGTGGTCCTACCCTGCCTGGATCTCAGCAGTCCTGCCCCTCGTGGATCTCACCGGCCCCACCCTGCGTGGATCTCAGCAGTCCTGCCCCCTCCTGGATCTCAATGGTCCTGCCCCTCCTGGACCTCAGCGGCCCTGTCCCCTCTGGATCTCAGTGGTCCTGCCCTGCATGGATGTCAGTGGTCCTACCCTGCCTGGATCTCAGCGGCCCTGCCCCCACCTGGATCTCAGTGGCCCTGCCCCTCCTGGACCTCAGCGGCCCTGTCCCCTCTGGATCTCAGGGGTCCTGCCTCCCCTGAAACTCAGTGGTCCTGCCCTGCCTGGATCTCAGCAGCCCCACCCTGCCTGGGTCTCAGCCTCTGGTCTGCAGAACTGGGAGACAGAAGGTGATTTGTTTGTGTTGTTTGAAGCCTCTGCTTGGGGGCCGTGCAGGGAAAGTGCTGACTCATTGTACTGCACAAGCCGAGCCACTGGTGTTGAGCTCCCAAGGGTGGGGGCTGCTCCCCTCCCCCCAATTCCCAGCAGCTCCCACTCATAGCCCCACCAACCTCTCTCCAGTGAATGAAGTAACGGCCGTAAACCGTTTGAAAAGCGGAAGTCTATGGTTTGTTTTCAGAGGTAACATATTCACAGCACAACTTCCTGGGGAGATCAGAGGGTCGATTGGGCTGGAAAATCCCGAGAGGGCACAGATCTCCGGGGCCGATTGGAGCAGAGGCCACCCTCTGAGAGCCTGCCTGCACCTCGTGTGCGTGAGCAAGAGAAACACAAGCACGCCGCGGGCTCTGGGTTCAGGAAAGGCTCGAGGGCGTCTGGGGAGGTCGCTGGCAGCAGGGCTTGGAAACAGGGCAGGCGCTTGGAGACAAACGGGGGGAGGGCAGTTACCTGGAAGTTACCCCGGTGAAGTTCAAAGAGCCCAGGGAAGGTGAGCTTGGGATCGGGCACGCTGGGCATGAGGCACTTGTGAAGTCTGAAACGCACGAGGAGATCTGGTCAGGCGGGCGGGCGGCGTGTGACCCCAGGACCACGGTTTCGCTCAAGGCCACGAACGCACTGACTGGTGGAAACAGTCCTAAGAGGGGGGCCTGGTGGCAGTAAGACGCGGGAGACACTGGGGGAGCCGCCTGCCCTTCCCCACCTGCCTAAAGTCTGACACAGCGCTTTCCCAGCTTGAGACGGAAATTTTCATTTGTAAAGGCGCCCCCCACCCCCACTTTTCACCAGGAAGAGGACCAGTTTTATCAGCAACAAATTTCCACACACACGACCTTTCTCGCCATGAATTTGCTCCGTTCATGTTCTAGTCTTCTTCCCACAATTTCCGCCCTAGAGCTCCGGGACGCCTTGTCCTCTGCCTACCCGCTAGCGCACAAGCCCGTTGTTAAAGTCGTGTCTGAGCTCCCCAGACAAACTGCTGCTCCGCGTGTACATTTCCTCCCAGGGAATCCCGCGTGCACGGAAAATCATACCATCAGTACAGAAACATATGCCTTTTCTCCTGTTAACCTGCCTTTGGTCACTTTAATTCACAGGCCCTCAGACACTGAAGTTAAGAGGTTGTAATGTAATATGATCCTAATCTAATATGACTGGTGGCTTTATAAAAAGAGAGACCGATGACAAGGATGGGTGTGCTCACAGACAGAAGGGACACAAGGAAAGGATGGCATTGACATGCTAAGGACACAGACCATGGGAGAAACCAACTGTGCCCACACCTGGATCTCAGACTCCCACCCTCGGCCCCACCTGGATCTCAGACCCCCAGCCTCCAGCCCTGCTTGGATCGAGCCTCCCAGGCTCAGACCTGCCTGGACCTCAACCTCCAAGCTTCAGTCCTGCCTGGATCTCAGATTCTAGGCCTCCAGCCCTGCCTGGACTGCACACTCCCAACCTCAGCCCCCCCTGGATCTCAGACCCATCCAGCCTCAGCCCTGCCTGGATCTCAGACTCCCAACCTCGGCCCTGCCTGGATCTCATACTCCTGGCCTCAACCCTGCCTGGAACTCAGACCCCCTGACTCAGACCTGCCTGGATCTCACACCCCCAGCCTCAGCCCTGCCTGGATCTCAGCCTCCCAGCCTCCAGAACTGAGACGGGATAGATGTCTGTGGTGGGAGCCTCTCCTTGTTTGCTCCTTTGTTACAGGAACCCTAAGATACCAGTACAGTTGACTTTTTACTCCTCACTGCAAGTAGGGGCTCCCCTTGAAAATGGTGCCAAGTGTTAATGTGCTCCAGGAAGTGAGACCCTAACTTTCCCTCGGGGGTGATTCCAGGTCTGTATTTAAAACACCAAACAGGGGGGGCGCCTGGGTGGCGCAGTCGGTTAAGCGTCCGACTTCAGCCAGGTCACGATCTCGCGGTCCGTGAGTTCCAGCCCCGCGTCGGGCTCTGGGCTGATGGCTCAGAGCCTGGAGCCTGTTTCCGATTCTGTGTCTCCCTCTCTCTCTGCCCCTCCCCCGTTCATGCTCTGTCTCTCTCTGTCCCAAAAAATAAAATAAACGTTGAAAAAAAAAAATTTTAAACACCAAACAGGGGCGCCTGGGTGGCTCCATCAGTTAAGCGTCTGACTTCGGCTCAGGTCATGATCTCACTGTTCATGAGTTCAACCCCTGCATCAGGCTCTGCACTGACAGCTCGGAGCCTGGAGCCTGCTTCGGATTCTGTGTCTCCCTCTCTCTCTGCCCCTCCCCTGCTCATGCTGTGTCTCTCTTTGTGTCTCAGCAATAAATAAATGTTAAAAAAAATTTTATTAATGAATCAGTAAAACCCCAAGCACATCACTGGTAGAGAAGTGTTTGGACATCAGCGACTCAAGCTGGGAAAACAGAAGCGACTGGGTGGAAGGGTCATGCACCACCCACAAGAATTAGACGCAGCGTCTCTGCCCCGTAGCACGTTCCGAGGGGACCCTCCAGAGTTGTGCCACCCACCCCCCGGCACAGACCCGGCCTCAGTGCTCCGGGACCGTTCTATATCTTCCTCTACGCGTGACCCCCAGCTGTTGCTATGGAAACCTCTTCCTAAGAAGCAAGGAAGGCACCGCCCCCCCCCCCCCCCGGGGCACCTGCACCTGTAAACGTCACAGTGGAAGGTCTGGGCTCACTCCAGCTCTTGATTTCGGCTCTGGTCATGATCTCTTGGTCCTGGGATTGAGCCCTGTATCGGGCTCAGCGAGGAGTTCAGAGCCTGCTTTGTATTCTTTCTCTCTCTCTCTCTCTCTCCTCTCTCCGTCTCTCTCCCACCCGTGCTTGCTTTCCCTCAAATTAAATAAACAAACTTAAAAAAAAAACAAAGGGTCATCCTTACCTCCGTACTTTCCATAAAGACAGAAGGAGAAGGGACACGGTCAGCAAGGCAATCATACCACAAATTAAAATAAATTTGGGGAAAAGCTTTTTCTCCTGGCATGAATCTGAAGCAAAACAGAACGAGCACTGTGAGTGTTCAACATGATTGGTCAGGCTCCAACCCCCACCCTCTACTTTTCTGCCCTTATAAATGGCAGGGTCAGAAAATCTTGATTTCAGTGGAAAATATCCTGGAAAGAGAGATGGTGTCTCTGGACAGACACTGTAGGAGTCAACACACTGCCTTCAAGTACCTGCATTGCCAAGGGGGGGGGGGGGGCAGGGGGCATTGAGGATACTGAGGCTTACTTTTGGCTATCATTTGTCTGTCTATCCACCCATCCATCCATCCATCCATCCATCATATCTATGTATCTATCTATCTATCTACCCATCCACCCATCCATCCTTCCAACCATCATATTTATGTATGTATGTATCTATCTATCTATCTATCTATCTATCTACTTATGTATCAACTGTCTTTTATTTACCTATCAGTGTCAATTTATCTATCATCTATTTATGTATATAGCTATAATCTATGCCCAGATCAATGTAACATTCATAAGTAGTACGTGTTATTATTGTTGCTGTTAATACAAATAAAAATGAAATTACCCAATGAGGTAGGGAGCCTAGAGAGAGAAATGAGAAGGGCCCTCACTTTCAAACTGAACTCTGAAGTAGGCAGTGAGGTCATTCGTGTTTTCAGGTGCCCCCATTCCACTCTCCCCAAAAGACAGGCTGCTGGCCCGTGTACTGCTGTGTAGCAAGCCTCACCTCTCAGCTGGCCCCTCTGCTGGTGTGTCACCTTGGACCAGTCACTTGGGTAAGTGTCAGAGCCGTAGCTGGACTCCAGTGTTTTGACTCTGGCCCGGAAGAAATAACATTTCTCAGAATCCAAGCCTTGCATCGTAACATTGCAGGTTTCGCCCTCCTTCGACTGGAGAAAGAAAGCAAAGACAGTGATCACTGCCTTAGCCCAACTCTTTACCCTCGTGCGAGAGACTCACATAAGACGCCTGCTTTTCAGCATTCATGTTGTTGTTGCAATTCCTCTGCCTGCCTAGCTACAAGCAACGGCAGAGACAAATGCAGCAACCATCTCCCCACTCCTCTCCAAGAAGAAACAATCCTTTGGAACACATACTCCCACAGATGTTTTTAAAGATTACTCAGTGAAAACTTATTCTTTGTAAAAACAAAACTAATTTTTTGTAAGAATCCGAAAGTGACTCATACTTACTTTGGAGACTTTAGAAAACATACACACACACAAACACTCAACCAAAAAAACCGTAAAAACCTTTCATTCTAGCTCCATGATATAATCACTTAACAGTCATTACACATTGCTTGTACCACTAAATGTCACTTTTTATCACTAAATATCACTTCTTGTCACTAAAAAGCTTTTGGTGGCTCTTACCTATTTGATCATACAGATGTGCCATAATTTATTTGACTATCTTTCTATTGTGTGTCATATAGGTGGCCTCCAATGCTTTGTATTTATTTCAGACGTTTCAATAGACGTCTTTGTGAATAAAACGTCATCCCCATTTTCAATTCTTTCCTTATAATCAGTCTCTAAAAAGGGGCTCAATAGATGAGAATTGGGCAACTTATACACACTTCAAGTCTGTTAACGCTCAATATCGTTGATCAGGACACATTGTGTTACTAGCATGTTCTTCAGATAAACTCCAATACCCACCTATTACTGAGACATGTGTTTCTTTGATGAGTTTCATCAAATTTCACTTCAGTGGTTCCGTTCTACCAGACCAACAGTAGGTCAGTTTTTCTCTTTTTTGATAAGCTCCCTGCAGCTTCTAGTACATACAACTGCCTTACGATGATCCTCTCATTACAGTGTATTCTCATTTTTATCCTTACTGTTGCATTTCTATCCCCAAGTTGCCCTAGCTACGTGCTCTTTCTGTGCCCTCATTGCATGGGATTTTGTAGACACTCAGTAAGTATATCTTAAATGAATGTTGAAGGCAGCCCTTCCCATCCCCGCTAGGGATGGCAGACATCGAGTGTCCTGGGCTGAGATGTTCAGTAATACTCACCCTGCCTTCTCTCCCCCTACTCCCTGGATGGGGCCATAGGATATGGTGCTTCTGGTCCACCTCACTATCCAAGTCTGCAGAGATCAGTGAACACACGTGTACTTGCAGAATTATGGAATCATTGACTCTTGAGAGTGGCAGGTAACTCAGAGTCCACATTGCTTAACCACTTTTGCTGTCCTGTAGAAGAGCCCCTCCAATCCAACTTCAGACTTGGGGGCCTTCACTGATGGGCACCTCCCTGCACCTGGTTGCAGGTGATTCCATTTGCTGTCTGCAGATTTCTCCCATTGGCTCCTGTTCCCCTTTTGCGAAGAATTTAATCCCTTGTCTACACGGTAGCCATCTGATTATTGGAAGATAGCTGTGAGCCACTGGGTCATTCATAGTCACGTAATTTTAATTTATTCCATAGACTGTGCTCATATACTCAGAACCAGAAAGGGTTCCCATATGTTTACAAGGCATACAAACAGGGGTGGGTGGCACCCAGGGTGTGACTGGGAGGGTGTGATGGTGATGAATTTTATTTGTGAATCTGGCCACATTTGGCATCCACTTTTTTAGTCATATGTCAGCCTAGGTGTTACTGTGTTTTTAATCAGCTGACTTTAGATCACTGCATAAGGTGGGTGAGCCTCACTCAATCAGTTGAAAGCCTTGAGAGGACAGACTGGAGTTTCCCAGAGAAGAGGAAATTCGGTCTCAAGACCATAATGGAAACCTGTCTGGGTTTCCAGCCTGCTGGCCTGAGACTCGCCTGACCCTATAATCCCAGAAGCACTTCCTTAAAATAAATGTCAACACACGTCTCTGAGTCTCTCCACGTCTCTCTCAGTTACCACTTGGGGATTCTCGCTCACATTCGCCCTGAAAAGACGCCACCCCCACTCACCTGCCACTCCGTGTCGAATACGCTCTTGTATTGGATTTCGTAAAGAAGACGCTTGTAGGGCAGGTCAGAACAGGTGACCGTCACAGCGTCTTCATGCCAGCGGAAACTCAAATCTTCTGGGGAGCTGGGTTTCACTGAGAAGGAGAGACAACAGAATGACCGCCACCTCTAGGAAGACAAAGATTCCACATCGCTAACATTATAGGGGTAAGTTTGCTTAGATTCATGTTTTTCTGCCTGCATGAATCCTTCCGTAAATACCTTATGGGATTGAGGGGTTATCTATCGCAGAGGTTTTAACCAGAGCGTCAAGGACCTGTGTGTGGGTCACGGAAGGAACTCTTCGAAATTGTGTGAAAAGTTCTTAAGTATCTGTTATGGGATCCAGAGTGTGTCCTTAAAAAAAGGATGTGTTAAAGTCCTAGCCCCCCCCCCCCAATATCTCACAATACGACTGTGTTTCAAAATGGAATCATTAGAGGTGTAATTATTAAAGATAAGACGGGGGTTAGTGGAGTAGGGTGGGTTCTGATCCTATATCATTGGTGTCCTCATAGGAGGAGACAGACACACAGAGGGAGAAGGGCGTGTGAACACACATAGATGATATACCTCTGGGCCTGTGAAGGTAGAAGGATAGATGGGGCTGATGTCTCTACAAACGAAGGGACACCAAGGGTTACCAGAAAGCCACCAGAAGCCAAGAGACAAGCATGGAACAGATTCTCCCCCACAGCCTCCAGAAGGAGCTAGCCTTGATTTCACACGCTGGGGTCTTTGTAAGTGTGGGAGGGTACATTGCTCTGGTTTTGAGCCACTCGTTTTGTGGTCATTCGTTACTGTCAGTCCAGCAAACCGAAATGAAGACTGAACATGGGAAACGTCACATGAGACTCCTTCCCAGTCAGCTTGTCCTGTACCAAAGGGACACTGAGGTGGGTTAAACGGCGTCCCCCCACAAGAACGTCCAAGTCCTAATCTCTGCCACCTGAGAATGTGGCTTTATTAGTAAATAAGTTCTTTGACGATTTCACCAAGGTAGGATGAGGTCATCGTGGATGAGGGTGGCCCTGAATCCAATGGCCGGTGTCATTGTATTAAGCTGCCCAGTTTCTGGTAATTTGTTATGGCCGCCCTTGGAAGCTGCTACAGAGCCCATGACTGATTTTATGCGCAAGGGGTCCATAGCCCTCATCACGGGCTGAGATAGACTGAGACACTCCATCCGTCAAAAAACAGAAAAAAAAAAAAAGAAAAAAAACCCACCGCTACCTTACAGAAATCTAGAGTAAAGGATAAACATTTTGGAAAGAGGGTTTCATCCTATTTGTACTGTTTTGTAACCCGAGATCGACGGCCAACCTTGGAGGCAGCTGATTAAAACCCATGGGGTGCTATCGAGGGTGCGAGGGCGTTTCTCTCTGTCTGTCTGCTGGGGGCCAGGGGGCCATGCCACATCTTGGGCTTGGTGTCTCACCTCACAGCCTCCACGGGGTCCCCCGGGGTCGCATGCCTGCCCGGTGTGTGTGACAAGACAGACTTTGTAGACGGCCAGTCTCTTCTCCGTTGGAGGAGGAAAGCAGCACGTGGCACTGACTTCTTTTTGGGTACTTACGGTACGCGCTTATCCACTCGCACTTTCGGAAAAGAATATCCGTTCCATTCCCAAGGGAAAAGCACAGGATTTCGTCCTTTCTTGCCTCCAGGAGGCAGCCGGCAGTGTGGCTTTCTTGAACGATGTAGTTGCAGCATGGGCGACTGGCCTCATCACTACTCAACCTGCAGTTACAAAACAGAACGCTTCAGCCGTAGACAGCCTGTGAAAATAGCACCTTGGCACATCGACGGCAAGTGGTGTTTATTCTTTCCAAGGACAAGGACTCTTTCCTACAAGCACAGCAAGAACGATCAGAACAGAAAAGCGTCCCTTCTCTCGAAAGGTGAGGCCCCTTGAATGTCTCCTGGACTGGGCTGAACGCGGGCTTTGCAAAAACATGTCCGTGGGCTAATCCCTGGAATCTGTGAATGACATCGGATTGGGAAATACAGTCAGTGTCGACGTGATTAAAAGGTCCGGACGTAAGATCATCAGGCATGAGACTGTGTCCTAGAGTGAATGCAGGAATCCGTGTAAGAAACACAAGGGAATGGACACAGACAGGGAGCAGAAGCCACATGAAGACACAGGCAGACATGGGAGGGACATTAACCAAGAGACACCTGAGGACTCAGAAGCTGGAAGAGGCAGGAAGGACGCTCCCCTGGAGCCTCTGGAAGGACTATGACCATGACCCTCCTGGATCTCAGTGGTCCTGCCCCCCCCCCACCCCATTCTCAGCGGCCCTGTCACTCCTGGACCTCAGCAGCCCTGCCCACGCTGGATCTCAGACTTCTGGTCTCCAGATCTGGGAAAGCATGAATTTCTGCTGTTGTAAGCTGCACAATTTCCAATACTTTGTCACAACTGCTCCCAGAAAACTAATAAAAGTACAGTTTAACTTGCATGGTAACCATGCCCCTGACTTGAGGACGCATTTGGGGAGGGACGTAGCAAGACTGAAGATGTGTCCGAGGTATCCTACAATGTTAAGTCCAGGCAGTGGCCAGATCAACGATGCCCTTGATAACAAACTGATACTCGAGTGACTTATCTGTGTGAGTGCCTAGGAATCCCAGCGTCTTTTCTTCTTGAGTCTCATTTATCACCCCAATTCACCTTAAAACACAGCTCCTGCCTACACTTTCCCATTGATCTCTTATTGTTCCAAACTGCGAAGAATCAATCACACACCAGATACCTCCCCTTCACAGAATTGAGACTCAACTAATTGGAGAATCCTTTGCTCCCTCGTCTATGCTCCTGTGTTGGAGTGAGTGACACACATAAGCCTGTGATAGGGACACACATTTTCAGAAGGTGGCTGTCGCTAAGCTCGTGTGAAAAATCCCACAAGGTTCACCTTTGCCATGGCTGCAACTCAAGGGAAGTTGTGTCTGTGTCGGTCAGAATCTAGGTGGTTTTGAGCGTGACTCAGTCATCACTCGGTTCCACGTCGCGGGGATCTTTGGTTGCAGTCGCGGTGAGGGCTCGAGGCTAGACCGGCCACAGACATTCACACGTGCACATTCTGACTCTTCCCACGTTCGCTATCTCTGCCTCCCAACTGTTGGCATCTCAGAGGGAGACGTATTTGAGCTCAGAGCACGGTTTCCCCGTCCCGAGAGCACTTACTTGTAGACGAAAGTCAGATTTGTCCCCGAGTATCTTCTCGGGCTCCATGTGACCTGCACAGTCTCAAAGTTAAAGTTGATAATCCGAACCTGCAGGACTGGTTCTGGGTGAAAAGAGACAAATAGGGTGTCTTTTGAGGCAATGCTGAAAACGGTTGGAGGTGTATAAAAAGACAGCAGCACATCTGTCATAAGGATAGTAGAGTGCTTTAAAGGGACAGATAGAATCACAATTGTCTGAAACAAGCCAAGCACTAATTATATCAGTAAGAGCGGCAGGATAGATAAAGGTTGCTCAGGATAGAAGCAAATGTCAGCAGCAAGGCTACAGCTACCCAGGGACGCCTGGGTGGCTCAGTCGGTTAAGCCTCCAACTTTGGTTCAGGTCATGATCTCACAGTTCATGGGTTCAAGCCCTTCATCAGGCTCTGTGCTGACAGCTCAGAGCCTGGAGCCTGGTTCAGATTCTGTGTCTCCCTCTCTCTCTCTCCCTCTCTGTCTCCCTCTACCTCTCCCCTCTCCCCTCTCTCTCTCTCTCAAAAATAAACATTAAAAAAAAAAGATTATAGCTACCTTTCTTGTGATGTTCACAAGAGATAATGGCCATTATTAGAGTAAACAGCACCTATGGAGTGTCAACCATGTGTCTGATGACATCATCTTTTGTAGTCACACGAAGGGCATTAGACACCAGCAAACTCACTGTCTCTCTTGGAACAGCACACATGACAAGTTGAGAAAACGTCTACAGACCAGTGAGTCCTTTGGTCTTGGCTTTTAAAGTTACTTAAGCTTGTGCAGTTTTGATGCTCACAGATGTCTGGGTTAGTCATTGTGAAAGTGGTTAGTGGGTGTATTCTAGCATCGGGAAAATATGCACTGATCCTGAGGGTTACAACAGGCAACTTTCCAAGTGTCAGAGAAGGGAGTAACAATTTGGGGAATAAGGGAGACTAGCATGAATTCAGTGGTGTTGGGTTGGGTTAAAGTGGATAGAGAATAGATAGATAGATAGGTAGATAGATAGATAGACAGACGCGATGGATGGATGGATAGATACATAGATAGGATGGATGGATAGATAGATAGATAGATAGATAGATAGATAGATAGACAGACATGATGGATGGATGGTTAGATAGATATGTAGGTAGATAGATAACCGATGGTTGGATGGATGGATGGATAGATGGAAAGATGACTGATGGGTGGATAGATAGATAGATAGATAGATATAGAGATGGATGGATAGATGGATGGATGGATGGATGGATCAAAAGACACATTTCTAGCACCCAGCAGGTTGTGACTGAGAGGAAGGTGAACAGACACACGTCCACAAATGCTGAGAAAGAGAGTCGGGAAGTCCCCAGGTCAGGGACTCCCACTCCACATTCAGTTCTGGGTTCAGCCCCCATCCCCACCCCTCAAGCAGGAGGCAAATACATGTCCTGGTGGTATCGCCGTGTGCTCAGCTCTGACATCTCTGGGCTGGAGAGTTTGGCCTGATGAACACTCATGGGGTCACATCCCACCTCATGGTCCAGAATTAACCATTCTCTCTCACTGTGGCCCCACAGCAATCCAAATCCAATCTTGTGTTTCACTAATGTGTCCCTCAGGAGCTCCTACCAATATTCTCACACAATGGACCAATGACTGTCTACACTGTGGAAATGAACCAAGACCACCCGAACCAGAACAAGCAGAAGAGGCTTGTTGAAAGCTTCCCGTACCATGTGATTGGCCGGAGGAGCGTATGTGGCTCTCTCTGATTGGTTCTGAGGTGGAAGCGTGGATGCAATTTAGGGAAGTCGTCGGATATGGACTCAAGAGGCCGGTTTCCTGGACAGGTTGTCCAGGTTGCGTATCAGAGCTCTGTTTTCATAGATCATTTGGCCATCGGCCATCTGCGTAGTCTGTCTTTCCACGCCCTGCATTTTGGCAATCTGGCTTCCATTAATCCACACAGCTATCCGACTTATTCTAGTTTTCTTTTTCCAATCTGGTTGATGACATCACATCACCCACTGTGCCCAGCCCTGTGCTCAACACGTGGAAAAAGCTTCAGGAAAGACATGTTGAACTGATAAGCAAAGGCATGTAAACAAGTTGCACTCTCTGCGAAAACTCCCGTCATGGGACTCTGGGTCTATCACAGCCTCTGAAAATCAAAGGCAGAATGAGGGGTATGAATTTTCCTTGAGTTTTTAAGGAAGCCTTTCTAATGCTCAGAGTGTGCAGAATACTTCTGTTCTGTGCTGGCCATTGTTCCTGATGTAACTGATCTCGACCTTCATGCATCGGTCCCAGAAATAGAGAGAGAGAGGTCAAGAAGGACGTTCTGGCTTCTGGAAACCCCTGATCTTCCAAAGGGGAACGAGTGTCCATTTCTGATGGTGAACACCTTCAGGTTCTGAAAGGGAGGGAACTTGACTGCTCAGTCCTCAGCAAACATTAGGTTAGATTTTTTGACCTCCGTCTGAGGGAAATGTCTGATTGATAAAGCCAGACAGCTCAATCCACCAGCAGGAAAGCAGAAGTGGTCTTGTGGTTTCATCTGATGAGTTGGCTGCAGGGACAGGAGGCAGCTTCCTCGATTCGAGGAGGAGAAACAGGGACGTCAGTTGGGCATCTGACTTTGGCTCAGGTCATGATCTCACAGTTCACAGGTTTGAGCCCCACGTTGGACTCTGTGCTGGCAGCTCGGAGCCTGCAACCTGCTTCCCCCTCTCTCTCTGAGCCCCTCCTCCCCATCTCTCTCAAAAATAAATAAACATGAAAAGAATTTAAAAAGAAATAAATAAAGGAGAAAGAAAAGGTAGCCCCTGTGTCCCTGTTGCTTCCTTCCAAGGATGGACTGAGGCATTCCTGTCAAGCGTGCGTGAGGGACATGTCTGGGGTCCTCAACACGGGGGTGTGGGCAAGACATCTCTGAGAAGGAGACGTAATCCATGGGAGGCTCCCCACTGACCGTACAAAATGTTTTCGTGCAGCACAGTGCTGCTGTTGAGGCAGTGGGACCTGAGATTAGCAACCCTTTGTAAGGGCTCGGGTGCGGTTTGCAAAGTACAAAGGAAAAATTTGCTTGTGCATGTGGTCCTCACCCCTGCCCTGTGCCTTGCAAAGGCAAATCTAAATTTAAAAATAAAAGACCTCATTGTTCCTGTTAAAAATAAACAGGGCGTCTGGCTGGCTCAGGCAGTGGACCGTGAGATTCTCGATCTTGGGGTTGGGATTCACGTTGGCTCTTGAGAGTACTTTAAAGGCGTCTTCCAATTATTAAAACATAATTTAAAATCTAAAATAAAATAAAATAAACTATCTTTTCTCCATAAAATAAAATAAACTATCTTTTCTCCATTGGATGAAGCCAGTTAGCTCAACACAGATGGTCACATCCATGAATTTAGGGAGAACTTTGTATGACAAACAGTACTGAGGAGGCTCCTACTGGGGAGCTAGTGATCGCTTGTCCCTGAAATACGTGTGTAGTGGGTTCTGCCCACCAGCTCTGTAAAAGGGTTTCCATCTTCGCAAATCTCTTTAACGGATTGCATGGGAGTCAGATGGCGTTGAGGCTGAATGTTTATTTTAACATATGATGGTTCTTCTCCTTTGTGGAGGAGACTTCTGGAAGGGCAGCCATTTTGCCTCTGATTAAATTTTCCAGACAGGGTGAGGAGAACCCACACGTCTGTAGGAATTACCCACCCTCCTGGGCCACGGGTCCGCCTGTTATTTCCACGGAACGATGCCATCTGAGTCTTGTGGTCTGAGGGGTGCCATCTTTGAACATCAGTGGCTCAGCAACAAGGAACTTTTTGGAAAAGGTGCTTTACCCCACTGGTGTTGGTCACAAAACGTGCAAATTTTACTAGATGCGATGAATTTATTGGGTTCTGTCAAGAGGCAAAGATGTAAAACTGTAGAACCTGTAGGACAGACAGCCTAGTGACGCAAGCTGTCTGTCCAGAGGGTGGGGGTGAGGGAGAGAGAGACAAAGGTCTTTGGGGCACTGATTTCCAGACTTCATCAATAGTTCATGAGAATCCACACTTCCGTGGAGACACCCTCATGCACAAGATGGTGGGGCCAGGAGATGGGGCGGGGGCGCAAGGCCACGTTTCATGCGGACTGAGTTTTAGTTTGGGAAGCTGAGAACATTCTAGAAATGGATGGAGGGATAGTTGCACAAAAATGTGAATGTACTTAATACAGTGCTTAACATGGAAATTTTTACATATAGTCTACCATAATTGTTTAATTTTTTTAATGTTTGTTTATTCCTCAGAGAGCGAGAGAGAGAGAGAGAGAGAGAGAGAGACCATGAGTGGGGGAGGGGCAGGGTCAGAGGGAGACACAGAATCGGAAGCAGGCTCCAGGCTCCGAGCTGTCAGCACAGAGCCCGACACGGGGCTCGAACTCACGCACCATGAGATCATGACCTGAGCTGAAGTCGGACGCTCAACCCATGAGCCCCCCAGGAGCCTCAGTTTACCATAACTGTTTAAAACAGAATAAGCAACTTAATTTTGTAAAAATTGTATCTGACCACATAATTTTATGATACCTCACGACCTGGTCTTGGGAGCAACCTAAGAAAGGGTTGAAAAGGGGGCGCGTGGGTGGCTCAGTCGGTGAAGCGTCCAACTCTTGATTTGCAGGGCAGGTCATCGGTTGACCTGATGGTTCATGACACGGAGCCCCCCCCAGGTCGGGCTCTGTGCTAATGGCCTGGGGCCTGCTGGGGATTCTCTCTCTTCCTCTCTGTCTCCTCCTTCCCATTCTCTCTCTCTCTCTCTCTCTCTCTCTCTCAAAATAAATAAACATTTTTAAAAGACTATTCTATCAAAAAGAAAAAAAAAAGACAAATGGTTGCAATGAATTCTTCTGATTCTGATCATGTTTTCTATACAGACAGAAGAGGTGAGTAATGGATCACGAGAATTTGCTGCAACGAGGGACTCTGCCCCCAAAGAGCCCTGGGTATTTCTGGGGTGAGTACACAAGGTCCCATCAGAGCAGTGGGTCACGGGGCCAGTGGGCGGGGGGTGGGGGGGGACCACGGCGTCACAAGGTAGGCAATGTCACTTAGAATGCTTGCCCACTTCCCATTCCCGGGGGCCCTCGGGTTTCCAGTAACGAGACCACTGACAACCCAACACCCACGGCGTCGGTCGAGTAGGAAGGTGTCTGAATCTACTCCTGAAACGAATACGACACTCTTCGTTGACTACCTTGAGTTTAAGTGACAAAAAGAACCAAGGTTTTTTTTTAAGCTGGGGGGTGCCCGGGGGGGGTTCAGTGGAATGTCTGACTTTGGCTCAGATCATGACTTCAGGGTTCATGGGTTTGAGCCCCATGTCCGGCTCCCTGCTGTCAGTGGGCATCCGCCTCTCTGTCCCTCTCTCTCTGCCCCGTGGCTTTCTGAGTCCCCGTAGATTCACGACGGGACACCCTGGGTTCCCAGTACTTAGTTCCGAAGGCTTTCCCAGCTGCAATGACTCGGGGGGAAGGCAGGTCCCTTGTAAGAAGGGCGAGCAAACCACAGATGCCTTTCAGCAAGAAAACCAGTGTCGGTGTTTTCTGAGAAGTTACCAGAAAGGCTTTCAGTGCGTTCAGCTTGACCCTGAGCCATCAGTGGGTCTGTCTGTCCACCTCTGTCTGGTAAAGACGCCTAGAGGCTCCTGCTGATGGATGTGCTTCCAGCGGGTCAGAACCCACAACTGGTCTAAACCCAGGGTGTCTGGGGGGCTCCGTCGGTTAAGCATCCGACTCTTGATTTGGGCTCGGGTCCTGATCTCACGGTTCGTGGGTTCGAGCCCCGCATCGGAGTCTGTGCTGATGGCTCAGAGCCTGGAACCCGCTTCGGATTCCGCGTCTCCCTCTCTCTCTGCCCCTCCCCCACTTGCACTCTGTCTCTGACTGCACACAGCCTGGGAATCACCAGGCCAGCCCGGGGACCCCCCCATCCAGGCTCCCTCGAACCCCTTCCTGGGCCGGCTGGAAACCCCGTGTGTCATCAGCAGACCATAGCAAACAGGTGCCCACGGACCCTTGCCAGCCAGGGGCGTAAGCAGGCAGTGTGACAGTTCAGAACCGAAAAGTCCCTGTGTGCCCTCGGTGGCTCCCATCTCCACCACCCGCCAGGCTAGAAAATCAAGTCCAACCTGTTTGGGAGGGAAGGACACCTGCCCCCAGGCTCTCCGCCCTCTCTCGCTGGCCCGTTCTATCAAAGCTTGTAACATATGAGCCTGGGCCGGGAAAGAAGGTTCTGGAAACTAGCAGGCACGGGTTCAGACAACACACACCTGTGACGGCCTGACACGGTGGGGACACCCTCATGTCCGTCCGAGGATCTCTGGTGACTTGCTCTCGTCACCAGCAGACACACGTTAATTGAAAGCAAACCCTTGGATCTCTTGCAAGAAGGGCAGAAAGAACCGTGAAACCACCCAGAGTCTCGGTGGGGCACCCAGGGGCTCTTTTATTTATTTATTTTCCCATTCACGCCTGATCCATTCAAACGCCATCAATAATGAGCCCTCTGTGGGGCGCCTGGGGGGCTCAGCTGGTTATGCATTAGCTCTGGATTTCAGCTCAGGTCATGATCTCGGGGTTTGTGAGTTTGAGCCCTGACTCGGGCTCGGTGCTGACAGTGCGGAGCCTGCTTGGGATTCTCTCTCTCTGACTGTGCCCCTCCCCTGCTCATTTTCTCTCTCTCTCTCTCTATCCCTCTTTCTGCCCCTCCCCTGCTCTCTTGCGCTCTCTCTCTCAAAATAAATAAATAAACATGAAAAAACAACAGTGTCCCTTCACATCAGAGAAATTCAGGTTTTCAGAGACTCAGAGAACTGTCCAAGCTCCTTGTTGCTTTTACAAACAAAAAACAAAGAAAAAGACACTGTAGTTGCAAAAGAGAAAAAAAAAGATAAGAAAGAAAGAGAAAGAGAGAGAAGGAAGGAAGGAAGAGAAAGAAAGAAAGAAAGAAAGAAAGAAAGAAAGAGAAGGAAGGAGTGAAGGAAGGTAAGAGAAAGAAAGAAAGAAAGAGAAAAAAGGAAGGAAAGGAGAGAAAGAAAGAAAGAAAGAGAGAAAGAAGGAAAGAAAGAAAAGAAGGAAGGAAGAAACAAGAAAAGGAAGGAGTGAAGTAAGGAAAGAAAGAAAGAAAGAAGAAAAGGAAAGAAAGAAAGAAAGAAAGAAAGAAAGAAAGAAAGAAAGAGAAAGAAAGAGGGAGAGAGAAAGAAGGAAGGAAAGAGAAGGCAAGAAAGAAAAGAAGGAAGGAAGGGAAAGGGCAGGGAAGGGTACGTTCAACTCAAGGACACTCTGTGTGCACATGTCACCGCATCTGCACGGTGGCTCACCCTGTCCCGAGTCCCCCGAAGCCGTCGCACGTCCCAGCAGAAACAGGGCGGCCGCTGCACAGGGCAGGAAGACTGTCCTCATGCTGGGACAGAGGGGAGGCAGTGAGCAGAATCTGTGCCCTGACGCCTAAGGCACAGAGGTCACCCTGTTTTTAAAGAGTGGAACAGAAACAAGGAAATGACAACGGGAAGCAGGGTGGATCTTAAAAAGATGACTCTTGAGAAAAAAAAAAAAAAAAAACACAAAAACCAACATCACGACCAAAAAGCGACATCAGTCTTGCATCCACGCTAACGAGCTGGGCTCCAAGCCTTCCCGGCTGGTCGGGACCATCCTGAGAGGATTGGGCTCCTGCAGCCACTTTGTGCTCAGGGGTGCTGGACAGCAGGCTTCAAGGTCACCCAGAGGCACAGACATTTGGTGCCCCCTCCCCGTCTGTCTCCAGCCGCGTGGGCGAGAGCCTGGCATCCCTACGGTCACACTCGGGGGACTTTCAGAATTCGAATGACGAATCTTTTTTTTTTTTTTTGGTCTCAGGGTTATGAGTTCAAGCCCCCCACTGGGGATCGAGATGACCTTCAAAAATGTTTCTCTTCAATTCTACTACTAATAACAGTGATTTCTGTATTTGCAAAAACAGCCCCAGTTACCAAGCATTTTCACAGACACTCACAGAATTTGTGACCAGAACGACATAGGCAAAAACAAAACAAACAAAACAAAATAAAGCAGGAATAAGTTTATTCCAGAGTTAAAAACTGTGCGTTTAGGGGCGCCCGGGTGGCTCAGTCGGTTGAGCATCTGACTCTCGGTTTCAGCTCAGGTCACGATTTCACGGTTTGTGGGTTTGAGCCTTGCATCAGGCTCTGTACTGACAGCCTGGAACCTACTGGAACCTGCTTGGGATTCTCTCTCTCTCTCTCTCTCTCAAAAATAAATAAACTTTTGAAAAAACCTGTGTTTCTGAGAAGCTAACAGTGAGCTGTCTTCCAATCACGTGTTAAGTGCAGGGTGACTCAAGTCCTCCTGGCCCGAGACCAGGGATCTGTCTACCCAGAACATTCTGCACATCCTAAGTCCAACACTGGTCACCCTGGGCTAACATCAAGATGCTGGCAGGCTGGCATTCCCACTGGAATTTCTAGGGGAGAGGCCGATTTCTTGCCCTCCCACCTGCTAGAAGCTCCCTGGATTCCTTGACTCTTAGTCACTCCTACCTCCCTCCAACCTCTGCTGCCATGGGCACATCTCCTTCTCTGACTCTCACCTTTCTGCCTCCCTCATATAAATAAGGACCCTGTGCCCAACTGGATAATCCAGATTAATTGTCCCCATCTGCACATCTGCAAAATCACATCTGCCAAAGCACTTTTGTCATGTAAGGTAACATATTCATAGATTCCAGGGATTAGGAGGTAGATATCATAGTGTCATAGCCGATAGATAGATAGATAGATAGATACATAGATACATAGATAGATACATAGATATGATGGATGGATAGATAGATAGATAGATAGATAGATAGATATGATGTATGGGCAGGTGGATGGATGGATGGATGGATGGATGGATGGATGGAAAGATGGATGGATGGATGGATGATAGATAGATAGATAGATAGATAGATAGATATGATGTATGAGTGGGTGGATGAATGGATGGATGGATGGATGAATGGATGGATGGATGATAGATAG
Organism: Leopardus geoffroyi; assembly: GCF_018350155.1. NCBI lineage: Eukaryota > Metazoa > Chordata > Mammalia > Carnivora > Felidae > Leopardus > Leopardus geoffroyi. The sequence continues at coordinate 839,514 of NC_059343.1, forward strand.
ATAGATAGATAGATAGATACATAGATAGATACATAGATATGATGGATGGATAGATAGATAGATAGATAGATAGATAGATAGATATGATGTATGAGTGGGTGGATGAATGGATGAATGGATGGATGAATGGATGGATGGATGGATGGATGATAGATAGATAGATGATAGATACATAGATAGATACATAGATATGATGGATGGATAGATAGATAGTTAGATAGATAGATATGATGTATGAGTGGGTGGATGAATGGATGGATGGATCGATGGAAGGATGGATGGATGGATGGATGGATGATAGATAGATAGATAGATGATAGATACATAGATAGATACATAGATATGATGGATAGATAGATAGATAGATATGATGTATGGGCAGGTGGGTGGATGGATGGATGGATGGATGGATGATAGATAGATAGAATGGATGGGTGGATGGATAGACATAAATAGATGGACAATCTCATGCTAAGGACAGGCTTCTCCACCTTGTCACTGAGGACATGTGGGGCTGGACCACTCTATGTTGTGGGGCGTCCTTTGTACTGTAGGATGTTGAGTAGTGCCCCTGATCTCTACCCACCAGGTGCTAACAGCAGCCTCACCAAGTCATGACACCCAAACGTCTCCAGACATCACCAAATGTCCCCATGGGGGGGTGTCATCCCCTTAACTCTCCTCCACCCCACCATCCTCCCTGCTGTCCTAGAGAACCTGGAGTCTCTAGCTCTTTTCGGGGGTGGGGGGGGCTTGTCTTGCGGAAACTTCACCTCAGGATGTTTACATACAAAAGGGAGAAATGCCGGTGGACAACCCAGAAAGAAATGGCAGGAGAGGCCAACGTGAGAAGATGGTCAAGTGTTGCTCTGGCTCTCCTGTGACTTAGGAATGGTGATTTGGTGAGATTCGAATTTTATGGAAAGAGACACATGTGTAGTTTCCCCCCAAAGTGGACTATCACAGCTAATCAGGTCAACCACATGAAAAAGAGTGTTTGTCCCTTGGGAGGGCCGAAGAAGCCCGAGGAGAAATTTGGAATACACGATGTTCTCCAGCACCTCCTTGTAAGCCAGTAGGGAGGGTCCCACATGTGTTACTGCTGGACACACTGAAACTCATGGTTCCAAGAAGGCAGACGGGTGGGAAAAGCATTTCAGTAGACGCAGGCCATCTTTCTGATATTCTCTGGCCCTCCCCCCTTTCACGGGGGAAGAAAATAATTGGGGGAAATCAGGAGAAAATGAGCAGCCAACACTCGCGTCCCTTGTGCACGCAGCTCTGAAGGCTATCATCATCTCTCATGGAGATGAGACATAAGCACACCTCCTACCTCCTTTCTTCATCATCTCCACTCAAAACCACAAACTGATATTGTGTTGTTCGTATTTCACAATGCCAGACATTTGCGATGAATCACCAACCAAGAAAAAAAAAGGACGGGGTTGTAAAACATGAGTTCGAATGTCACTAAAAATGTCAGCGCTTCTCTAGGAAGAATGCTTTCCTTGTGTCTTTCATACGTTAGTTTCTACACGTCTGGCATGTAGGGGTTACTTCGTTATCTATTTTGGTTATCTGTATGGAACAAGTCACCCCACAATGTCGTAGCACAAAGGAACCCCAAGCTGCTGTTACGTCTCCTGATTCTGCGAGTGGACAGGACTCAGCGGCTCTACATGGCCTTGGCTTGTGCCGTAGGCAATTGCAAGACTTCAAAGGATAGAATGTTCTAGATGGCCCCTTCATACTCCTGGTAGCTGAGCTGACTATCATCCAAGAGTTTTGGTAGGACCTTCACCAACTGCAAGACTCGACAGGATAGAATGATCCAGTTGGCACACCCTCATTTCCCCCACCTTCAATTGCCCAAAGCCAAGTGAGGGGCCACCCCAGACTCAAGAGGAGAGAAACAGGGGTCCGCCTCTCCTCGGGGGTTGCTGTAAAGAATTCACACTCATTTTGATTGCTCTCTAGTAGCGATCTCTTTTGAATGAGATTTGTGTTATTTCCAGAAGAGACATTTCATTCTTACATCGACTCAAGGTAAGATGTGTTCATCCCAATGACAGTTGCCTCTAGAAATGGCTAAGCCTCCACCAGCCTTTCATGTCAAGCTCCTTCTGTAATTAATTGTGTCAGAATGTGCATGGAGAGATGATCTCTTATCTTGAGTCTCGCCGGCTTTATTTCTGAATCTGCCCAACACGCTAGATATAATCGTGAAAAAAGGCGTCGGTGCAGCTGAAAGTCGTGAGCGACGCGGTTTGCTATCAGATTCATCTCTGAGCGAAAATGGGTCCCGGTTTACTCTGCTGTAGGGACCATTATATAACAGAAGTGTTTCCCCACCCCAGCGGAGAAGACTGCACTAGAAGGGAGGGATACAGGACAGTGGGGCTTGTATGCTACAGGACCACGTGAAAAGCTGTTATTTCATTTGTTTCGGTAGAGATGGGAAGATGGGAAGATACACAGGGTCCGATCCAGAACCTTCTAGAGTGGAGGGGGGGTTGGCTTCAGAGGGTGCACAAATGGACACAGGGCTGCACATGTCCGGACCGGAGAGAAGAGAGCCTGGTCTGCGTGCACTTATGTTACGTTTGTGTCTGTTCCCGTCACTTCTCTGAGCCGACAGAGACAAGCAGCACGGAGCACAGATCAGTGGACATCACAGGCCAAAGAAAACCAGACTCCTCAACTGCATGGTTTTTTTTTTTCTGGGCCACATAATTACAACGTCTAGCACGCAGGGCCGAGTCAGCTGAATAACAGTCCCTAAGGAAACAACTGAGTCCTAGCAGCAACACATGAACAGGAGTCCCTGTTCATCGCTATCCCAGTATCCTGCCTTCCCTTGCTCTGCCTCCCCCTCCCCCAACCCGGCCTTGCTTCTCACAGAAGATACCAGGAAGCAGTCACTGGTGACCAACGTCCTGGGCAAATGCGGGAGAAGTAAACCAGTTCTCCAGACTTTTCCTCAACAAAGGAAGTGCGACTGGAGTAAGCAAAACTTTTTCATTCGTGATGTGATAAAGTCTCATAAACAAAATTACATGAAACACTAGCTAAGTGGAGACCTAAATAAATACATACATAAACAATGGGTGTCGATTGTTGATATGATAGGGCTCTGTCAGTCTGGGTATACAGCTTCCCGGGAGCGTGGGGTCCACCCTGTGTCCAACACACAGAAAGAGTATAATTCTGAAAGCTGATGGAGTGAATAAATGCATGCATGAATAAATATATAGATCGATGGATGGATGGATGGATGGACGGACAGATGGATGGATGGATGGACAGACACAAGGACAGATGGATGGATGGATGGATGGATGGACAGACACAAGGACGGATGGATGGATGGATGGATGGACACAAGGACGGATAGATAGATGGATGGACAGATGCATGGATTATGGATGGATGGATGGATGGATGGATAGATAGATGGATGGATAGATGCATGGATAGTGGATGGATGGATGGATGGACGGATAGATAGATAGATAGATGATAGATAGGTGAATGAGTGAGTGAATGAATGAATGAATGAATTGATGGGTGCATGGTTGGGTGGGTGGGTGAAAACATGAAAGAATCATCCACTCTTGGTTTGAAAGATCCCTTATAGATGTTAAAATGGGTTGACTTTGTCCCTCAAAAAAGATGTTGAAGTCCTACCTACAAGAACTTATGAGTATCCCTTAATTGGAAATAAGGTCTTTTCAGATGATTGCATTAGGTGAGAGACTTTGAGTGGGCTCTAATCCAATATGACTTGTGTCCTCATAAAAAGGAGAACTTGGATATGCAGACAGACATGTACAGAGGGAAGACCATATGAAGACAGAGGGAGAAGACGGTCGTCTGCAAGCTGAGGAACACCTGGGGGTCCCAGAACTAAGAGGGAAAGGGATTTGTCCTCACAACCCTCAGAAAGAACCCACTCTGCCAACACTTTGACGTCGGACTTCTGGCCTCCAGAATGGTGAGGCGGTAAATTTCTGTACTCCTGAAGCTACCCGTGCACGTACTTTGTTAATGCATCCCTGAGAAACTCACAAAGGCGTCATCCTAACCTTCAATGGGTCAACAAGCTTGTTATGGACAGAGTGGCTCCTTCCACTTCTGAATGGCTGCAATGAACAGAAAATCCACCTGTCACCCCGCACCCCCTTTTCAGACATGGAGATACAATGCTGGTTTCCAGGTTAAATGAGGCGCATTCCTTCATGAATTCTCAGATCCCCCAGCAGCCTGGTCTCCCTCTTAACAATGTGCCCTGATTCAAGATGGCGGCCCTTCCTCTGCAGACTTCATTCACATGGCTGAACAGTCATATAAGAAAGGGGGTCGGGGCGCCTGGGTGGCATAGTCGGTTAAGCGTCCGACTTCAGCCAGGTCACGATCTCGCGGTCCGTGAGTTCGAGCCCCGCGTCGGGCTCTGGGCTGATGGCTCAAAGCCTGGAGCCTGCTTCGGATTCTCTCTCTCTCTCTCTCTCTCTCTCTCTCTGCCCTTCCCCTGTTTGTGCTGTGCCTCTCAAAAATAAATAAAAACATCTAAAAATGTTTTTAAATAAATATTTAAAAAATTAAATACACAAACAAAATGAAAGGGCACGTTTGTTGTGATGAGAGATTCACGTCCATCATTAAAAAAAAAAAAAAAAGACAACATTGTACTCCAGCATCCCATGCCTACAGAAAAGTGCCCATATCCAAAGGGAACTTCTGGATGGACTTTTGCAGAGGGAATATGGTCGGTCAAGAATCCAGGTCAAGAACCACACTCTGGCCAGTTCCCCCAGTGCTCAGCCCCCTCCGGTATTTTATCCCAACACCCAACTGGCCGGCCGGTGACCCCATGATCTTTTTCAAAAGCTGAGACCCAGACAAAGACCCAGCTGCCCATAAGCATGGTGCAGAATCATACTAAGGAAATACTTGCTTCGATGTTGCTCCGTGTCCTCTGCTCCCATGCTCTCATGCTCTTCAGATAGAATCCTCTTCTGATGTTGCAAGTCCCAAGACAGACTATTATGGGTAACTGGTAGACCCCACGGCCACCACTCCAGAAGGTGCGTGAACACAAGAGGAAGGGGAGGGGAGGGAACCTGCTCAATGTCTTTTCATGAGATTATTTCTAGAGCGGTTTTACGTTTATGGCAAAAGTGAGCGGAAAGTACCAGGAGTTTCCGTATGCTCACACAGATAGTTTCTCTGTTGTCAGTCTTGTGTCTATCCAATACATTTGATATAACGGATGAGCCAATACTGATACATTATCATTAGTGCATCAACGTTCATCGATGTATTTTAAATGTGATGTTATTATTACATGGAGACATTCTTATTAACTAGTTAATAACAGTCTATGTTAAGGTTCTTTCTTGGTGATGCCCATTCTGTGGGTTTGGGGAAACATACAATGACATGAACCCATCTTTACATGATCATACAGGGTGTCTTCACTGCCCTAAAAGCCCTCTGTGCCTCACCTGCGCATCCCTCCCTTTCGGATCCCTGGCCATCACCAATCTGTCTCTGTCTGCATGATTTTCCCTTCTCCAGAATGTCCCAGAGGTGACCAATCTTGTTTCTGTCTCCATGGTTTTCCCTCTTCCGGAATGTCCCAGAGGTGGGATCAGACTCTACGGAGTCTTTTCAGACTGGTTTCTTTCACTTAGTAATGTGTGTGTTTAATGTTTCTCGACGCCTTTTCATGCTTGAAAGCTCATTCGTTTTTAGTGCTGAATAATATTCCGTTGTCTGCATGGACCACAGTTTATTTATCCATCCGTCTGCTGAAGGACACCTTGGTTGCTTCCAAGTGTGGGCAATTATGAGGAAAGCTGCTGTAAACGTCTGTAAATAGGTAGGTAGATAGATAATAGAGAGATAGGTAGGTAGACAGATGCACTCATAGAAGATTCATAGATGATTCATAGATAGATACATACATACATACATAGATATGTACACACATAGATACATAGATATAATAGATACATATGAATGATGGATGGATGGATCGATGGATAGATAGATATAGAGATATAAAGATAGACATAGAGAGATAGACTCATAGACGATTGATAGGTAGGTAGGTAGATACATAGATGGGCTCATAGATGATTTATAGACAGATAGATACAGAGATAATAGATAGATATAAATAATGGATGGATAGATGATAGATCAATCGATAGATAGATATAGACATAATAGATAGATATAAATGATGGATGGATAGATGATAGATTGATAGATAGATAGATACAGAGGTATAAAGATAATAGATATAAATGATGGATGGATAGATGATAGATCAATCAATAGATAGATATAGACATAATAGATATAAATGATGGATGGATAGATGATAGATAGATAGATAGATAGATAGATATCATGGTATCATGGGTGGGTGGATGGATGGATGGATAGATGATAGATAGATAGATAGATAGATAGATAGATAGATGGATATAGAGGTATAAAGATAATAGATATAAATGGTGGATGGATAGATAGATAGATAATTCATAGATGATTGATGATCGGTATGTGGATAGATAGGTAGACTTCTCAATTCAACACAGCTCACATTGGGGTGCATGACTCAGATGTGGGGCACCCTGTGCACTGTAGGATGTTGAGAAGCATCCTTGGTCTCCACCCACCACATGCCAATAGCCCCACACAGTTGTGACAACCAAGAGCGTCCCCAGAGCGCTGACGTACGTGGGCACAGGGCAGGCAGACACAGTGGCATCAGACTTGCCTGCAGAAGCCTATTGATCATAGGTATGGTTGCCATCTACTGGTAGTTGAGTTTGAGTAAAGTGGACCACCCTCCATATTGGGTGGGCCTCACCCAATCACTTGAAGTTCTTCACTGCGAAAATAAAAGCTTCCAGATAAAGACATTAATTCTGCCTCAAGGCTGCAAAATAGAAACCCTGCCTGAGTTTCCAGCCTGCTGGCTTCCCCTACAGGTGTCCAAGTTCCCAGAACCACAATTGCATGAGCCAATTCCTTAAAATAAATATACACGTGTGTATAAATGTATATACACACACAGTTGATTGAATTGATGTCTGTTGAGGTGTAAAATAGCCCACTGAGTTAAAAGCACGTTTTCTTTCAGGACAGGATCCAACCATCGCACTTGTAGGTACAGACGCCCCCCTCAAAAAAAAAATTGGAAGTGAGTCTGGGGTCTCTGGGGTGAGGGATGGGGATTTGGGGTGAGTCTGGGGGTCTCTGGAGTGAAGGATAGAGATTTTGGGTGAGTCTGGGGTCTCTGGGGTGAAGGATGGAGATTTGGGGTGAGTCTGGAGGTCTCTGGAGTGAAGGATAGAGATTTGGAGTGAGTCTGGGGGTCTCTGGGGTGAGGGATGGAGATTTTGGGTGAGTCTGGGGGTCTCTGGGGTGAGGGATAGAGATTTTGGGTGAGTCAGGGGGCCTCTGGGGTGAAGGATGGAGATTTGGGGTGAGTCTGGGGGTGTCATGGGTGAGGGAAGGAGATTTGGGGTGAGTCTGGGGTCTCTGGGGTGAGGGATGGAGATTTCAGATGAGTCTGGGGGTCTCATGGGTGAGGGATAATGATGTGAGGTGAGTCTGGAGGTCTCTAGGGTGAGGGATGGAGATTTGGGGTGAGTCTGGGGTCTCTGGGGTGAGAGATGAAGATTTGGGGTGAGTCTGGGGGTTTCTGGGCTGAGACATGGAGATTTGGGGTGAGTCTGGGGTTTCTGGAGTGAGGGATGGAGCTTTGGGGTGAGTCTGGGGGGTCTCTGGAGTGAAGGATGGAGATTTGGAGTGAGTCTGGGGGTGTCATGGGTGAGGGATAGAGATTTGGGGTGAGTCTGGGGTGAGGGATGGGGATTTGGGGTGAGTCTGGGGGTCTCTGGAGTGAAGGATGGAGATTTGGAGTGAGTCTGGGGGTGTCATGGGTGAGGGATGGAGATTCGGGGGAGTCTGGGGTGAGGGATGGGGGTTTGGGGTGAGCCTGGGGGTTTCTGAAGGGAGCTGAGGGTCTCGGTAATGAGTAAGGGAAAATGGGGAGCGAATTTTCCAGCCCAAGATGCCACCTGATTTTCCAGAGCCGGTTGTTTTGAAGAAACTGCCGACGGGGGGCCTGTCTGGTGGGAGGTGCTGTGACGCTGGAGACATTTACATTTGTAAGGAAATCTGCGGGTGTGAGGGGGTCTCCCTCAGGGGACCAGGATGTGGGGGAGGGGCTCGGAATCCAGGAAACTCCCCCGCCCCCTCCAGGAAGGCGGCGGGGACTGAAATCTGCTGGAGGACCGCCCCCCACTCCACTGCCCTTCCCCCCCAAGGCCTCCCAGAAGCGTGTTGGTTTCCCGGGGCTCCTGGGGCCGGTTTGATTTTCTCCTCCTAATCCGTCTCATGTCTGATGCTTAGACCAGAGAGTAAAGCTTTGGATAGAGAACGATGTTTCGTCCCCAGCAGAAATTTGGGGCGAAAGGGGTTTCTGGGGTGAGTGATGGAAATTTGGGGTGAGTCTCAACTCTGTGGAGTAGGTTATGGAAATCTGGGGTGATCCATGGGTCTCTAGGGTAAGCGATGGAAATCTGGGGTGATTCTGGGGTCCTCAACATAGTGATGGAAATTTGGGGTGATTCTGAGGGGTCTCAGGTGAATGGTGCAAATGCAGGGTGGGTGGGGGGTTCTGGGGTGAGTGATGGAAATCTGGGCTGAGTCTGGGAATCCTCAGAAATCGGGTAACTGACCCGCACCTTTGGAGAGACACCAGGGCAGGTGAGGTGGGGGTTTCGCAGGAATGTGCCAGAAAGGGGGGGACACGAAACCTCCGTGCAAAGGTTGACTTTGCAAAAATCCTACGTTTAACGCTCTCCTGGGACAAGTTTGCAAAACAATAAAAAGCTGGAAAAAGAGCTCGCACGCATCAAAGTGCAGCGACCACCCCCCGCAAGGTGGCCCCTGGGGAAACCGTGGCTGAGAAGACCCGAAACCCGGAGGGGGGAAGCTAATCTCCAGTTTAAAAGGTAAAAAAAGTTACAGAAAGACTTTCTGTGCCTTTCTGCCCCGGGCTCGGGCACCAGCCTCTTCCGGGAGGGCTGGGGCTGAAGTTTGGACCCCGAGGGCAGCAGGACCACACCCTTTCCCTCCCTCGGGCCCCACTGGACGCCCCGCGAGCGGGGGGAAGTCTTCGTCCGTCGGAGGCACCAGGCTGAGTGTGCAGAGAAACCTTCCGGGAGCAGCCCCGTGTCCCAGGGTCGGCTCTGGCACGGTGACGGGGAGGCATCCCAGCTTCCCCAAGCCCAGAGTGGGGGCGCCCGTCCTGGCCTCCGTGAAGGGACGCGTGCGCTGCCCTCAGCCAAGGACGGGTCCCCGAGTCCCGTGATGGCCCTACCTTTATGGACAGGACGCCCTCTCCACCCGCCTGGGCCCACCGGGTGTTCTGGAGGCAGAGAGAGAGAGCTGCTGACCCCTAGTGACCGAAAGTTCCAAGTCAAGCCACGGCCCAGAAGACCAGGGGACACAGGACTTGAGGGCAAGGCTCTGAACTCAGGACCCGCCCAGGCACCCGCTGGAAAAAGGACCTGAATGGTTTCGTGGCCCAAGCTGATGCCTATGGCTGTTCTAGGCAGTGTCCCCCAGTGGGTGGAATTGTGTCCCCCAAAGTTATGGGTTGATTCCCGGGAATAGGCTCTCATATGCAGATGTAATCAAGTGTGAGGTCATTGGAGCGGCCCTGAATCCAATGGCAGGGTCCTTGTAGGAGACAGAAGGGGAGACACAGACACAGAGGAGAAGCCGCGTGAAGGGGCAGGCAGAGACGGGAGGGACGCGGCCACGAGACCAGGGGCGCCTGGAGCCCCAGAAGCTGGAAGAGGCAGGAAGGAGCCTCCCCTGAGGCCTCTGGAGGGAGCACAGCCCTGCCTGGATCTCCATGGTCCTGCTCCTCCTGGGTCTCAGCGGCCCTGCCCCGCCTGGGTCTCAGTGGACCGCCCCTCCCGGATCTGAGGGGCCCTGCCCCCCCTGGATCTCAGTGGCCCTGACCCTCCTGGGTCTCAGCGGCCCTGCCCCTCCTGGGTCTCAGTGGTCCTGCCCCGCCTGGGTCTCAGTGACCCTGTCCCCCCTCGATCTCAGTGGTCCTGCCCCCCCCCCCCGGACCTCAGATGAATGATGGACAAACTCCTCCTTCTTTAAGCCCCCAAATGTGGCCGTTTATTATTACCTGAAAAGCACTGAAACCCCCACACTGACCAGTCAACTTTTCAGTTTCCCGCAGCCCCTCGGCCGCGAACACAAAATACGGCCATCAGGTGGCAGTATTGTCCCCAGGAAAGCCGAGGACAGGGTCCCTTAAGATCCTGCTGTTTGGGGAAATAAGGAGAGGGACACAGGCCAGCTTATCCCGCACCTGCCTGCACCTCAAACAAAGAGTCTCCGGAAGATTTTCTAACTAAAATCTTAGGGTTCTCATCCCCCACAACCGGGACCCGGAGAAGTTTTGGGGAGGGGTGGGGGTGTCTCTGCTTTCTCCCCACAAACTGAGGGACCCGCGGTCCCCACATGGCAATTTTCCCAACTGTGTTTCGCTTTCCAGGGTTTCCTGCCTCTCGGGGCAGGGGGGTGGGGGTGGGGAACCCAGAATAGGGAGTAAGGCTCTGAACGCTGAGACAGAAATGTCCCAAAGGTGGAAACCGCCGTTCCCCCACCCGAGGGGAAAGCTTTGCGATTGTGGGGGGCCGCGGAAAGACAGCTTCGAAGGGCAAGACCAGGGAGGTGGCCCAGGGGTCTGAGCTGTCTGCCTTTTTGAGTTGAGGGGTACAGAGGGGACCCCGGGCTTATGTGGTGGGTCAGGAGGTGTGTGGGATCCCCGTGGAACTCTGAACACACGGCCTGATGGATGGGGACTGTGCCCGAATGTCTCTGTTCTTGCAGGGGCCCGTCCACCTGTCCTCTGCACTAATCGCATCTGCAAAAACCCTGTTTCCACAGAGCCTCAGGGTCCCAGGCACTTAGGATTCCAATACGGATATGTGGGGGTGGGGTGGGGGTGGGTTACTATTAAACCCACAACAGAGGACGGGCGGAGTGGCTGTGACCCCGTGCCTGTCCCCCTAGGGTCCTGGAGCGCCCCCCACCTGCTGCCTGTGCCTCCGGAGCCCCCAGCCCTCCTGTGCCCTAAGCTCCGGAAACGCCAACGTACAGGGCCGCCCATCCTGTGTTTGCCTCCGAGGAGAAGTTTTGGTCACTAGGGGTCAGTAGCACCTTCCGGAAACCTGGGGCAGGTCAGCCAGGCTCCAAACCCTGAAAGCCTAACTCGGACACTGGGGGGGAAGAAAGAGTGAGTGTGGAAGCCGGTCCCTTGATCCCAGGGACCCCACAGAAGGCAGGGGAGGGGACAGGGTAGCCTATGGTGACAGGCCAGAGGGGGACACATTGTCTCAGCTGTCCCCAGGAAGGTCACAGGGAGGGTCCAGGGGACAGACGGGCTGAGCTGGGTCCCGGGACCGTCCCCCTGGAGGGCCACACGTGGGTCCAGGGGACAGACGGGCTGAGCTGGGTCCCGGGACCGTCCCCCTGGAGGGCCACACGAGGGTCCAGGGGACAGACGGGCTGAGCTGGGTCCCGGGACCGTCCCCCTGGAGGGCCACACGAGGGTCCAGGGGACAGACGGGCTGAGCTGGGTCCCGGGACCGTCCCCCTGGAGGGCCACACGAGGGTCCAGGGGACAGACGGGCTGAGCTGGGTCCCGGGACCGTCCCCCTGGAGGGCCACACGAGGGTCCAGGGGACAGACGGGCTGAGCTGGGTCCCGGGACCGTCCCCCTGGAGGGCCACACGAGGGTCCAGGGGACAGACGGGCTGAGCTGGGTCCCGGGACCGTCCCCCTGGAGGGCCACACGAGGGTCCAGGGGACAGACGGGCTGAGCTGGGTCCCGGGACCGTCCCCCCTGGAGGGCCACACGAGGGTCCAGGGGACAGACGGGCTGAGCTGGGTCCCGGGACCGTCCCCCCTGGAGGGCCACACGAGGGTCCAGGGGACAGACGGGCTGAGCTGGGTCCCGGGACCGTCCCCCCTGGAGGGCCACACGAGGGTCCAGGGGACAGACGGGCTGAGCTGGGTCCCGGGACCGTCCCCCCTGGAGGGCCACACGAGGGTCCAGGGGACAGACGGGCTGAGCTGGGTCCCGGGACCGTCCCCCTGGAGGGCCACACGAGAGTCCAGGGGACAGATGGGCTGATGTGGGTCCCCGGGACGGTCCACCCTGGAGGGCCACATGAGGGTCCAGGGGACAGACAGCCTGAGCTGGGTCCCGGGACCGTCCCCCTGGAGGGCCACACGAGGGTCCAGGGGACAGATGGGCTGATGTGGGTCCCGGGACCGTCCCCCTGGAGGGCCACACGGAGGGTTCAGGGGACAGACGGGCTAAGCTGGGTCCCGGGACCGTCCCCCTGGAGGGCCACACGAGGGTCCAGGGGACAGATGGGCTGAGCTGGGTCCCGGGACTGTCCCCCTGGAGGGCCACACGAGGGTTATGACTCGGACACTTGACCTGCTGCTGGGAGTGACCTATGCCCTCTTCCCAGGGCCGAGGACAGCCAGTGACAGATTCTGGTTTGTGTCAGATTTCCGAGGTCGCGGGGGCCGGGGGAGGGTCTGCCGCGGCCCCCACCCTTCTTCCCCATCCCCGTCCAGCATCGTCTTCTCGCGGGTTCCCGTGTTTCCGGGTTCCCTTCCTTGCTGTCCTCCTTGGGGCTGAGTGCTCAGTCCTTCTCTAAAACAGGGCCGAACACGCGACACAAGGGAGTGATTTCTGCAGAAAGATCCGCTGACCGGAACGTTTTTGTAACGCTTTTTTGTTACTATCATTATGGCAGAAGGATCAGACCTTCCACGCACGTCTGGGGCGCCTGGGGAGCTCGGTCGCCTCAGTCTCACTTCGGCTCAGGTCAGGATCTCGCGTGATCCCGCGTGATCTCGCGTGATCGCGCGTGTTCTCGTGTGATCTCGCGTGAGTTCGAGCCCCGCGTCAGGCTCTGTGCTGATGGCTCAGAGCCTGGAGGCTGCTTCCGTTTCTGTGTCTCCCTCTCTCTCTGCCCCTCCCCCATTTAAGTTCTGTCTCTCTCTGTCTCAAAAATAAATTAAAAAACATTAAAAAAATTTTTTTTTTTAATCTTAAATTCCCCAGGACATACACACAGAACGTGCCCCGACCTCCCTGCTGTCTGCGCGTCGCTAACTGGGACGTTTTCGGTGCCTGTGAACTGTGACGTCTCCGGAGAACAACCTCACGCCCACCGGGAAGGAGACACTTTTCAGGAGCGGAAATTCAGGGGCGGCATGTGCGCCGGAAGAGCCGTTCATGTTGCACGGAGAGCGAGGTGTCCACAGTCCCCTTGACTCTGCGGACTCTGGATACAGACCACCTCCCACTCCTGCCCAGGACACTGCGTCTGTCTCTCCCCAGATGCGCTGATGGCCCAGGCGGGTTCCTCCCAGAATCCCTCCCCTCCCAGCCCTGGAGAAGGGAGTCTGATCCAGGCAGGGCAGGGCCACTGAGATCCAGGAGGGGCAGGACCACTGAGACCCAGGCAGGGCTGTGCTCCCTCCAGAGGCTCCAGGGCAGGGCCCTTCCTGCCTCTCCCAGCTTCTGGGGCTCCGGGCACCCCCGGGCTTGTGGCCACGTCCCCCAGTCTCTGCCTCTGTCTTCACATGGCTTGTCTTCTGTTTCTGTCTCCTGCTTGTCAGGATTTACGGCCCCCTGATCCAGGATGAGCTCCTCTCAGATCCTTCCCTTCATTCCATCTGCAAATGTCCCATTTCCACGTAACTCCGCCTTCTGCGGTCCCAAGTGGGCATGAATTGGGAGGGGACGGTGTGCAACGTCCAGTGTCTTTCTCCAGGACACCCCCGCGAAAACCTTCCACTGACTCAGCAGCTGGTACCCAACCAGCCCACAGGCTGGGCCCCTGCATCCAGGACATCCTTGTTACCTGGTGGTTTCCCGACAGAGAGAAGGCATGTCCCTACATTGTCGGTTTCGAGGTACCCCGGAGCATGGGCTGTTTCTCCTGGGGGGGTTCGGCACGTTCTGGACTCTCACAGGGCCTGGTGGGTTGTTACTAATGACTCACTCACGGGGACTGACGGTGTGGCCCCCCACCCTGCACCCTTTATGGTGTTCTGTCTGCTCCCTCGCTCCCCCCCCCCCCCCATCTAGAAACATCACCGTGGTCCATTTGCTGGGCTGTGTGCAGAGGGAGGCAATGGAGACCCAGGAGCCCCCAGGCTAGTGCAGGAAGGGACTCCAAAGGAAGATGTGAGGTTCTCTGGGTGGTAAATGCACCAGGGACCAAGTCTGTCCGTCCCGGGTCAGCTGGGCAGGGAGGGGGCAGTGTGTGGAGAGGGTCTGAGGGCACAGGCACAGGACATAAAACGGCCTGAAGCATCACAGCAGGCGCATGAGGTCAGGGATCCGCGTGTCCAGCCTGGGAGATGCAGGACGACGGGACAGGCAGGGGTCTTAGGACAGCCTGAGCGTGTGGGTCCCCAGGGCGGAGGACGAACGTCTTGCACACTGTCCACGGCTGGCTAGAAAGTACAGGACGAGGAAGGGTTCCAGATGGTTCCTCCCTGCCTTGGGACTCTTCCCGCAAGAACTTCCTGGGAGACCCGTCTGTGTCCCAGACCCGGCTCAGCCGAAGGACAGACACTGAGACGAGACGTCAGAGGGCCATCTTCCCCAGAAGGCGACGACGTCCTCCTCCGGCTTCACAAGAAGCCCCGTGAGCCAGTGACAGCCACGTCCAAGCAGGAGCGTCTTCTTCTGAGTCACAGGCGGGTCAGAATTGCATCCACAGAGGAACTGAGGGGCCGCCGTCCGACATAAACTCTTGGGAAACACTCGAACCTTGCCCTGCTTGGAGTTAGCACAAGGTTCGCGGCAAAGGAGTAGATGAGTGACAAAAATAACCCCAAGAAACAGCAATGGCCATGTGGAAGCATGTCAGCCACGTAGATTCAACGGACTCCGTGGTCATGGGACTGACCTCCGTGTACCTGGGAGGGTCTAGAACACAGGTTTTCTCTGTGTGTGAGGGATTCCTTACAGGAGCAGAGGGACCAAAGTCAGTAAGACCTGAGTCTAATTAAACTCCAGTTGGGGTTGTTAAATATACAATATAAGGGGGACACGTGGGTGGCTGAGTCAGTTGAGCGCCCGACTTCGGCTCAGGTCATGATCTCACGGTTCCTGAGTTCAGAGCCTGGAGCCTGCTTCGGATTCTGTGTCTCCCTCTCTCTCTGCCCCTCCCCCGCTTGTGCTCTGTCTCTCTCTCTCTCTCTCTCTCTCAAAAATAAACATTAAAATAATAATAAAAATAATTAAATAAATAAACAATATAATATACAGATAATATATATTGCATAAAGTATATACATATAATGTAGGTAATCGATATAAAATATAGTAAATAAAAGTATATACATCAATTAAATAAATATATAAATACATAATTGTTTCTATGTTGCATAAAAGCATATATTTCTATAATATTTACATAATATATAATGCATAGTATATGTGACATGTAAGATATATATTATTCATAATGAATATTACTAAATATCTACTTTCCATTATCTAAACATACATATGAATATATGCATATAACATATAAAATGTATTATATATTACATATATAATATAAATACATACATATATGTAATAAATAAGACATATACAAAAGTACATATGGCATTTAAAATAAATATATAGGGGCGCCTGGGTGGCTCAGTCAGTTAAGCGTCCGACTTCGGCTCAGGTCATGATCTCGCGGTCCGTGAGTTCGAGCCCCGTGTCGGGCTCTGTGCTGACGGCTCAGAGTCTGGAGCCTGTTTCGGATTCTGTGTTTCCCTCTCTCTCTGGCCCTCCCCTGCTCATTCTCTGTCTCTCTCTGTCAAAAAATAAATAAATGTTAAAAAAAAATGTTAAAGAAGTATATAAATATAGATTAGATTGTATATTGCATACAGGCATATACATTATATATAATATATAACACATAATATAGGGGCACCTGGGTGGCTCAGTTGGTTGAGCATCTGACTTTAGCTGAGGTCATGATCTCAGAGTTCATGAATTCAAGCCTCACATTGGGCTCACTGTCGTCAGCACAGAGCCCACTTTAGATCCTGTCTCCACCCCTTCCCCACCTGCGCTCTCTCAAAAATACATAAAACACTTAAAAATAATAATAATACATAATGTGTTACATATAAAATATAATACCTATTATATAATAGATACAACATAAAAATCTATATTTTCTAATATGCACATATATCTAAACATATACGTGTGTGTAATGCATAAAACGTAATATATATTACACAAAAGTATATACTGTACATATAAATATATGTAGTACATAACGTGTGATACATCTGCCTCATAAAAGTATACATTATGTAGGGGCACCTTGGTAGCTCAGTCAGCTAAGCATCCGACTCTTGATTTCAGGTTTGTGGGATCGAGCTCCACATCGGGCACTGTGCTGACCGTATGGAGCCTGCTTGGGATTCTCCTCTCCCTCTCTCTCTGCCCCTGTCCTGCTTGCGAGTGCACTCTCTCTCTCTCTCTCTCAAAATAAATAAATAAGCATTTTTAAGTATATATTATATAATATAGATATATAAATATATGTAGTATACATAAAATATACTACAGGTATTACATAATATATAAATACATGCAATATATAAAGTATAATTGTCTATTAAATAAAAGTATATGTTATGTAATATAAATATATGTAATATATAAAGTGAATACATCTATTACATAAAAGTATACACTATGTGATATAAATATATACAAGTATATGTTATATGTAACGTGAACACATCTATTACATAAAATATACACTGCATAATATAAATACATACAGGTGTATGTAATATATAAAGTGAACACATGTTACAAAAAAGTATACACTATATAATACAAATATATACAAGTATATGTAATATATAAAGTGAACACATGTGTTACAAAAAAGTATACACTATATAATATAAATATATACAAGTATATGTTATATGTAATGTGAACACATCTATTACATAAAATATACATAAATTATATAGATATATAGAGATGTATGTAATATATAAAGTGAACACATCTGGGGCGCCTGGGTGGCTCAGTCAGTTGAGCGTCCGACTTCAGCTCAGGTCATGATCTCACGGTCTGTGAGTTCGAGCCCTGCGTCGGGCTCTGTGCTGACGGCTCAGAGCCTGGAGCCTGTTTCACATTCTGTGTCTCCCTCTCTCTCTGCCCCTCCCCCACTCATGCTTTGTCTGTCTATTAAAAAAAAATGAATAAACTTTAAAAAAAATTTAAAGTGAACACATCTATTACATAAAAGTATACACTATGTAATATAAATATATACAAGTATATGTTATATGTAATGTGAACACATCTATTACATAAAATATACACCAAATTATATAGATATATAGAGATGTATGTAATATATAAAGTGAACACATCTATTGCATTAAAGTATACATTATGTAATATAAATGTACCCAGTGTATGTGAAATGTAATATATGCATTACATAAAGTATATGTTATGTTTGACAAAATATATGGTATATAATGAAACATAAAATATGTAATATGCACTGCGATACAGCCTATGTTATATATAGTGCATGAATATGTGATATTCATCACTTATCCTATGCCAGTCTATAAGACATACAAGTGTATCTGACAGTGTGTGTGTGTGTGTGTGTGTGTGTGTGTGTGTGTGTAATGAGGTCACTACACAGTGTGGTTCTGATATTAACTGACACCCCTACTCACCAGAACACAAACCTACCCTGACTTCATCTAAACCTAATCTCCCCCCTACTGGCCCCCTTGGGGGCCAGGTGACTCTGGGGGACACATTCAGTCTGCAACGCCCATGGTCCACCCTGGAAATACCGAGCCAGCCAAAGGGGTTCAGGCTCTGCCCTGTACGCTTTCTCAGGGACTGAAAGTCTGTCCCCGCGTCCGGGTCCCCCGGGTGGGGAGCACCATGTTGACGTGAGGGATGAGGCACCCACCGGGCACAGGAGCAGCGGTCAGCAACCCAGCCACCAACCCTGCGCCCCTGAAGATAACTGTGAACCAGGGCCTCCTGACCCCGAGGAGATGGGGCCACAGCACATCTCCCCAGGAAGTGCTCGGTCTTGGTCACTGGCAGGCAGGAAGTTGAGAAATCCTGCCTGAGGCTGTTCGGAAAGGCGCCTCACTGTATCTGCTTCTATTTCTGGGAAGAGATGTGACAAGTGGCCAGAACTGCACCCACCCCAGAAAGCTTGCTGAGGTCCTGCTTCTGAGTAGTCGCCCACCTCACCCCTGCCCTACTCTGGAAGAGTGACGAGGACAGCCCCCTTCCTTCTTCTCTGGAAGGACACAGTGGGCGGGAGGGTCCCCGGGGCCGTGAGGGAGGGGAAGGGAGCCTGCAGGGACAGAAAGGGCAAGCGGGTATCCCCAACCCCCCGTGCAGGTGTCCAACTCCACACCAGGGGCATCTGGGGCTGGACAGTGGGCTTTCAGAGGCATCCTTGGTCTCCACACCCAGATGCCAGTAGCATCCTCTTCCCACGGAAATGTCCCAGACATTGTCCAATGTCCCCTAAGGGGCAAAATCACCCCTACTTTTAAAGCATTGCCATAGACACACAGATAGAAAGATGGCTTGATACACTGATAGATGATGGATGGATGGATTGGTGAATGGATAGATGATAGATAGATAGATAGATAGATAGATAATAAAAGAATGGAAAGATAGGGGATGGATGGATGGATGGATGGATGGTGGATAGATAGATATGATGTATGGGTGGGTGGGTGGGTGGATGGATGGATGGATGGATAGATATATAGAATATATGTTGGGTGATGGATAGATAGATAGATACATAGATACATAGATAGATAGATATGATGGATGGATGGATGGATGGACAGACAGAAGATAGAGAGAGAGAGAGAGAGAGAGAGAGAGAGAGACAGATAGATAGATAATACAAGAATGGATAGATAGGGGGTGGATGGATGGATGATGGATAGATACATATGATGTATGGGTGGATGGATGGATGGATGGATGGATGGATAGATGATAGATAGATAGATAGATAGATAGATAGATAGATAGACAGACATGATGGATGGATGGGTAGAAGGATGAATGGATGGATAGATAGATAGATAGATAGATAGATATGATGGATGGGTGGATGGATGGATAGATAGATAGATAGATAGATAGATAGATAGACATAATGGATGGGTGAATGGATAGATAGATAGATATAATGGATGGGTGAATGGATGGATAGATACATAGATAGATAGATATAGATATAATGGATGGGTGAATGGATAGATGATAGATAGATAGATAGATAGATAGATATGATGTATGGGTGGGTGGATAGATGGATGGAAAGATGGCTGGCTGGCTGGCTGGATGGATAGATAGAATATATGTTGGGTGATGGATAGATATAGATATGATGGATGGATGGATGGATGGATGGATGGATGGACAGACAAGATAGATAGATAGATAGATAACAAGATATGAGGCATGGATGGATGGATGGATGGGGGATGGGGGATGGGGAGGGGGATGGATGGATAGATGATGGACAGGTAGGTGGACAGATAGACTCTCATGGCCTCACCACCACTGACGTCCTGGGCTGGAAGACCATAACCCGGTACATCCTGTGCAGTGTAGACTCTTGTGCAGTGCCTCTCGTCGCTACCCCGTGGATCCCGGTAGCAGTCCCCACACTAGCATGACACCAACCGTCCCCAGACACTGTCGGTGTCCCCTGGGTGGGGGGAGGATGGAGACAATGAGAGCGAAATCTCCCCCAGTAGAGACCGTCTGAACTCGGGCCTGTTGACAAACAGTGTCTAAGAGCGTTCCATGGGGACTGGGGGCCACAGGGAGGCTCTGTGAGGGTCTGGTGTGAAACCGCAGAAAGCGGACATGAATCCCGCGGGAAGGCGGGTCCAAGGTGGAGACGAACACAGGCAGCTGCATCCCCATTGCGATGGGCGGAAAGGGTGTGTGTGCACATTCGCAGGTGAACCCCGGCGCAGCGGAGTCTGCTCACGAGAACGCACCGTGCGTCATGCCTCTCCAGATAGCTCGCTGCCTCCCGGCCAGACCCGCCTCTCGCCTATTTGCACGAACGCCCCGCCTTTCACGGTGGCTGCCCTGGACCCGCGTAAGGACAGGGAGATGCTTTTGCAAAAGCATTCAAGGCGCGCTGAAGCGTGTTCACGTTTCCCCTACGGGTCCCGGTGTTTCCTAAACGTTCCTGCTGGTTTCTTCGACGTCCTTCCATGTGGCGTATGTTGGGACGCCCGGCCCGCCCATATGGGACACACACAGAGGCACACACACTTTCTCTCTCCGGGGAAACAGAAGCGAAAAGTCAGTGGAGGTCGGTGGGGACGGGCTAACTACATGACGGGGATTGACGATGCCCCTGTCGTGATGAGCACAGGGTGATGTAGGGAAGGGTTGCATCACTATGTTCTACAGCTGAAACGAATATTACACTGTGTGCTAGCTACACCGGAATTTAAATAAAAATTTAATTAAAAGTAAAAGATGCTCAGGGCGCCTGGGTGGCTCAGTCGGTTAACCGTCTGACTTCAGCTCAGGTCATGATCTCACGGTTCGTGGGTTCGAGCCCCGCGTGGGGCTCTGTGCTGACAGCTCGGAGCCTGGAGCCTGCTTCCGATTCTGTGTCTCCCTCTCTCTCTGCACCTCCCCTCCCCCGCCCTCAAAAATAAATAAACGTTAAAAAAATAATTTTAAAATATTTTATTTGAAGCAGGCTCCGTACCCAACGTGGGACTTGAACTCACTACCCTGAGATCAACAGTCTCATGCTCTACCAACCGAGCCAGAGGGCGTCCCCTCTCTGGGATTTTTCTACAGAAGCCACGAATCATACCGCCGGTGGATCAAAAGAGTTTCCATCCTTTTCTTTGTTAATTATCTTATTTTCTGTGCTGGCCAAGACCTCAGACACAATGCTGAATAGCACATCTGAGTGATAGCATGCCAGCCCTCTCATCCACGTCATGATTTCTATGGCTATTGGTTTTTATTCAAAATCCTGCTTTCTCTATACCACATCTGTTATTTATTTCAGCTTTTTAAAAATTGTATTTCATAAATTAATTTTGTTTTGGAGACAGAGGACACAAGTAGGAGATGGGCAGAGACAGAGAGAGAGACAGACAGAGAGAGAGACACAGAGAGAGAATCCCAAGCAGGATGGTCACTCAGCACAGAGCCTGACATGGACCTCGATCTCACAAATCGTGAGACCATGACCTGAGCCAATATCAAGATTCAGATGCTTAACCAACTGTCCTACCCAGGTGCCCCTCTTTATTTCCCCTTTTCAATCTGTTGACTTTCTAAGGAAAAATCATCTATCCCATGGAACTCTAAAAAAATCTTGAGTATTCAGACTTTATTTTTATTATTTTTTTTTTACATTTTTCTTTATTTTTGAGACAGAGAAACACAGAGCATGAACAGGGGAGAGTCAGAGAGGAGTCACAGAATCGGAAACAGGCTCCAGGCTCCAGGCTCCGAGCTGTCAGCACAGAGCCTGATGCAGGGGTTGAACTCACGAACTCTGAGATCATGACCTGAGCTGAAGTCGGGCACTCAACCGACGGAGCCACCCGGGCACCCCTTTTTTATTAATATTTCCTAAAGCCTCGTCCATCCTACAGCTTCTGGAACAACTGCACCCCAAGGTAATTCATACCGACGGTGTTGGTAAAACACTCTCCCCTCAGACCATCCGCAAGTTGTAGCAATAGCTTAAGGTGCCGAAGTGTCCTGTCTGCTCAAGGCTGGGTCCCAGGCCCGCCATGTTTTCCAGCCATGTTTCTTGTTTGCGGTGGATCCAAAGGCACAGGGTCAGGGGCTCCGTGTGCCATGCGAGACCTCCTGTGTTCGAAGCGATTGTCCAGATTCCCCCTCTCGGAGCCTCTCCCTCGGTGGTCTTGTGCCTCCCGGGGTCACGTAGGGCATCCCATGGCTTCTCCTCAAGATGGGCTATGGGTGCGGGCTTGTCTTTCTCACTTCTGTCACCGAGCTTTGGGTCCCTTCCCGCCCAACTGCTGACGTCAGCTCAGAGGGAACTATAGGTCAGGACGACGGAAAGCCCCTGGTACACGGACATCCCTCATGATGGAGGAGGAGGCTGGGCGTCCCGGCCAGCGTCGGGAGACGAGGCAGGGAGGGCTCGTACCCTTCACAGCGTTGCTGACTCCCCGACCACATGGGAGCCCAAGAAAACGTGTCACTCTCCCCACGTCCACAGGCCAGGGCGCACACCTCCGGGATTGGGAGCAGACCACAGGTTTGGGGATTCGTCGTAGAGCTTAGTTCTGGGAGCAAGTCACTCCGTCTGCCGTTCTGGGCCTGTTCTGGAGGCTCAGGAACACGCGACCTTGTTTCCGGAAAGGCAGAGAGAAGAATAACCGAGTAAATACTCCACATCTGGGGGCGCTGGGGAGTGAGGGGAAGAAAGGATGAGAGGCAGGGCCCCCCGGTGTGGGGACCGGAGACCCACTTCCAGAGGACGGTGAGGAAGACGTAACCAGAAACCTCTGCTGCCTGTCAGGACCGGGTCACGGGAACCCACCTGAGCCCCTCATCTGACAGAAACAAGGAGAAACAAGAAAGGGCACGTGTCAGTTTCCTCGGGATGTAGTGGCAAAGGATTCCATCCGGGAGGCTTGAAACAGTAGGAATTCATCCTTCCCCAGCAATGCAGGCCAGTGTGAGATCCAGGAGGGGCAGGGCCACTGAGATCCAGGTGGGCAGGACCGCTGAGATCCAGGAGGGGTAGGGCCATTGAGATCCAGGCAGGGGAGAACCACTGAGATCCATGCAGGGCAGGGTCACTGAGATCCAGAAGGGGCAGGGCTACTGAGATCCAGGCAGGGGAGGGCCACTGAGATCCAGGAGGGGCAGGGCCGCTGAGACTGAGGCAGGGCAGGGCTACTGAGATCCAGGCAGGGGAGGGCCACTGAGATCCAGGCAGGGAAGGGCCACTGAGATCCAGGCAGGGCAGGGCTGCTGAGATCCAGGAGGGACAGGGCACTGAGACCCAGGCAGGTCTGGGCCTCTGAGATCCAGGAGGGGCAGGACCCCTGAGATCCAGGCAGGACCAGTGAGATCCAGGCAGGGCAGGGCCGCTGAGATCCAGGCAGGGCAGGACCACTGAGATCCAGGCAGGGCAGGGCCACTGAGATCCAGGAGGGGAAGGGCCCCTGAGATCCAGGCAGGGCAGGACCCCTGAGATCCAGGAGGGGCAGGGCCACTGAGATCCAGGCGGGACCAGTGAGACCCAGGAGGGGAAGGGCCCCTGAGATCCAGGCAGGGCAGGGCCACTGAGATCCAAGCAGGGCAGGGCCGCTGATATCCAGGCAGGGCAGGGCTGCTGAGATCCAGGCAGGGCAGGGCCACTGAGATCCAGGAGGGGCAGGGCCGCTGAGACCCAGGCAGGGCAGGGCCACTGAGATCCAGGAGGGGCAGGGCCGCTGAGACCCAGGCAGGGCAGGGCCACTGAGATCCAGGCAGGGGAGGGCCGCTGAGACCCAGGCAGGGCAGGGCCACTGACATCCAGGAGGGGCAGGGCCCCTGAGATCCAGGAGGGGCAGGGCCGCTGATATCCAGGCAGGGCAGGGCTGCTGAGATCCAGGCAGGGCAGGGCCACTGACATCCAGGCAGGGGAGGGCCGCTGAGACCCAGGCAGGGCAGGGCCACTGACATCCAGGAGGGGCAGGGCCACTGAGATCCAGGCAGGGCAGGGCCACTGAGATCCAGGAGGGGCAGGACCCCTGAGATCCAGGCAGGACCAGTGAGATCCAGGCAGGGCAGGGCCCCTGAGATCCAGGAAGGGAAGGACCACTGAGATCCAGGCAGGGCAGGGCCGCTGAGATCCAGGCAGGACCAGTGAGACCCAGGAGGGGAAGAGCCCCTGAGATCCAGGCAGGGCAGGACCCCTGAGATCCACGTGGGGCAGGGCGACCATCACCACCACCACCACCACCATCATCAGCAACTCTGCTTGATGAACTGTCTTGTTTTCAAGGGAGGTGGTCCAGAAACCAGTCCTTGGCGTGCATCGGAGAGGAAGACAGCCTCCAGGTCTCCACCCGCACGCGCGGGCACGAATGAGCTCCCCAGAGTGAGCGACAGGCACCAGCTTTCCCGCGATGCCCCCGGGCCCCGAGGGACGCCCAGCCCAGCACATCCATGTGGCTGGAGCGACACTGGGGACAAGGGCTGGAGCTGTAGGGACGAGTTGACCGTTTCTTCGCTGTGAGTTTCTGGGAGATCGTGGCCTCTGATTGCTACCACATTCGATTCTCGGAAGGTGACCTTATAGCCAAGGTTACATGTCACCTTCAACAAAGCTGAAAACCTATTGTGTCAGGTAAAACCCCGAGGCCCAAAGACAGAAAGAAGAAAAGGGAACACTATTCTTAGAGAAAGTCCCGTTGCCGCCCTTGGGTTCGGAGATTCAGCAGGACTCGCAGAAGTCTGCAAAGCTGTTGCGCCCGTGGCCCTGGCTTCATACAACAGAAGCCAGAGGGGAAAATCGGGCCCACGTGGAGGGGCTTGGCAGAGCCCGAGACAGGGGACGCGTGGGCTTACAGTTGTCCTGTCTCCACGGACGTGCGGAGGGTGGGCAGGTGTCCCAACAGCCTCGTGCGGCCACGCGCGCGAAGGATAACAAAATGCACCCTGAGCCGTCAGCCTGCACTCGGGGACACGGGCTTGTGCACACGGGTGCTGGACGGGAGGGGGTCACGCCCCAGGTCAGCTCTCCAAGAGCGCGGACCAGCCGACCGCGGACAGGGGTCCCGACGGTATGGAATGAGCCCGCATCACAGGAAGGGGGCGGGCGCTGAGCAGAAAAGGGAAGTGTCGGCTGAAATGCCCCTGCAGTGCAATCACGGTCCTCACTTTCTGACACGGCCCGGAGCCGCCTGACACAGCGGCCAGATGGCAGAGCGCTGGGAAACAGAGAGAGAAAGCAGGTGGCCAGCGCAGAGGCTGGAGCCCTGGGGTAAGGCGGGTTCCTTCCCTGTCTGAGTCTCCGATGCGCCTTGTCACCGTGGTACCTGTTCCTGCCGCTGGCCACGGGCCGTCAGGGAGCGCCTGAGGGGGAGGGACGGGAAAATCCGGATGGGGGGCCCCCCGCGCAGAGAGGGGGAAATTCCAACAGCACGTGGGTGCGGTGTCAGAGGGTCTGAATGAGCCTCAGGGATGGATGAGCCCGCTTGCACCGGGACCAGGCTGAGCCCCCCGTGCAAGGCTGTGCGTGGGGATCCCGGAAACCACTCTGGACTTACTCCGGAGGCTTGGATGCGCTCAGAAGTCCCATGTACACACGGTCTTCCATACGGGCAATGGTGCTTCCCGGATCCTGGGGATACACGTTCCTGACGGTCGCTCACGTCAAAGCCCCCGGCCAGCGAGTACAGATCTGCCGGCCTGCCTGGGTAGCAGGTGTCTCTGGGGACGGTGACGTGGTGATGGAGCGCGTCCACGTCTGGTGACAACCGAGAGAAGATGGGAAAGTTGGGTAGGCAGTGGACGCAAAGGAGGGCAGTGCTATGTGGTCACCATTCATTGGAGACACGCAGCCAGGGAGGATCCAGGTTGGCAGGAGGGACGTGAGTAGTGTCGAGCAGTGGGCACGGGGTCCCCCTTTTGGGGGGTCGAGGACGCCCCGGCTCAGGTGGGGAGGATGCCTGAACGTTGCCGATGCGCGAAATGCTGCGGAACCGTAGGCTTTGGAAGGGTGGATTTTATACCGTCTGCATTTTGCCTGTTTTTAAAAATCGAGGGAAAGATAAACTCAAGGAAGCACGAGATCCTACCCCCCTGCCCCGCCGGACGGCATTTTCCCATCCGGTGGAGTGAGGCCGGTAGGAGCTGCCCCCCCCCAGGACGGGCGTGAGCAGGGAAACCAGGACCCCTGTGGGAGGCGCCCACGCTCACCATACCAGGCGCCTGAGACATCACGGCACCAATGACTTCACGCTTCCCCGCAACGTCCTCCTCGGGGACTGTCGGCATCCTCGGCCGAGAGCCGCACAACGTGACTAACCATCTAGTCAAAAGAGCAACCCTCCCGTGGGTGCCCTGCCCGCCACCCTTGGGTATGAAATAACCCAGTTGTTTGCTTTTGGGTTTTTCTTTTTTTTCCTTCATCCAGTTTACAGAAGTTGATGGTTTTGCTCCATCACCATGAACAAGAAGAAACAGGCAGGGGTCAGTGCAGAGGAAGCAGAATGGGGAACAGGTCCAGGCGGGGGCAAATTTCGGTGCAGTAATTCAGGGTGGCGGGTGCACTGGGGCGGTGGGGCGGGCGCACATCCACAGGCACCTGCTGCGTGCGCAGCCCCCAGGCGGGGGGTGTGGGAGGCTGGAAAAAGGAGGACACACGCGGATTCGAGACGTTTATGGGGGTGAATGGAAAACAAGCCTGGGAAGGCCTGGGTGGGGCAGGGCTCAGCTTGCAGACGGAGGAAGCCGGAAGGTCGCCATAGCTCTGGACTGCTAGGTGCGGGGGAGGCCGGGAAGTTGGGACAGGTCTGGTCCTGGCTTTCATTTCCTCTTTTATAGCAAGTGTGGTGCCCTGCGGGCAGGGTGGGCTCTGGGAGGTTGGGAGGCAGGAATTTGAGGCCGGGGGCGGCTCCCCAGGTGCACGGTGGCTCAGGTGTGCACCCCTGGCATGTGGGGAGCTGGCTGGATTCTGCACCGTTGGGCTCCAGCCGGAGAAAGTGATGCACAGCAGGGGAGAAGGGGCTGGGACATCTAGAAGAGTCCTCAATAGGCGGGCCGCCTGTCACTGCACAGAGTGAGTGGGAAAGGAGGCAGGCGGTGAGGAATGATCCCCCACAGCTCAGAGGTCTGTGGGGCAGGGAGCAGCGAGGCGGGGGCCTGTAGCTCCTACAGAGGGAGGAGCCCCTGGGTGGGGCTGGACGTGGGGGAGAGAGGAGCCCAGATGTGCTGAACTGGCCATGCGTGGGAGGGAGACAGGAGAGGGAGCTTAAGGGGGGCCCAGGGGGAGAGGAAGAGAGCCCATGAAGAGAGGGACCAGCTGGATGGAGGCAGCCAGAAAGCAGACACTGGACGAAATGGGAAAGAACTTGGTGAGAGAGAGGGAGGGAGGGGGGAAAAAGGAGGGAAGAAAGAAGGGACAAAATGAAGGAAGGAAGGAAGGAAGGAAGGACAGAAGGAGGGAGGGAGGGAGGGAGGAAGGCAAGGAGGGAGGAAGGGAGGAAGGAAGGAAAGAAGAAGGAAGGTAGGAAGGGAGGGAGGGAAGGAGGGAGGGAGGAAGGGAAGGAAGGAAAGAAGGGAGGGAGAGAGGGAAGGAAGGAAGGAAGGAAGGAAGGAAGAGGAAGAAGGGAAAGAAGGAAGGAAGGAAAGAAAGTAGAAAGGATGCAAGGAGGGAGGGAAGAGAAATGGGAAGGAAGAAAGGAAATTTGTGGCCATCTGTTCTGTCAGCACCCGGGGAGCTAATACACCAAGAGTAAAGAGGGAGTGTTTAGAAAAGATAGAAAACATAGACCATTAACACAAGGAAATTACAGAAAACACCATCATGTGTGGTACGAGAGAGAGAGAGGAACCTCCAAGGAAAGATAAGGAGTTAAAAGGATGAGGTCATAGGGAACACAAAAGCAGGAAGAAACAGCAGAGGCAGTTAGTGGCTGAGAAGGAGAGAAATACTTAAGAGACCTAAGACCCTCGTTACAACTGACAAGTGACAACAACAATCACCAAGGAACGAACCCCAGCAAAAATACCACCAGGGAGATGGTGGGCAGACCACAAGACCCCACCCCAAACCCAAGCGTAGCATCAGGTGTTCTCTGTAGAGTGCAGCTTTATGTGACCAGATCCCTTTGCTTTTGTCCTTACGTGTTGAAAAAGTTTTTAATAGACTTTGTTTTTTTTAAGAGCAGTTTTAGGTTTACAGAAACATTTAAGTCAAAATTAAGGGATTCCTATATATGTGCTTCCCCTTGGACCCAGTCTCCCCCATTATTAATATTTGGCATCAGTGCAGCACAGCTGTTATAATTGATGGACCAATATTGATACGTGATTATTGATTAAAGTCCACGGTTTACGTTAGAGTAACTCTTGGTGTTGGACATTCTTTGAGTTTGGACAGATGTGTAACAACATGGATCCACCGTTATAGGATGATAACAGAGTAGTTTCACTGCCCTAAAAATCCTCTGTGCCCCACCTGCCCATCTGTCCCTCCCCCAACCCTGAAGACTGCTCACTTTTTTCTGTCTCCATACTTTTTCCTTTTCCAGAATGTCATAGAGTTGGAATCATACAGGACGTATCATTTTCAAGCTGCCTTCTTTCACTTAGTAAATTATTTAAGCTCCTCCATATCTCTCTGTGCACTTACCCCTTTTAATTTTCCTCTTTTATTTTTACACACCCCTTTCAATAGTTGCAAAACTCAAGTTGTTAAAAAAAGAAGTTAAAAAAAAAGAGAAACTTCAAAATATTGTTATTACCTCAATGGAAACCTGACCTATCATTTCTTTTTCTACTCGCCCCAAATCCATTCTAATTATTAAGAGAGAATCAGAGTGTGTGTCAACTATACTCCTATTAAAAACATTTTGGAGGCTCCTGGTGGCTCAGTCGGTTAAGTGTCCGACTTTAGCTCAGGTCATGATCTCACAGTCTGTGAGTTCGAGCCCCGCGTCGAGCTCTGTGTTGACAGCTCAGAGCCTAGAGCCTGCTTTGGATTCTGTGTCTCCCTCTCTCTCTCTGTCCCTCCCCTGCTCGTGCTCTGTGTCTGTGTCTGTCTCTGCCTCTCAAAAATAAATAAACAGCAAAAAAAAAATGTTTTAGTTAAAACATTTTTAATACAAATTAGAAAATTAACATTATATCAACGAAACAAGAGTCAGCACAATGAGAAAGTAATAGGAGTGTGTGTAATTTTCTCCCAAGTACTGTGACATAGCGGGTGTGGCTTCAAGACTCATCTGGACCATGAGTCAAGCCTGATCAACGTGGCAGACGTGTGAATTTGCAGGGTAGATTCGCGGGGCACTGGTAAATCTCCATCCACGCTGTGCGGGGAGATCATTTTGTAACCTGCCTCTCACAGGAAGCTCATTCTGGAGAAGAGAGAAGTCAGTGAGTGGGTTCCTGGTTTCTTGGTCATGCGGGCTCTCGAGTAGGTGGACAGCCCAGGCCATTCTCTGCAGGTGGAAATGGAATCCATCTCTTTGACAAATGAAGGCGTAGCCTGGGGAAGGGCTTGGGGAGCCTGCGTTCCACCCGGACCCCGGTCAGAGATGGTCCAGACGTGTCCGGGAGGCAGAGTATGTGGAGCCAGGACCTCACTCACAGTCCAGCAGCCTGGGAACGACCCTGACTCTCTGTCTCCACTGTTGTTTTGTGCGCAACATGGCCATCAAGTTGGTGCCCATCCTGGATTCAGCCCTGAGCCCTAGGGAGTGAGTGGATCTTGGTACCTGTGGTGGACACAATAACATGCCCAGAGACGTGTCCATCCCGATGTCAGCATGGTGGACATCGTAATAAGGGCCCCGCGGACGTCTGTCTCCTCCACTAGATTACAGACGGGAATGATGCCAGAGCATGTGGTCAACTCACCACAGGGACACAGAGGACACAGGGTGGGCTGGAGCCCGTGTCCAGGCTGCAGGCCAAGCCCTCGGTTCTGGGGACCCCCTGAGACTGGTTGTAACCTGCAGTGACCCCAGGCAGACCAGCGGGCTGGCCATCAGCCTGGGGATGGTCCTGTGGCTTTCCCCCGGAGCATCCCCCTGGGGAATCCTGTCTGGGTCCTCCTGCCGAGACCCCTAGTGAGAGCTGATTTCCTCACAGTGTGACTGTCCCTCCTTCCAGGGCTTCCTCGTCCTCCCAGCCGCCCCCTGGGACCCTTGGCCACGACCATCCTGTTTTGCATGCTGCTGGACCCAGCGTTACCCCTGACTCAGGAGCACCAGGGTAAGGGCGTGAAGCTGTCTGACCCTTTTCTGCCCGCCTCATTCCGCGTCCTGTGTCCCTGGGGACACGTCCTGACACGTGAGGTCTCTGGGTCCTCCCGCACCTTACGCGCCTGCACAAAGTCTGTGCTGTCCAGCCTGGCCCCTGCCGTGTGCGTTGCACGTGATGCTGATGAGGTCTGCTCACTCCGGAGTGCCCTGGGTCCAGGGCTGTGCACAAGCTGGCTGGACGTGTTCTCTAAATGCATCCGTGTTGTCAGAGTTCTGTTGACCGTCAAAGACTTTCTCGGCTGGGTTATGTCCGGGATTTGGTCACTCACTGACAGCTTC
This sequence comes from Leopardus geoffroyi, assembly GCF_018350155.1. Taxonomy (NCBI): domain Eukaryota; kingdom Metazoa; phylum Chordata; class Mammalia; order Carnivora; family Felidae; genus Leopardus; species Leopardus geoffroyi. The sequence goes on from NC_059343.1 coordinate 870,015, forward strand.
CCTGCTTTCTGATACCACTTCTGCCTTAGGACCAACCGGAGGAAGCCCGATGCGCTGTCCTAACGTATCACAGGGGCGCCCCGCTTCTAGGGAGTCACGTGATCTCCCCCACACCCACAGCCTCTGCTCGGGGCACAACCGAATGGCCCCGCTTGTCCACTGTGAAACCTGCCCTCCCCTCTGTCCGCCCTTGAGTCTCTGACAAGTGCCGCCGATGGTGGCCGACTCCCTCACCGTGGCGAGCTCGCAGTAAAAATAGTCTCTGCCGGTTCTCACTTGGTTGGTCTTGGCTCACGTACACGGTAGGCGTCCTCACATGGAGAAAAGGCACGGAGATCCAGGCAGGAAGGGGAGATGGGAAGGGGGGCAGATTCTGAGGATGTGCCAATGCCCTGGGGCCACCTGGGGTGGGACAGGGGAAGGGCACAGCATGTCCCAGCCTTGATCTTTGCTTACAAGATACGGGATGGGTCAGCGGGTGGGGAGTGACGATGGGAAAAGGGCAACTTCTGAATCCGGTGGCTATGTCTTTTAGATGTTCCAACCACGGAATGGGTCCCCAGTCTAAATATGAAGTTTGACCGAAGGACAATGGAACTGAGTTGGGACTGCAAAGAAAACACTACCTACCTCGAATGTGTGATGATCCACAAGGAGAAAGGAGAGATCAGAAAAAAGGCAAGATGATTTGATAAAGTCATCTGGTATCCTTCACGAGGCTCTCTTCACGTTAGCAATAAGGCTACAACAGGTGGGAATGAACAGCATGGGTATGACGTTGGGACACATCATGGTTCTAGAGGTACCAGGGAGATAAGGGCTGGCCCGTGTCCAAAAGGTGCCTGGGGGCCCGATTCCCTGGGGGACTTAGCAACTCCTTGGAAAATGTCTTACCCCAAAAGGAAAGGGAGGGCGGGGCTCCCCAGAAAGGATGCCCAGCTCAAAGCTCCTATGAGGTTAGACCTGTCACAGGCTGTAGGGTGGGACCCTTGGGGATGATCACCCACCGAAAGAGGGCGAAATGAGACAATCTGGTGGGATGCGGGACCCAGGGCCACAAGGGCAGATTCTGATCGGGAACCCGAATGTGCCCAGAATTTCCAGGGGGCACTTTCCGGGAGACGGAATGTCCAACAACAGTGATCAGGGGGAAGACATATGGCTTATTCTGTGATTTTCAGGCTTTGGTGTCCCGTCAGAGGGTGTTGGTTAGGGGAACCGCTGTCCTCCCAGCAGAAAGTGCAGCCTTTTGCCCGGTGGATCCATCCAAACTCATCCACACGGCGGACTTAATCCCAAGAAAGACATAGCAGTAGTCCCGAGTGTTCGATGAAAACAAGGTCACAAGGCTCACCAGATACAATGGTAACATGAAGCCTGTGAGTGTATGAGGGGTTTGAGACAAGACAAGAAAACTCCCCCGCCTGGACCCCACTGAGCCAGAATCTGCATTTTAACCAGATCTCTGGTGACTGAGGGCCCCAGTGAAAGAAGGCCTCTGTTCCCGCCTTCTAAACAACACTATACACTGCAGGGTTGAGGTCCCACCGACGCGTTGGCACGCCAACACCCACCCAGAGAGTGTGCATGGGTGGTGGTGACTTCACGGGGTCAGTGGATGAACAGACAACATCCAGATGAGAAGAAAAAATTTCCTAATGCGCTGACTGGTTGCATCTTTTTAGCCCAAGAACAAAGACTGTCACTGCAACTTTTCCCATGATTCTCTCCATGGGGGAGTCACGTTCGTGGTTAAAGTAAATAGCACCCAAGGACCGATTCCAGAAAAACTGGTCTACGCTAACCCAGGTAGGGAAAACATCACAGTGATCCTTCTGGACATCATTACCCTCAAGGCATGCCCAATTTTGTCTTTCTTGTCTGACTTTGCTCACTTAGCATACATAACACCTTCTTTTTGTAACTGAATACTACTCCATCGTGTGTATACATCGCATCTTCTGTATCCATCCATTCAGCAACACCGTTTAGGCTGTGTCCACACGTTGGCTATTGCGAATCATAATGAATGATGATTCACATTAGTGAATGTGTGCCATAATGAACATGGGGGTGCGTATACCTTTTGGGGATCCAGATTTCGTTTCCTTTGGGTATAGACCCAAAAGTAGGGATTGCTGGGCCATATGAGAGTTCTGCGGTGAATATTTAGAGAAACTTCCTAATTTTTCCACAGTGGCTGCATTCACTCACATTCCCACCAGCAGTGCACAGGGTTCCCTGTTGCCCACACCCTTACCGGTATTTATCTCTCCTCTTTTTCATAATAGCCATTTAGCGGGTGTGAGACGACAGCTCCTTGCGGCTTTGATTCGCATTTCTTTGATGATGAGTGATGTGGAGTATCTTCCCACGTAGCCGTTGGCCATCTGTGTATCTTCTTCTGAAAAATGTCTATTCAAGTCCTTTGCCCTATTCAGGTTGTTTCAGTTTTGGGGGGTCTTTTGTTGTGTTTGTTTGTTTGTTTTCTTTTGTTGTTTTCTCCTTCTTCTCCTCCTCCCACTTCTCCTCCTCCTTCTTCTCCTTCTCCTCCCAAACCCAGAGTCAAATGCTTAACGGACTGAGCCACCCAGGCGCCCCTTATCTGTGTGTTCTTAAATTTTCTTCATCAATGTCAGATAATATTCAGTATACACATCTTTCACCTTCTTGGTTCAGTTTATTCCTAAGTATTGTATTCTTTTTGTTGCTATCAGAACAAAGGGATTATTTCCTTTTTTAAATTTTTCTTATTTTTAAGTAATCTCTACACCCAGTGTGGGGCTCAAACCCACAGTCCCAACATCAAGAGTCACATGCTCTATCAGCTGAGCCAGTCAGGCACCCTGGAATTATTTTCTTAATTCTCTTCCTAAACGGGTTGCCATTAGAGTATACAAATACTGCTGATTTTTATATGCTGATTTTGTATCCTGCAACTTTATTACATTTATTTATTAGCTATAATAAAAGTGTTTTTTGGGGCACCTGGGTGGCTCAGTTGGTTGAGCGGCAGACTTTGGCTCAGGTCATGATCTCGCGGTTCGTGAGTTCCAGCCCCATGTCGGGCTCTGGGCTGACAGTTCAGAGCCTGGGGCCTGCTTTGGATTCTGTGTCTCCCTCTCTCTCTGCTCCTCCCCTGCTTGCACTCTGTGTCTCTCTCTTTCTGAAAAATAAATAAATATTTTTTAAAATAAAAAAAAAAATTAAAGTGTTTTTGTTTGTTTAGTTTTTAGGGGGTTTTTGTACACATATGATTATATTATCAGCAAACAGATAATCTTGATTTTTTTTTTTTAATTTTGATACCTTTATTTCTTTTTCTTGTCTAATTGCTCTGGCTAGGATTTCCCATGCTATGTTTAAATTGAGGTGGTGATGGGGCACCTGGGTGGCTCAGTCGGTTAAGCAACCAACTTCAGCTCAGGTCATGATCTCACAGTCTGTGAGTTCGAGCCCCACGTCGGGCTCTGTGCCGACAGCTCAGAGCCTGGAGCCTGCTTCCGATTCTGTGTCTCCCTCTCTCTGTCTGCCCCTCCCCTGCTCACGCTCTATCTGTCTCTGAAAAATAAATAAACATTAAAAAAAATTTAAATCGAGCTGGTGAGAGTGCCTACAGTAGACTCATTTCTTACCTTACAAGGTAAGCTTTCTGTTTTTTTCCATTGCTGTTAGCTATGGGCTTTTTACATCTGTCCTTTACTGTGTTGAGGCAAATTCTTTCTTTATGTATTTTATTGAAAGTTTTTTTTTTTTTTTTTTTTCCGATCATGAATGGATACTGAATTTTTGGATATCGGGATGTGATTTTCTTTCCTTCCGTGTGTGTATGAGACTTTGGCTTCAGGGTGATCCTGTCCTCATGAAATGAGTTTGGGGGACACCTGGGTGGCTCAGTCTGTTAAGCGTGCAACTCTTGATTTCGGCTCAGGTCATGAGTTTGAGCCTGGCATCAGGCTTCCCTCTGACAGCACTGAGCCTGTTTGGGATTCTCTCTCTTCCTCTCTCTCTCTGCCCCTTCCCACCTCTGTCTCTCTCTCGAAATAAAAAGTAAATAAAACAAAATGAATTTGGAAGTGTTTCCTCTTCTTCCATTTTTTGGACGTGTTTAAGAAGGACTGGAACGAACTATTCTTGGAATGCTCGGTAGAGGCTCCAAGCATGAAGCCTGTGGTCCACTTGCCCAGATCGTTTCCTTCTTGTGTCTTCTCAGGTGGCGAGGGCACCGCTGCCCAAAACTTCTCCTGCTTTATCTACAACGTGAACTTCATGAACTGCACTTGGGCGAAAGGTCGGGCTGCGCCTGATGACGTCCAATATTTCTTGTACATACAAGACTTTAAGTAAGTGTCGACCTTGTGTAGGCGGCCTTGAAAAGCACAGGGCGGGAGGCGGGGACGCCCTGACCGGTCTCCGAACCCCTTGGAATCTTGTAGGGAAAAAAGGGAAAGAGAGTGTCCTCATTACGTGACGGACTCAGGAACCCACGTCGGATGTCACCTGCACGATCTGTCGGGATTAACGTTCCGCAATTACTTCCTGGTGAACGGTACCAGCCAAGAGACGGTGGTCCAGTTTTTTGATACGATTTTGTCCTTGAAAAAAATAGGTGAGAAGGGCGTCCTGTGGGGTGAACCCAATGCTTGGCAGGCAAGCTTGGAACAGGATTTGCTGGGACACCAGCCCGCGTTTCTTGGGGCTGCTGTTAGCACCTGGCCACAAACTGGGGGGGTTGGAAGAACGGAAATGTATTCTCTCGCAGCTCTGGAGGCCAGAGACCCCGAGTCGAGGTGTCCATAAGGTGTCCAGAAGGCCACCTTCTGGAAGGTGGCCGAGTAAGGGGACCAGCACCCCTTCTACTCTGAACTCGGGGTGGTGAAAAGGTGTGGTGCCCCTGCTCCCCACCACCCACCGGAGGAAGCCAGCGCCACCCCCCCCCCAGAGGCCCCCACAGTGAAGCCCCAGCAGGACAGAGGGGGACATTCCGACCGGGAGGTGGCGGGAGGGGAATTCGGGCTCGCTTGTGGACCTCCCCATGTGGTAGCGGGCACAGCCTTCTCTTGCCTTTTGGGGGGACCCCATTGACAAACGGATGCCAGCTCACGTCTCCCCCAGCCCCCTCCTGCAGGGCCACCTGTTGGGGGAGCTCTAGGTAGCCGCTGGGGCCCCTGGGACTGTCACAGCAGGACAAACGTCCCCTGGCCCAGACGTGGCCACCTTCCTTCTGAGGGAATCCCGACTCTTCTCTCTTCTTCCCCATGTTTCTAAGACTTTTATTGGACCCAGGAGGCCCCAAGATTATTGCAAACTTCAGCCCTGTGATCCTGTGACTTCCGATCAGCCGCTCTGGGTCTCCCTCCCGGCTCTGTGGCCCAGGGCTGACCAGACCCTTTGAATTTCCCGGGGTCCAGAGCCCTGAATGTGTCTTTTGTTATGTTAACGAGGTGACCGCGGAAAAGCGCTCCGGGCGGGGGCCGGTTGCCAGGGTTACCAACCGCAGGATCCGTGGCTTTGAATTTTCAGTTCCCTCCTCTGACTTCGGCGAGGGGCAGGGGGGATGGGAGAGGGGCTGGGGGCCCCAAGGGGCAACGGTTTAAGGAGTCGTGTCTGCGTAAGGAAGGCTGCGTGCCGTCCCGAAAGGACGGGGAAGGGAACGCGCCCCCTCCCACCTCCGGGGTTGAGGACCGAAAGTGGCCGCCGGGAGGAGACACAGACCGCACGTCCCCAGCCTTGGCGCGACCCACCCCGCGGGGGTATCCCTTCGCCGTTCGCCGGGTCAGGACGTGCGTCCTCTCCGCCCGGCTGTCCCCATAGTGGCCCCGTGTCCGCTCAGCACCCCCCCCCCGCGTCCCTCCTTCCCTCCCCCGGGGTTCCCGGGTCCCTCCCCGCAGCCGGCCACGCGGTCACGCGTGCGCACCGCCAGCCCTGCCCACGCGCCCGCCCGCGGTGCCCTTTGGTGCTCCGGGGGACCCCTACCGGCTGCCCCTTGACGCCCGGCGGGCGGACCTGGGCCGGAGCCCCGGGGGTTCAGGGCCGTGACCTCGGTCCCCCCTCGCAGAAATATACAGCCCGCCCAACAACGTCAGCGTCGACTGCAACCCGTCCCACTGCCAGATCCTCTGGGACCCGCCCAGGACCCGACACCCCTCCTCCGCCTGGGACTTCAACTACCAGCTGCGCATCCAGAAACAGGTCAGTGCGCTCGGCCCCGGACCCGACGGCGTCGACCCAGAGGGCAGACCAGCGCCCCGCCCCCCGCCGCCAGGGCCCGGTGCACGCGGCCCGGCAGGGATGGGTGAGGCGGGGCGGCGGGGCAGAGGAGGACACGGTGCCCCCCGCGGGACGGTCACCCCGCGGCCGGTCCCAGGGCGAGGGGACACCCCCGGCTGCACCCCGAAAGCCGTCGGGGCTTGGAGGTGAGCAGGCCGAGGCGGGACGCACAGGCCCTGGCCGTCCAAGCCGCCGGCACCCGCCTGGAGAAGGGGGTTCTTTCCTCCAGGACCGCCGGGACCCAGTGTAGACAAGGCAGGTTCGCTCCGCCACGACCACGGGAGGCCAGGGGGGGCAAGGCGGACTCTCTCTTCCTCATCAGCGGACACTCGGTATAGACAAGGGGGGACGCTAGGCTCCATATGGACGTGCGCGCAGTGTAGACGGGGGGGACGCTGGGCTCCATATGGACGTGCGCGCAGTGTAGACGGGGGGGACGCTGGGCTCCATATGGACGTGCGCCCAGTGTAGACGGGGGGGACGCTGGGCTCCATATGGACGTGCGCCCAGTGTAGACGGGGGGGACGCTGGGCTCCATATGGACGTGCGCCCAGTGTAGACGGGGGGGACGCTGGGCTCCATATGGACGTGCGCCCAGTGTAGACGGGGGGGACGCTGGGCTCCATATGGACGTGCGCCCAGTGTAGACGGGGGGGACGCTGGGCTGCATATGGACGTGCGCGCAGTGTAGGCGGGGGGACGCTTGGCTCCATATGGACGTGCGCGCAGTGTAGACGGGGGGACGCTGGGCTGCATATGGACGTGCGCCCAGTGTAGACGGGGGGACGCTGGGCTCCATATGGACGTGCGCCCAGTGTAGACAGACGGGCCGCTGGGCTCTATGTGGACGTGCGCCCAGTGTAGACGGGGGGACGCTGGGCTCCATGTGGACGTGCGCGCAGTGTAGACGGGGGGACGCTGGGCTCCATGTGGACGTGCGCGCAGTGTAGACGGGGGGGGGGGACGCTGGGCTCCATATGGACGTGCGCTCAGTGTAGACGGGGGGGACGCTGGGCTCCATATGGACGTGCGCGCAGTGTAGACAGGGGGGACGCTGGGCTCCATATGGACGTGCGCGCAGTGTAGACAGGGGGGACGCTGGGCTCCATATGGACGTGCACCCAGTGTAGACAGACGGGCCGCTGGGCTCTATATGGACGTGCGCCCAGTGTAGACGGGGGGACGCTGGGCTCCATGTGGACGTGCGCGCAGTGTAGACGGGGGGACGCTGGGCTCCATGTGGACGTGCGCGCAGTGTAGACGGGGGGGACGCTGGGCTCCATGTGGACGTGTGCGCAGTGTAGACGGGGGGGACGCTGGGCTCCATATGGACGTGCGCGCAGTGTAGACGGGGGGACGCTGGGCTCCATATGGACGTGCGCGCAGTGTAGACGGGGGGACGCTGGGCTCCATATGGACGTGCGCCCAGTGTAGACAGACGGGCCGCTGGGCTCTATGTGGACGTGCGCCCAGTGTAGACGGGGGGGGGGACGCTGGGCTCCATGTGGACGTGCGCGCAGTGTAGACGGGGGGGGGGGGGGGGGACGCTGGGCTCCATGTGGACGTGCGCGCAGTGTAGACGGGGGGGGACGCTGGGCTCCATGTGGACGTGCGCGCAGTGTAGACGGGGGGGGGGGACGCTGGGCTCCATGTGGACGTGCGCGCAGTGTAGACGGGGGGACGCTGGGCTCCATATGGACGTGCGCCCAGTGTAGACAGACGGGCCGCTGGGCTCTATGTGGACGTGCGCCCAGTGTAGACGGGGGGGGGGACGCTGGGCTCCATGTGGACGTGCGCGCAGTGTAGACGGGGGGGGGGGGGACGCTGGGCTCCATGTGGACGTGCGCGCAGTGTAGACGGGGGGGGGACGCTGGGCTCCATATGGACGTGCGCGCAGTGTAGACAGGGGGGACGCTGGGCTCCATATGGACGTGCGCCCAGTGTAGACAGACGGGCCGCTGGGCTCTATGTGGACCTGCGCCCAGTGTAGACAGGGGGAGCCCTCTCTCCACTTCCAGCTGCGCCCAGTGTAGACAAGGGGGAGCCCTCTCTCCACATCCGCCTGCGCCCAGTGTAGACAAACACGACCTCCAGCCCTTGCTTGGCCCCATCCGCCACTGGCTTGAACCCCAGGTATGATCAGGCCCCGTTTCCCTCCGTGGAAGAGTCCCACCCTCAGTCCCCATGTGACTCGGGGTGAAGGCAGCTCACAGGGACTCAGCCGTCCCCTGGGCCCCAGGGTCTGACCCTTGACCACACTCCCAGGGGACAACGTGTGAAAACTGTAAAAATGTGCCCAATGCAGAAAAGTACATCTAGTTCTGTTTGTTTTTTTCTAGAACAACAAGGAACACGCTGGAAATCAACTGGTGAGTTAAAACCCTGACCCAGAAGATTCCTGTGAGCGTGACCCAGATTTCTTCCTGCCAAACATCTGTAGTGGATGGAGGTCAACGTCCTTTATGGGGACGTTTCCTAAGTCCTAGGGACACTCTGACCTTCCGTATCGTCTTCTGTCCAATGGGGCTTAGCTCAGTCCCCGCCTGTGCTCCTGGCCCTTGTACCTGCTGAGTGATTTCTACTTGGGGGAGCCCCCAAGACCACGTGTTTCTAGACAGTTCTAATGCTCAGCCCCGTGAGGAAGCGTGCTTCTGAACCTGTCAGCTGCCTCGGTGGGGCTGTTGGAAAGGCATTCCCCCCCGCCTGCTCCCCCCCACGTCCCGCCCCAGCCCTTCTTTGCTGAACACAGGAGACCCTGCCTTGAAACTTTTCTCTTCTGTCCAAAGATCGACGTGACTGGCAAATCGGAAAATAAATACAACTTCCCGAGTCCAGAGCCCAGACCCAAGCACACTGTGACGATACGGGCGTCAGACGCACGGGGACAGCATTGGAGCGCCTGGAGCCAGCCCGTGGAGTTCGGTTCGTGACCCAGGAGCGCCCCGGAATCCATCTGTTAGCCCGTCCCGTCTCCCGGGAGGCTCACGACCCAGGGGTTCCCGTGCGCTTGTCTTGCTCCTTCAGAGGAAGGACAAATGCCCCGCAGCCTCCTGAACCAGCCACCCCAGCCGGAAGGGGTTTCCTGGTCTGACACGTGTAGGGCGACTTTGTTGAAGCCATATGCCCGCAGAGAAAAAAAACAAAAACCCATATGCCTGGAAATGCATATGGTTGGGGGGGGGGGGTCCATTTGTATTTATTTTTTTATTTTTTAAATTTACTTATCTATTTGGTCCATTTCTATTTTATTTGGAGGTTAAAGTTTATTTATTTGGTCCATTTTTATTTTATTTGGGAGGTTAAAATTTGTTTATTTGGCCCATTTTTATTTTCTTTGGGGATTTGAAATGTATTTACTTAGTCATTTGGTTTGTTCTTTAGAAATTAATTAATTTTTTGGTCCTTTTTTTAAAATGTTTATTTTTTTATTTAAATAAGTTTTTTTTAATGTTTTTATTTATTTTTGAGACACAGAGAGACAGAGCATGAGCAGGGGAGGGTGCAGAGAGAGAGGGAGACACAGAATCCAAAGCGGGCTCCAAGCTGCGAGCTGTGAGTGCAGAGCCTGATGCAGGGGTTGAAGTCATGAACTCTGAGATCATGACCAGAGCCGAAGTCGGACGCTTATCCGACTGAGCCCCCCAGGAGCCCCTAAATGTTTGTTTATTTTTGAGAGACAGAGCAGAAGCAGGGGAGAGGCAGAGAGAGAGGGAGACACAGAATCCAAAGCGGGCTCCAGGCTGCGAGCTGTCAGTGCAGAGCCTGATGCAGGGGTTGAAGTCATGAACCGTGAGATCATGACCAGAGCCGAAGTCGGACGCTTAATCGACGGAGCCTCCCAGGAGCCCCTAAATGTTTGTTTATTTTTGAGAGACAGAGCAGAAGCAGGGGAGAGGCAGAGAGAGAGGGAGACACAGAATCCAAAGCGGGCTCCAGGCTCTGAGCTGTCAGCGCAGAGCCTGATGCAGGGGTTGAAGTCATGAACCGTGAGATCATGACCAGAGCTGAAGTCGGACGCTTAATCGACGGAGCCTCCCAGGCGTGCCTTTTTGGTCCCCTTTGAAATCGGTTTATCACACCGTCAGAGCACGTTATGCTGTGGACGATGCAGAGGCCCCTTTGGCTCATGGACAGCTTTGCGGGAAGGCTTCAGGGTGGACACTTGGCGGGTCCCCCGCCGCTCTGAGCCTTTCTCCTCCGCGGCCAGCCGGCGAGGGAATGACTGCCGTGTGTCCCCAGTCTGCCCTGAGGGGTACGAGGTGCGTCCCCCTGTCTCCCCAGGCTCCACACAAGCCACCGCCAGCTTTGTTCACGTCTACGTGCTTGTGGTCCTGGGGACCTTCGTCTGTGCCCTGATTCTCAGCTGCCTTGTGAAAAGGTAACGCCACTGGTGGGTTGGATAGAGCTCACAGAGCCGGTGGTGTGCCCTCAGCAGGGGGCGGTGTAGACGCGGGCCAACGGGGGCCTCGTCACGACCCCCCGACGGGCAGCCCCAGAGCCCCCCAGGGGCCCTACCGAGCCCACCCGTGCGCCCCCACCCTTCAGCCGGATGGGCGCTGGGGGCCCCCGACCTCAGCTTCTCCTTCTGCCAAAGCTTCCTGTCCCGTGCGAGTCTCACCGAGGCCTCGGGGCCCAGCCGGCGACTTCCAGTCCTCCGGCCTTTGCATATGGGGAACGGGGGCTCCTGTGTGGGCAGCAGACGTGTGCCCTCGGCTCCAACAGGGTCTCGGGGCCCCTCACACGTGCCTCAGAATGAAAGGCACACGCAGAAAAGTTAATTCTCACCTACAGGCCAGTTCAGAGCATGCTTTGCGAACCTGGGGCATCTTCGCAGAGTGTGGCCCTCCTGCACGATGGGGGGACCCTCTGGGTGGCCTCCTGTGCCTAGCCCTCGATAGCCCCCCGCGTCCTGGCCGGGCATCCGGTGGCCGTTCTCCCCAGGACGGAGGCGCGTGGCCAACGGCACAGGACAAGTGGGGGCTTTCCTGGCCGGCTGAATGCGGGGGCCGCATGGCACCCCCGTTGCCCAGGGACCCTGCACCTGGGAGCAAACGGGAACAGGGACCACAGCCACCGGAACGGTGACAGAGCGCGTGCTTTACCCAGGGCACTTATCTTCATGAAAAGCTGCTTGCGTTTCCTGTGGAAACAGGAAAAAATGACCACAAACCAGATGTCTTGAAACAACAGAAATGAATCATCTCCCAGCATTGGAGACGAGAGTCTGAGACCCAGACAGGGAAGGACCACTGAGATCCAGGAGGAGCAGGGCCACTGAGATCCAGGAGGGGCAGGACCCCTGAGATCAGGCGGGGCCACTGAGATCCAGGCAGGGCAGGGTCTCTGAGATCCAGGCAGGGCAGGGACACCCGTCATTGGATTTAGGTTCCCTCATGCAGGATGAGCTCACATTAACTTGATTACATCTGCCAAGAAAATTCTCATCAAGGTCCTGTTTCCAGGTGCCTGGACTCAGGACCTGAGTATATATTTTGGGGGGACAGCACTCAGCTGTTCAGGCTCAGATGCACAAATGAAGTCAGGCCGTTGGAAATACTGCCGACCATAAACCCAGCTCGCGGGCAGGAACCTGCCAGATCGGAAAGCGTGCTCTCCAAGGTTGGAGGGACAGGGGGACATGTCCGGGGACCCCGGGCTCCCCCAGGATGCTCGCGATGGGCCACATCTTGCAGTCCATCCCCCTGAGACCCCAGGGACTCAGTCTCGTGTTTGCTCGTTTCTCTGAGATTCGAGCCTTCAGTGAAATCGTTCCCCGGAACGTGGCTGTGGCTTCTCATACGGCAGGAGGACGTGTCCCGTGTCACAGACGGGTGAGGTTACATGCCGGTCTGTCCTTCACACGCTCCTTGTGTCCCCAGGTTGTTTGCATCAGAGACCTTATTCCCGCGGATTCCGCACATCAAGGATAAATGGAGTGAGAACGTTCACACTGACCACCAGGTAAGTGGGGGGGGGGGGCAGCGAACCAGCACGGGGGGTGGGCAGTGAGCCTCCTTCCCCTCCCTTGGTCCCCAGGCTCGGTCCTGCCCCAGGGCCTTTGCACGTGCCAGACCGTATGCCTGGAGGCCCCTGTCCCAAGCCGTCCCATCAGGCGGTCCTTTTATGCCTCAGTCACAGGGCGGCCCCACCCACCGGGCCCCCGGTTCCCATCCACAGCCCTCGGCAACCCGAGCCCCGCTCGCTGGGTTCCCGAAAACCCGACACCCCCGTCCTCCCTGTGCTCTCCAGATCATCTGGGAGAAATCCACCCCGGATACAGGAAAGATCGACCATGAAGAGATCCTAACCGTGGAGGAAGTCACCGTCGCCCCGGAGAGTGTGTGAACCACAAAGATGCTTCCAGCCCCGGAACGTTCTGGAAGCCGTTTTGTCTTTTCATTGTTTGAACACTTATTTATACAGCGCTGTATTTTTTTACTTTAAAACAACGTGGTCTTTTGCAAGGATGCCTGTAGTCGGAGTTGAATGCGGTTGGGTCCCGACCCCATGATGCACCTTCCTTGACCCCCAGGGAGCAATGAGCCTTTCCCTCCCATGGCTCAGGCGTCTGCCTGCCAGCAGCCAGTGGGGCTGGGACGTGGCCTCTGACACACTTGTCCCGTGTGAACAGTGGCCTCCCCGTACAGGGACCATCTCAGGGTCCCGAGCGTAATCACCTGTAAGGGCCCGTTGGTCACAGAAGGTCATATGTTCACAGGCTTCGGGAATCAGGTCGTGGATGTCCCTGGGGACATTAGTCCACAACATGGGGGTCAGGACTTGGACAACTTTGTGTGCGGGCATGGGAGGGAGGGGAGGGGACTTCCCTCAAAGATCCTGGCCGCACCTCTGCATCGTGACTTCTGAGAGGGCAAATCCTATGACCCGCAGGCCGCCCTGCGCACGTGAGGGTATGCGCCAGGAGAGCGTCTAATGCGGGCCTTCGTGAGACAACAGGGCACATCCAGGACCAGAAGTGAACGTGGCCAGGAAGGATGTCAGCTGCACGTACCCGGGGTGCCCGCAGAAGGTCTCCAAAGCCAGCAGGAGTGTCCCGTGGAAACCACGGCTTACCTCCGGGCTGGATTTGTTCACGAGGACAAAGCTAACGGGAGAGCAAGATATATGTGGAAAATGTATATACAGAGAGATACAGACACAGGTACAGGTAGATCCATATCGAAATATACACCCAGAAGAGACAGGAAAATATATACATGGAGACATATGCACAAAGAGATATCTATTTGCAGAAATATGTGTGGATACGTATGCACGAAGAGATACATATTTGCAGAAATACCTGTGGATACGTATGCACGAAGAGATAGATGTTTGCAGAAGTACATGTGGATATGTATGCACAAAGAGATACATATTTGCAGAAATATGTGTGGATGCATATGCACGAAGAAATACATGTTTGCAGAAATACACGTGGATACTTATGCACGAAGAGATACATGTTTGCAGAAACACATCGGCACATACATACAAAAAGATACACACGAAGACCATACACAGATGGTTATCCAGGAATTGGCTCATGCGATGTCGATGGCGGGGCTGCTGAGGGTGAAACCTGTCGGGCAGGTGGGCATGTAAGTAGGGGACACTCCAGACTTGCAGAATTCCTTCTCTGGGAAACCTCAGGGTGTGCCCTTGAGGTCTTCGCCTGATTAGACGAGGCCCACCCCCCACGTGAACTAGCATCTCTTCAAGTCAGCTGCTTGTGGATTTTTTGTCCCACCTACAAAACAGCCCGAGTGAGTGTTTGACTGAATAATGGGGACGGAGGGGGGGTGCTGTTGCCCATCCATGTGATGCCCATCCACATGAAATGACCGTCACGGAACTATTTAAAGGGCGAACCCATCATGATGTGCTGTCCAGTGGGTCCCCTGTGCCAGTCCTAGGTGACCCCCGCCAGGGCAGTGGGCACACGCTCCCGACGGTAGTCCCCACCCCCAACCTGTGCCTTCCCACGGGCTCTTCTGGGCTCAGGCGTGCCGGCCCCGGGGGAGGGGCTGGTGCAGACCTCCTAGTCCCGGCTCTTTGTTCCACAGCAGCTCCCAACACTCTTGGAAGAGTTCACGGCCGTGTCTCCGACTCACCCCACCTCACGGGTTCCCACAGGTGCTTCTCCATTCTGCCTCCCAAGCCTCCCTCTCCTCTGACCCTGAACATGTTTTAGAGTCACTTCCTGGATTCGTGAGCGGATGTGATATCAGTCATTATCCTGCTAGTATGAATTTGGAACCACGGGCCCAGACTCCCTGCATTTCATTCTTATCTGGAAGCGTGGACGGTGTTGTGGGGAATCTAAACTCAGAAGGAGGAGTCGCTGGCCGTGATTCTTTTATTCCCCAACCAGCTAAGAGTTCGGGCGACAGCCCTCTACCCCACCCCATTATTCAATCAAACACTCACTGAGGGGTGTTTTGTACGTGGGATCAAAAGTCCTCAAGCAGCTCACTTTAAGTAAAGAGAGGTGACGTCACATGGGGGTGGGCCTCGTCTAATCAGGTGACGGCCTCAAGGGCACACGCTGAGGTTTCCCGGAAAAGAAAACCCTAAGACGAGTCCCAGAGGAATACTTTCATGCTCCACACCTTGCAAAGGCCGTAGGCTGTGGGGACCGGCCAGCCGCAGGCTGGGGGTCAGAAGGACCAGAGTGGTGGCAGGGACCAGGCCCAGACCTTGGGGTTTTCCTTGGAGCCGTGGTTCTCACAGCCCCGTTGTTCTTACAGGTGGGGCCACACCACTTGTGGGGAGGAAGGCTCCCTCGTGCCTGTGCTCCTGAGATAATGGTCTGGGGCCCACCTCGGCCCCCAGGGTCTCCCATGGTCAAGAGCGTCAGGCGAAGGCACCCGGGGGGCTGAGCGGCTGACGGGGGAGGGATCTGAGCCCATGGGGAGTTCACCCCCAGGAAATGAGACCTGGGGGCACAGTGGCACTCGCGGGAGGCCGTGCAGGTGAGTGGGGGTCCTTTCTCTTGCACAGGCACGGGGTGAGGGGCCAGGACAGCAGGACAAGTGCTGGCAGTGGGTAAGGGAACCGGGGACCCACTGGAAGGCGATCAGACTCTGGAAATGCAGGCAGGGCAGCCCAGCTGGGAGGGGGCGTTTGCATGAGGTTCCAAGGGGCTGACGGCACAGCAGCACAAACCACTGTGGGAGGCCTTGAAACTTCCCATGTGCATCTCCCCCCAGCCCCCGCCCCAGCTCTGCAGACCAGAGTCTGAGATCCAGGCAGGGCTGCTGAGCTCCAAGAGGGGCAGAGCGGCTGAGACTGAGGCAGGGCAGGGCCCCTGAGACCCAGGCAGGGGAGTGCCACTGAGATCCAGGCGGGGCAGGGCCACTGAGATCCAGGCGGGGCAGGGCCACTGAGATCCAGGAGGGACAGGACCAGTGAGATCCAGGCAGGGCAGGGCCGCTGAGATCCAGGAGGGGCAGGGCTGCTGACATCCAGGGGGGGGGCAGGGCTGCTGAGATCCAGGCAGGGGGGGACCAGTGAGATCCAGGATGGGCTCATGTTTCGATCCTTCGTCACATCTGCAAAGACCCTGTTTCCAAATCAGGTCCCCGTCCCGGGTACCGGGAGCTAGAACAGGGACATATATTCTGGGGACACGAACTCCAGCCTTCTCGTGAGGACTCCCTCCCCCGTGGGTGAGTCCCCAAAGCCCCAGCCCGTCTCCAGCCACACGCGGACCCCCTTGTCATCCTTGTCTTCGTATGAAGCCCACCTGGTTTTGGTGAAACTGATTTTCACACCGTCTTCAGTGTTTTCATAGACGCCAAGGTGGGGAGATCGGAGGCCAGAGAAGCAGGGCGGGGGTGGGGGAGTGGGGACGAGTCCTGTCCCTTCCGATTCATCCGCTGGGACTTGAGATGAAATATTTTCCAAGCTCGGAGCTGCTGGTTTAACCGCCAGCCGGTGTGGACAGGGAAACGTTTGTCTGTGTGGCCGTCAGGGGCTGTGCGGGGGAGGGGTGCGCGGTTTCCTGCATTCGTCTGCACGGCGTCCCAGCTTGGAACGTTCTGGCGGGTCTGCAGCCTTCAGTTAGAAACATTGTAGCCACGTCGACCTCTGACACTTGTAACTCGTCTCCGTCTCCGTGGAGTCAGCAGCAGGCGGGGAAGGTTCTAGGCTCCCGCACACGGCTGGCTGCTGGCCCGAGCCCCCACGTGCTGCGGGACCTATAGAACCCCAGGGTCCCCCGCGATGCTTCTCTGGGACAGGACCCACCGTCACGCCCAAGACGGCCCGGCCGTCCCCACCCGCAGCCCCGGGGACCCGCCCTTTGCACAACGCGTGTTATATAACCCAGAATGAGCCACGCTCTCCCAGGCCCCCTCCCCACACGGCCCCCAGCACTCCTCAACGCGGAGGCCGCTAACCGAAAGGGACGGTCGCCGTCTTGGCGAGCCCCGGGGCGTCCCAGAGCCGTCACCAAAGTGCCAGCAGCGGAGGTGGTTCCAGAGGCACACAGCTGCCTCCTAATTCAGCGTCTCCTGGGCGCACAGGCAGGTGCATCACCCGAGGCCCCTCGCGAGCTCCAGCCAGCGGATGAGCTGGGGAAACCCCACCGCACGTTCAACCCACAACGATGATCTTTTCGAATTCTGTGATACGTGTCTAGGGGCGGAGGCAGATGCTTTTTATCAAAAAAAATTTTTTATGTTTATTTTTGAGAGAGAGAGACAGAGTGTGACGGGGGAGGGGCAGAGAGAGAGGGAGACACGGAATCCGAAGCAGGTTCCAGGCTCCGAGCCATCAGCACAGAGCCTGATGCAGGGGTTGAAGTCACGAACCGTGAGATGTCGACCTGAGCTGAAGTGGGACGCTCCACCGACTGACCATCCAAGCGCCTCCAGAACGTACACGGGACGCGGACAGGAAGCCAGGATTCTCTCCCTCACGATGGGATTCCCCTTCTGACGCGGGATCGGATCCCTTCGCAAACACCCTTTCAAACACACCGAGACTCGACCACCAAATCCCCCGCGGCGGCTCTTGGCGGAGAAAATGCTCGGCACTGTGGACCGTTTCTGTGTTCTAGAACCTTCTAGGCCCGCACTGCCGCCAAGGGCATCCCTGCCCCAAGGCTCCTACGCCAGGTGCCCCCTGCGTCCCCGAATGTTCCACAGCTGCCTCTACTGCTCCGTAGGACCTCCCCGTTCCCACCGTTGGCCTAGAGGGTCAACCCCACGGTGGCAAGGCGTTTCGCGTTCTGGTCCCTTGCGTTGTCCACGTGCTATGCCTCGGACCACCCCAGACACGGCCATATCCGTGGCGTTTGTCGATCCGAGGGCCGGCTGAGGAGCCCTGACCCCGACGTAGGTCCCGCCTGCCGATTCAGCTGCCGCCCGGCCCCGTGGCGGACTTCCTTCCCCACGACCAGGAATCTTGCCAACGAGGGTGCCATATTGAATCCACACTCGTGAGACGCTCCCTTTTCCAAATCAGACAGAGACCGCCGACCGTCTCAGGACTCGCGGTCCTCTGGAAACGTCCCACTTAGCTGTGGGGTTGGGAAGGAAAGATCACCGCCCCCCAGCCCCGCTCCTGAAGTAAACAGCAGGAGCCTAAGCAGTGCAGATGGCGGGGATGATGTAAACCACTCAATGGTATGCATGTGCCAAGACCCGTATTTACAACCACGTCCGCCTGGGGACAACCCTTCCCATGATACCCAGTGATGGCCTTCTTTGCTCGTGTCAAACACCACTTTGTCCTGTGGTGTAGACGAGACAGACCCCACACACCCCAACGTCTACGAGATCGTAAATCCTGAGAGTGGGCTTGCCTCCCCCTGAATGAGAGGAGCAGACATGGGGGGGGGGGCACAGAAGGTTCCAGAACAGGAAGCCCAGCACAGAGACCCTGGTTCCCCTGTGCTCCCCAGATGGACCCCGTTGGGCAAGTGTCCAGAGACCCGGAGCTGTAGAAACAGGAACCCTGAGTGGCTGATAAACGGCACAGGGCCAGCTTCACACTGGACACGTCGGGGACGCTTCCTGTCCCGAGATAACAAGGCTGCTGCTCGTTGACGGGCAGGACACGGCTGACGTGCGTCCAGATGAATCATGTGAGGGTCTCCAGGCAGCACAGGCTCCTGACCGGGCCGTGTCTCCTTGTCCGCGCCCAGAGTCTGCCCTCGGGGACCCTGCTTGTCTGGTGTCATCGTCATTGCCTGTCACCCGGGCAGGACAGCGTCCCCCGAAAGTGCTGAGACGGCCCAAGACAGGCGCCGAGAGCTGAGGGGCCAGTAAGTGGATGTCGTCCCATCGGTGGGGGCAGGGGACTGCTGTCCCAGGGCAGGGGGTGCTCAGGACGGGAGGGAAGGGCGGAGACGGCTGGGCACATCCCTGACCAAGGGCTGGTCTCTGATACAGACGGGTCTGAGACCGTGGTCCAGGTGGGGACCCAGGCTGCGGGGGTTGATGAGGTGACACCTGGGAAGGGTGCGCCTGGGGAAGCAGACCACCGAGGCCACGTCCAGAGCAGGTGCGCCCAGGCCGTGACTCACAGCCGCTGGCCGTGGGCGAGCCCTCGGATCGTCCCCGAGGTGCACGGTGACCTCTGCGATCGTCCTGCCTCGGGGCTGGAGGCTCTGGACCAAGGGGCAGACGGGGTGGCTGAGGCCTGAGGCCAACCCTGGTTCCCATCGCAGAAGACGGGCTGACCGGCTGGGAAGGGGCCAGGCGTCATCAGTGGCCGGTGGCTGGAGAGCGGGCTTACCTTGCCGAAGCCTGGGGACGGGTCCTTGAAGCCCACAGGAAAGACAGGAAGCCAGTAGCAAATGTAGGCGTCGATAGAGGGAACCCCCCTTCGTGACGGGTTAATACTCTCAGAGTGAGAACGACCCTGGGGTCCTGGGGTCACGTGCTGAAGCACCTGGTCGCTGAAAAACGCACAGACGTTTCTGTTGTTTTCTTCCTCTCTTATTTTTTATTGTTATATGTTTTTAAATCTTTTAATGTGTATTTTGGAGAGACAGAGAGACAGAGGGCAAGTGGGGGAGGGGCAGAGCGAGAGGGAGACACAGAATCCGAAGCAGCTCCAGGCTCCGAGCTGTCAGTGCGGAGCCTGATGCAGGGGTTGAACTCACGAACCGTGAGATCACGACCTGAGCCGAAGTCGGACGTTCAACCAACTGGGCCCCCCAAGTGAGTTCACGTACACACGCGGAGATTTTTCATCGGAAGGCGAGCTGAGGTTTTGTCTCAAAATCACACGGGAGGGAGGACAGGGGCGCAAGGATGTGCAGGGAACCGACTGGGGGTGTCCTTTCGCTTGTCAGGGGCAGGAGACGGTCTCACCTCCCCAGACAGCCCCCGACGATGAACAAGAGAGACACGGCTGCAAACACCCAGGAGGTTTCTTGCAGACGTGAGGCGTGGGCGTGCAAACGGAAAGAAAAGGGGAACCTGTTTGTTGCACTGAGACGTGTGTAAGAAACGGGGTGTCCGGGAGCCTTGATGGGCACGACCTTGGGGCAAAGCCACGCAAAGTGTTGACCAACACATCCAGCGTCCGTGACTCAGGGACATGTGAACGTGGAGATTTAAGGACCAATCAGGACTTGGCACGCGGCTCGGCCGTGTTCCCAGGAGGCCCCCGGGGTGCCGAGTTCAGATTCTGGCTGCTCTGCGGGATGCCCTGGGGTCACAGGGTGCATCCGACCGTCCCCGGGGTCCGTCCGCAGGCTGGCCCGTCCCGACGTGGGGGCCCACGGAGCCACACCTCTGCCTGCTGAACCCACCTCCGGGCACAGCAGGAAGCCCGCCAGGCTCCCCGTCCAGGGTCCAGGCAGGAGCCCCCACCCTCGGACTCACAGTGCGGACCCAGGTGATGCTGGGGAGGCCCGAAACACACACATGGCCCCCCATCGGCCCCCTTTGCTTTCTGGTGACTCTGCTGTACGACTCATATCGGGCAGCTGGGACAAATACCCCGCACGGAGCGGGATCCAGAACAGACATTTATTCCTTCCTGGTCCTGGAGGCTGGGCGGCTGAGATCCAGGCAGGGCCGAGGCTGGGAGGCTGAGATCCAGGCAGGGCTGAGGCTAGGGGGCCGAGATCCAGGCAGGGCTGCATCTGGGTGCCTGAGATCCAGGCAGGTCTGGAGGCTGAGAGTCTGAGGTCCAGGCAGGGCTAAGGCTGGGGCGTCTGAGATCCAGGCAGGGCTGAGGTTGGGTGTCTGAAGTCCAAGCAGGGCCGAGGCTGGGAGGCTGAGTTCCAGGCAGGCTGAGGCTGGGGTTCTGAGATCCAGGCAGGGCTGAGGCTGGGAATCTGACATCCAGGCAAGGCCAAAGCTGCAAGTCTGAGATCCAGGCAGGGCTGAGGCTGGGGGTCTGAGGTCCATGCGGGGCTGAGGCTGGGTGTGAGATCCAGGCAGGACTGAGGCTTGGAGGCTGAGGTCCATGTGGGGCTGAGGCTGGGAGTCTGAGATCCATGCAGGGCTGAGGCTGAGAGTCTAAGATCCAGGCAGGGCAGAAGCTGGGAGTCTGAGGTCCAGGCAGGGCTGAGGCTGGGGTTCTAAGGTCCAGGCAGGGCTGAGGCTGGGGGTCTGAGATCCAGGCAGGGCTGAGGCTGAGAGTCTGAGATCCAGGCAGGGTGGAGGCTGGGAGTCTGAGGTCCAGGCAGGGCTGAGGCTGGGGGTCTGAGGTCCAGGCAGGGCTGAACCTGGGACTTTGAGATTCAGGCAGGACCAGAGGCTGGTTGCCTGAGATCCAGGCAGGGCCGAGGCTGGGAGGCTGAGTTCCAGGCAGGCTGAGGCTGGGGGTCTGAGATCCAGGCAGGGCTGAGGCTGGGGGTCTGAGATCCAGGCAGGGCTGAGGTTGGGTGTCTGAGGTCCAGGCAGGGCCGAAGCTGGGAGTCTGAGATCCAGGCAGGGCAGATGGTGGGGGTCTGAGATCCTGGCAGGGATGGAGGCTGAGAGTTTGAGATCCAGGCAGGGCCAAGGCTTGGGGTCTGAGATCCAGGCAGGGCAGAAGCTGGGAGTCTGAGGTCCAGGCAGGGCTGAGGCTGGGGTTCTAAGGTCCAGGCAGGGCTGAGGCTGGGGGTCTGAGATCCAGGCAGGGCGGAGGCTGAGAGTCTGAGATCCAGGCAGGGCTGAGGCTGGGAGTCTGAGGTCCAGGCAGGGCTGAGGCTGGGGGTCTGAGGTCCAGGCAGGGCTGAACCTGGGACTTTGAGATTCAGGCAGGACCAGAGGCTGGTTGCCTGAGATCCAGGCAGGGCCGAGGCTGGGAGGCTGAGTTCCAGGCAGGCTGAGGCTGGGGGTCTGAGATCCAGGCAGGGCTGAGGCTGGGGGTCTGAGATCCAGGCAGGGCTGAGGTTGGGTGTCTGAGGTCCAGGCAGGGCCGAAGCTGGGAGTCTGAGATCCAGGCAGAGCTGAGGCTGGGAGGCTGAGGTCCAGGCAGGGCTGAGGCTGGGACTCTGAGATCCAGGCAGGGCAGATGGTGGGGGTCTGAGATCCTGGCAGGGATGGAGGCTGAGAGTTTGAGATCCAGGCAGGGCCAAGCCTTGGGGTCTGAGATCCAGGCAGGGTTGAGGCTGGGTGTCTGAGTTCGAGGCAGGGCAGAGGCTACAAGTCTGATGTCCATGAAGTGCCAAGGCGGGGAGGCTGAGATCCAGGCTGGGCCGAGGTTGGGGGTCTGAGATCCAGGCAGGGCCGAGGCTGGGAGTCTGAGATCCAGGCTGGGCCGAGGCTGGGAGTCTGAGATCCAGGCAGGGCTGAGGCTGGGGGTCTGAGATCCAGGCAGGGCCGGGGCTGGGAGTCTGAGTCCAGGCAGGGCAGAGGCTACAAGTCGGAAGTCCAGGAAGTACCGAGGTGGGGAGGCTGAGATCAAGGAGGGCCTGAGTCGGGGAATCTGACGTCCAGCAGAGGTGAGCTTGGGTGTCTGAGATGCATGCAGGGCCGAGGCTGAGGGATCTGAGATCCAGACAGGGCTGAGGCTGGGGGTCTGAGATCCAGGCAGAGCTGAGGCTCGGTATCTGAGTTCCAGGCAAGCTGAGGCTGGGGGTCTGAGATCCAGGCAGGGCGGAGGCTGGGGGTCTGAGATCCAGGCAGGGCTGAGGCTCGGTATCTGAGTTCCAGGCAGGCTGAGGCTGGGGGTCTGAGATCCAGGCAGGGCGGAGGCTGAGAGTCTGAGATCCAGGCAGGGTTGAGGCTGGGTGTCTGAGTTCGAGGCAGGGCAGAGGCTGGGGGTCTGAAATCCAGGCAGGGCTGAACCTGGGAGTCTGAGATTCAAGTGGGGCTGAGTCTGGGACTCTACGTCCAGTGAGGGTGGAGCTTGGTAGCTGAGATCCAGGCAGGGCCAAGGCTGGGGTCGTCTGAGATCCAGGCAGGGCCGAGACTGGGAGGCTGAGTTCCAGGCAGGCTGAGGCTGGGGGTCTGAGATCCAGGCAGGGCTGAGGCTGGGGGTCTGAGATCCAGGCAGGGCTGAGGTTGGGTGTCTGAGGTCCAGGCAGGGCCGAAGCTGGGAGTCTGAGATCCAGGCAGAGCTGAGGCTGGGAGGCTGAGGTCCAGGCAGGGCTGAGGCTGGGACTCTGAGATCCAGGCAGGGCAGATGGTGGGGGTCTGAGATCCTGGCAGGGATGGAGGCTGAGAGTTTGAGATCCAGGCAGGGTTGAGGCTGGGTGTCTGAGTTCGAGGCAGGGCAGAGGCTGGGGGTCTGAAATCCAGGCAGGGCTGAACCTGGGAGTCTGAGATTCAAGTGGGGCTGAGTCTGGGACTCTACGTCCAGTGAGGGTGGAGCTTGGTAGCTGAGATCCAGGCAGGGCCAAGGCTGGGGTCGTCTGAGATCTAGGCAGGGCCGAGACTGGGAGGCTGAGTTCCAGGCAGGGCTGAGACTCAGTGTCTGAGGTCCAGGCAGGGCCGAGGCTGGGGATCTGAGATCCACGCGGGGCTGAGGCTGGTTCCTCCTGAGGCCTCTCTCCTCACCACGTAGACACCGTGTCCCTGAGTCCTCACGTGTCCGTCCCTCTGTCTCTGTCTGTGTGCTGACCTCTTCTTCTCTAAGGACCCCAGTGCTGAGGGACCAGGGCCACCCTCGTGACCTCATGTTCCCTTCGTCTCCTCTTTAAGGCCCAACCGCCCAATACAGCCCCACTGAGGTCCTGGGGCTGAGGGTTTGAACTCGTGAATTTTAGGGGACGCTATCCAGCCCCCGGATCCCCCTTTCTTGGAGAAGGGACACGTCCACCCCCAGTGTTTTCAGACCCCCTTAGGCCGGGACCTCAGCTCCTGAGTTCGAAAATGACCTCTTCCCCCTCAAAGCCTTTTCTCGTCCTTGGGCCTCAAACGGCGCTTTGGGACTTTATCGCTGGGCCCGGCTTCCTGTCTCTGTCGGCTCTGGGTTTCTCGAAGGGCCGCCCCTGGGGTTCTGTGTTGATGGGGAGCCCGACTCCGCACCGGCCCTGCCCCGAGGGCTCACTTCGCCTCGTGGCCCGGACGCGTGACCCTGCTTCCTTCCGTGCTGGTAAACGTTTCCACGATGACACCACGCCATCTGGGTCCTGGGCCCCCAGAACCCTAAAAGGACGCCAGAGGCCCCGAGGGGCGTCGGTGGCATGGGAGGGCCACCCCCCAGAGGGAAGGTGGGACAACGTGAACGGAGAGGCAGGCGAGGTCCAGGATGAGGCACAGACAGGCCCCCCTCCCCCCTCGGGCTGACCCAGGACAGGTGCGCCTTGATGGGCACCAGAACGCTTCACCCCAAAGTTTCCCTCTTGGGCACAGGGGTGATTTGGAGGGACAGGCCACTGAGAACCAGCAGAAGCAGGAAGTCGGGCGCCTAACCCACTGAGCCACCCAGGCGCCCCGTAAATGGATGTTCTAATGGTGGAGATGTTTCCGTATGGGGAGAACTACACCCAGAGACGTCTCATCATGTGAGAGACTCTTATTAACAAGACAGACCTTAATGGACATGAATTTCCTGTGTTTCCTGCTTTGCGTTTCCCCAGAGCTGCACGTCCCCATCGGAAAGTCCGGAACCCCTTTTCCCAGGCTGAATCTGACTCAGCTTCTAAGCCCTGGTCATCCGTCCATCTCCCTGAGCCGCATGTTTCTTTCTAAGACCCTGTGTGTATATGTGTAGTTAAAACTGGTGTGTCTGCTAAACTTTCATCTGTTTAATTTGCGGGCGTCGGGTACAGAACCTAAGAGGTTACCGGGAAAAGATTTTCTTCGTCTCAGCAGCAGGAATGTGGACGTGACCAGCAAGGGCAAGGGATGCGGCCAGGAGCTCATTAGCGGTGACACCCTTGGGGGGGAGGCAGCTGGGGATCTGACCTCTGACCTGGTGTCTCCTGTGAAGGTGCAGCTTTGGGGCTGGGATATGGCGGCCGTCCTGGATCTTGTGACCTTCCTGGTCGTCCTGAAGTCGGCATGCTGTGCACAACCACGGCCAGGTAGGTAGAGGCAGGCGCCCCAGGACGGGTGGGATTATCACTCCCCCCACCCCGCCCCCGTGAGGCCAAAGGGGACAGAAGTCCCTCCCCCAAGACCTAAAGCGCCCCCTGGCCCCAAGACCGCCCTGCTAGGGGGAGGGGGTCCTTTTGCAAATCGAACTACAGGTGTTTATTCGCGGGGAGAATCAGAGACCCAAGGGTGAAGATTCGACCCCGCAACACGTCCACCGGAAGGTGCCAGAAAGCATGTAGACATGTTCCCGCAGGTGGCCCAGGAAAACGGGGTGCCCGGGGGCATCGGGGGGGCTCAGCCGATCAAGCGTGTGACTCTGGAGTTCGGCTCAGGTCCCCCACGATCCCATTTCACAGATGCTGCAGATCCTGGGATTGGGCTGCAGTTGATATTTGCACAGAGCCCGACGCGGGGCTCGAACTCACGAACTGCGAGATCAGGACCTGAGTCGAAGTCGGACGCCCAACCGACTGAGCCCCCCGGGGGGCCCTGTCTCCGTAGTTTTCACATGATTTGATGCATTTTTCAAATTATTGTCACTGTGGCTAATTATAAATTATTTTCTGTATTTTTCTGAAATTTTCAAATTATCGTCACGATCGTTAACTTGTCTGTATGTTTCCAATGATCTTCTGTAGTTTTCAAATGTATTTTCTATGTTTTTCTTTTCTTTTTATTTTTTTAAAGGATTTTATTTTCCAGTAATCTCTACCCCCTGCACGGGGCTCGAACTCACAACCTGGAGATCAATAGTTGCACCCTCCACCCACGGAGCCAGGCGGGTGCCTCTGTATTTCTCCGTATTTTTCAAATTATGACTGTAGCCAACTCGTGTCTTTCAAATTATTTTCCGTAGTCTTCAAATTATTGCTTACCCAATTTGTCTGTTTTTCTGATTATTTTCTGTATTTCCCGAATTATTATTAGTATAGCTAAGTTCACGCGTAAGAAGTGACGTCCCTGTGGTTTGTTCATTTTCTTAGTTTTTTTTTTTTTTTTTTTAGCTCGTGCCTTTAAGAAAAAGTTTATGCGTTTATTTCTGAGAGAGAGACAGAGCGCAAGTGGGGGAGGGGCGGAGAGAGAGGGAGAGAGAGAGAATCCCGAGCAGGCTCCGTGCTGTCAGCGCAGAGCCTGATGCAGGGGTCGAACTCACGAGCTGCGGAAATCGAGAGCCAGACGCTCAACCCGCTGAGCCCCCCACGCGCTCTGACCTTGTGGGTTTGATTTGCAACCTCCTCCCCCGCCCCGCCCCACGACTAAGGATTCTGAGCATCTTTTTGGTTTTTTGCTTTTTTAATCACAGCGCAAGACAAAATGTCCCCTATTATAAACATGCAGCTGGATTCAAGGAAAAAAATGTTAACCTGGACTTCCACAAGAAACGTGAGTGGCCAGGAATGCACAATAGATACGCCGACTGCCTATTCCGCCACGGTGGACCCACAGGTGAGTGTCCGGGGTTCACGCCTCGTGGCTTTGCGCCTTGTGATTCCGGAATTTTCCTGTGAGACGACTCTCGCGCCCCTGGCCTGCCTTGATTCCCACCCCTGTTGCTTTTGTCCAGGAAGAAAAAAACATTTCCTGTATCCTCTTAGGCTCTGGCATAGGGATATGCAAATTAAAATGACACGCGCCAGATTTTTCGGGAGAAAAGACGTACAGATTTGTTACTATGGTAACTTTTTACATCCAGGAAGGTTCAGAGGAAAGAAGGGAAACCCCAAGCAGCAGGGAGGTTTGGTACCAGTTTTTTAAGAGGGTGAGGAATTCTGAGTGAGTAGTGGGTTTGGTTGTCAGAGGAATGGGCACTTTGGCTTCTGGGGCCAATAAGTGGTGGGGACGTGAGTGGGCAATTAGCAACAAGCCTAATGGCAGGTATGGGTTATTTTAGTAAGGTCTGTGCATACACTGTCTTCTCAGTGCTGGCTCTCCGCATCAGGCGGGAAGGGTCACTGCCCTCGTCTTGGCCCAGGAGAAGGTGGGGGCGGGTCATGCCACCTTTGACACCTTTGGGGACATTTGCACTCTGCCTCCGTATAGTGGGGATAAAACTTACACACTAAATCCCGCGTATGAGGGAGAATATAACAGCGGTCTTTTCTGCCCCTGCCTGTGCTCTGATTTCTCCCCTTCTGTGAGGGGGAGGGGAAAAGATAGGGATTTGTCCCCTACGTGCATCCCACCCCCTTCACGTTAGAACAGTCCCGTCTGGATTCCGTCCCTGTCTTTGGTCTCTGTTCGTTCACTCATCGTATACTTCACACGCTTCCTCAGTTTCATTCTAAGGTGGTTGGGCAAGGAAAATTAGCCATTACACTCTTAGGTTCTGTCTCTGAGGGCTGTGAATTAACCTGATGAACGATAACGATGAAGAGGTGAAGAGACGGGAGGAAATGTATTTCTGTGCATATGGAGTTTACAAAAAGAGTAGCCCAATGAATAGGTAAAGTTAGGGCCTTGTACACCTAACTGGTAGGGAAAAGGGAAGAGAAGAGTGCCTGGGGGGGCTCAGTCGGTCGAGCATCGGACTTCAGCTCAGGTCATGATCTCATGGTGTGTGGGTTCGAGCAGCCCCACATCAGGCTCGGTGCTGAGAGCTCGGAGCCTGGAGTTGCTTTGGATTCTGTGTGTGTGTGTCTCTCTCTACCCCTCCCCTGCTCGTGCTCTGTCTCTCTCCGTCTCTCAAAAATAAATAAAACGTTGGAAAAAAATTTTAGTCAGATAAGAGAACCCCCTCCAAAATGTTTCTTTCTGCATATCTTGAATCCCAATGTCTTCACCTTAAAACGATTACGGGGTTTCCCAGGGAAGGGTCCCCACAGCGGTGGGGGTGCCCCAGACAGGGCTGTACCTGTCTGCCTGCCGAACAACGGTGCAGGTATGACTCCTGCCCAGGGCGTTTTCAGCGACCCCGATCCCCTCCCTCCGTGGAGCGCAGTTTCCTCGGGAGGCCCCTCGGGATTGCTGACAGCTCGGAGCCTGGAGCCTGCTTCAGATTCTGTGTCTCCCTCTCTCTCTGCCCCTCCCCTGCTCACGCTGTCTCTCCCTGTCTCTCAGAAATAAATAAATGTAAAAAAAAAAAAAAAAAAAAACCACCACGTTGAATTCAGTATATGAGCCTGGCGTTTGGAGTTTTATTCTTTTTTATAGTTTTTAAGATTTTATTTTTAAGTAAATCTCTACACCCAACGCGGGGCTTGAACTCATAACCCTGAAATCAAGAGTCGCACCCTCTTCCGACTGGGCCCGCCAGACGTCCCACATTTTAAAAATTTTTTCAATGAAGTCGGTTCCTTTCGGAATATCCTGTGGGTGGTCTTGGATCCGCGCTGTGCCAGCAACGGAAAGTCGAGTCTGGCTGTGTTTTCTTAAAAGCCCCCGTTTGTGCGAGTGTGTATTTTGTGGTTCATTCCCTTCCGTGTGGTCTGCACAAATCTGAGGGTTTTCTCCTGCAGGAAAAAGAAAAAAAAAAAACAAAACACCTCGTTCTTTTGCAGAAAGAGGTTGCAATGCTTTCAAGCAGCTGGCAGCTTCCTCCTTCCCGCTGGTTTGAAAGGGAATGTTCCAGAAGGAGACCCTCGCTGAGCCGCCTCCTGGGCCAGTTCTGTCGTCTCCCAAGGCTTTAGTAGGAAACAGCTCATTCCGTTTTTTGTGTTTTTTTTTTTTTTAAATAGTCAGGCTTTGTTTTTAGAGCTGGGGGCTTTTCTGCAGACTCAGAAAACGCGGCCGCAGAATTGCGCAATTTCTCCCTGGGATTTGGGGTTTTCCATGAGGCCCAGCAGGCAGCGATCGGAGGGCATTCCTGAACTTGGGTGTGTTTTATTCCTTCCTTGGCAGCCCCCCTCCTGCAAGCCGGACGGGAGGGCGGATTGGGGTTCTTTGCAGCCTGGGGATCTCCAGCCGCTCCCCCCGGGAGAGGAGAACTTCCAGCACCCGGTTCGGCAAACGCGGGAGCTAGTCCCTGTTTCCTAGGTTTTGAACTTGAGGAGGAAATGTGCGTGCGTGTAATGATTTCCCTCCTGGCCACACTCCACCGGATCACAGCCACGTGGGCAGAGTCCACCCGCTGGGCCGCCCTGCACCCCTGGAATCCGGGGTTTGACAAACAGGATGCGGCCCGTGCTGACTTTTCTCGTAGCACGTGGTCTGGTTTTCCTCCCGAGCTTTTTTTAATCTCGTGTCCTCACTGCGCTCTGTGTTTGGCACATGAGGCCGCCTTGGGCTGGCTGCTGTCGGCCTCCCCGCGGGCCCGCGCCGCCCTGGCCCCTTTTTCCAGTTCCGCGTTTCATCCCGGTCCGCGTAGGAGCCGCCGGGAGAGACGCCACGCTCCCCGGGGAAAGACGATGATGAGAAATGAACAGTGCCATTCGCCCATGAAGCAGAACACAGCGGGGTACCTGCAACAATGTGCATGAACTTGGCAAAAATGTTGCCGGGTGACGGCAGCCGCCGGACACAA
Organism: Leopardus geoffroyi; assembly: GCF_018350155.1. NCBI lineage: Eukaryota > Metazoa > Chordata > Mammalia > Carnivora > Felidae > Leopardus > Leopardus geoffroyi. The sequence goes on from NC_059343.1 coordinate 899,184, forward strand.
AAGGCTACATTGTGCCTCATCCCAGTTACACCCAACGTCCCCAGTAGACAAATCGTGTACCAGGAAAGTGGCCCAGGGGCTGGGGGACGGGGACGGGGTCGGCAACTCCTTTTTGTGAGGATTCTGGAACAGAACGTTTTGCCAGGAAAGGGTGTCTGTAGACTTAGCATTTCGCAGACTCCTGCTTTTGGGCCTGTTTGCTTTTCCTTAAATGAGGGGAGTCCCCCCCTGCCGACACCAGGCCTGGGAAGTGCCAGGGACGGAGTGTAGGGATCAGTGACCGTCACCCGGAGGCTTGCAGAATCCCCTTCCGGAACGTATGCTGGAGGCCAGATTTTGGAGCGCAGGCCCTGGCTGGATCCTCAGGCGTATTCGCACGCCTTGTCCCCCTCCCCGCCCCCCGCCACGGCCCCCACGCCACAGCCGTCTAGGCTCTAGCCAGGGTGTTGGCCACCCTCTCTTACCTTTGCAGAGCCTCAAAGTCAGGCTGAGAAGTGGGAACACTTTCTATTGGTGCCGATGTGCAGAAACACTTTTCCTCTACACTCTTAGTGATGTCCACGGGGCTGTGCAAATTAGACTGACAAAAGACAGATGAAGCGAGGCAGGTTTCACATGGTGTTAAAATTCTCGGTGTCATGAGGTGGGGGGGGCTTCATAGAAAGAAGAAAACGGACCCAATGCAGCAGTTAGACTTGGGAGTTTGTGTACTATTTTCTTCACACACAGCAGTAAATCGTGCAGATGTGACAAGAGACGGGAAAAGAGGCTTGAGGCGGCCGAGGGCAGCACACTGGGGGAAGATCCGTGTTTGAAGGAAAGTATGCACAGAAGTAGGGACGTCGTTGGCGTTAATCAGGTCCTGGCCGTGAGCTCTTTGGATTATGGCAGAGAGGGCGGTGTCCCCATGCACCTGATTTCGCGGGACCTCTGAGCTGGTTCTTACAGGCGAGGGCGGGGTTTCCCGGAGGTCGTGGGTCAGGGTGTGCTCTGTCCCTGCTGACGGTAATTCTTTGGGGAAAGAAATGCAGGCTGGGTGTCATTCCCGTGACATCTGTGCTGTAGATTCGATGTCATCCGGGCGCTGGTGGGGCGTCTGGAGTGGTCTCGGCGTTCAGGTGCCCTGGGCCCTTCCCGCCGGGAGCCCCGGGGCAGGGGCGCCTGCAGACAAGGCAATGCGGCCTTTGCAGGTGACAGAGGACCACACCTACGTCTGCACCTTCCCCAACTCCGTGCTGCACAGGGGGGCCAACCTGACCGTGAACATCACTTGCGAAGGGGACGTGTTCCTCCAAGTCCTGACTTTCGCCAACCCAGGTGAGGTCCCCGTCAGCTGCGGACGCGTGGTTCCCGGCCCGCCCGCGGGGCACCGACAGATTTCGGGCCGTGTCTCCCCAGGCAGGGAAGGTTCCGGAGCCGTGAACTTCTCCTGCCTCATTTACAACGTACGCTTCATGAACTGCAGCTGGGCGCCCGGCCCGGCCGCCCCAGCCGACGTCAAGTATCGACTGTTCTCCTGGGCGTCCAGGTGACCGGGAGCCCTCGCTGCGCCCGGGACCCGCGCAGGGGTCCTCACGTCAAGTGCTCAGCCTTTGGTTCAGGGCCCCAGGGTGCAGGGGGGCGTCTCCCCGAACGGTCCCAAAGTCACCCAGGAAAGCGCCCATTGGCCCCTGGGGGTCTCCCCGAACGTCCCAAAGTTACCCAGGAAAGCGCCCAACAGCCAGGCCCCTGGGGTGGGGGGTGGGGGAGAACCGGGCAACTTTGCCGCGTCCTGGCCCCAGCATGCAGCCCCCCTTCCCGTCCTAGGGACGAGGACATCCCCCATTTGGACACTGAATGCTTCATGGAAGGGGTTGTAACCCCCTCGCTCTGCAAAGGGCAGGCTCCTGCCCGTGCCTGCCGCATGCCGGCTGGTCGCCTGGGATGCACATCGCGTTCTGGTTTTACGCTCATTTGGAGGACGGGACTGTCCCCTGTCATCAGTGGGTTATCTAGGTTGCGGGGGGGGGGGGGTGTGGCTGGCAATGGCTGCCCACGAGAACTCACAGGCGGGCCTGCCCTCTCCCCCCTTGCATGTGACAGGCATGAGGCCGAGTCAGAATGCGTCCATTACATCCTCGGCCCCACGGGGACCCGCGTGGGCTGCCATTTCGACCAACTGGGTGAACCCCAGAGGACGGATAATTACTTCTTCTTGGTGAACGGAACCAGCAGGGAAACGGCGATCCCGTTTTTGGATTTCACTCCATTTAATGCCGTTCAAATCGGTAAGTCGTGGCCTCCCTCGCCCTGCGTTCGGCTCGCCGTCCAAGGTGACCGGTGTCTGGCTGCCCCCGGGAGTGGGGGGGATGCTTCTCTAATACGTGTATTTCTTCCAAGAGACGCATCACAGCCTTCTTGTGCGTGGGAATACAAAACAAGAAAAAAAACTTCTCCTCTACACTCTTAGGTTCTGTCTGCGAGGATTGCAAATTAAACCGACAAGCACTCTATTAGCGGGAGAAAAGCATACAAATTTAATTTTAATTCTTAATGCCTGCAGGGGGGGCCTTCACAGAAAAGAAATGGTCGAGGGCGCCTGGGTGGCTCAGTGAGTTAAGTGTCCGACTCTTGGTTTTGGCTCAGGTCATGATCTCACGGTTCGTGGGTTCGAACCCCGGGTCAGGCTCTGTGCTGACAGTGCAGAGCCTGCTTGGGATTCTGTCTCCATCTGTCTCTGCACCCCCACCCCCCACACTTGCTGTCTGCCTCTGTCTCAAAATAAATAAACTTAAAACAAAAGACAACCAATGGGCTAAACACGAAACACTTTGTCGTGTTTCGCTGCCGTAGAGAAGTACAATCCACCCAGGAACATCACCATCACCTACAACCGGTCGCACCACATCATCCGGTGGGAACCTCCCGAGATCCGATTCGACCTTTCGAGTCACATGCTGTATTACGAGCTGGAAATCCAAACGCCGGTAAGAACCCACGCGTCCGTGAACGACCCACGCAGGGCGTGCTGTCCCGTTTGCCCCTGGGGCACGAAGCGCGCGGATTCATTTTTGGTCCTAAAAAGGAACCTCTATGGAGGCACCTGGGTGGCTCAGCGGGTTAAGCCTCGGCTCTTGCGTTCGGCTCAGGTCAGGATCTCATAGTTTGTGAGTCCGAGCCCTGCATCAGGCTCTGCACTGACAGCACGGAGCCTGCTGGGGGCTCTCTCTCCGTCTGTCTCTGCCCCTCCCCTGCTGTCTCTCCCTCTGTCTCTCTCTCAAAACAGACATACTTAAGAAATTTGTTTATAAAAATTTTTTTTCAAGTAATCTCCATGCACAACATAGGATTTGGTTCTGGGCACCCCAGACCCCAGGACCTTTGCACAGACCGCTGCCTGTGCCCACAGGCTCTGCCTCTGTCCCCAAGTGTGAGGTCCTTCTCCGTCTCCACACTGAATGAATGAATGAATGAATGAATGTTGGGAATATCCGTGCACGGCCCCCACACACCACAAGAGCGCCTCTCCTGCCCACGGGACCCGCCACAAGGCGTGATCTGCCTTCCGCGATCTGTCCCCGGGTGTCCACGTGTCCACGTTCCCGAGGCCGGCGCCAGCCGCTGGCCCCGTCCCACAGCCCACAGCGCCCTTTACGGCACAGTCTGGCACTCTCCTGAAAGGCGTGGAGGGGTCCCCAGGCCCAGCCGGGTGTGGACCCCTCACCTGTCGGCACCTTTCCAAACGGAAGTTAGGCGGTGTCCCTTCTGTCCTGAAAATCCTCGCAAGACGCCAGGTTTGGGTCTTGGATTCGGGTTCGTACCCTGGACGTGGCCGCCAAGAGTCTGCAGCTTCCGCCCTGCCCGCTGGCATCCTGTGCCCCAGGTCTCCAGGGCTCCTGTGCGTGACCTCACGCGGGTGACCTCACACTGATTCCTCACGGGTAACCTCAGGCAGGTGATAACACAGGTGACTGTGGACAGGGGGCCTCACCCAGAGTGGGCCGCGGGCCTCTGACGTGGTCAGTCCACGCCGGACATCTGAACGTTCGGACAAGATGCGGCCGTCGGAGCCGCCTTCTCGTCCCTCACACCGTCCCCAGGACAAACTCACCAGCCAGCGGTAGAGTCACAGCAACGGAACTCGGTGTTGAAGTTTCTCTACCCTCTTAAGTGCGGTCCCTGGGGGCTGCAAATTAAACAAAAGGCAGGGGGCGTCTGGGTGGCTCAGTTGGTTGAGCGTCCCACCTCGCTTCCCTGGAGAAGGAATTTCTGATACATTCGCTGTCCTTCCCGGAACTGAGGTGTCCCCACAGTGGGGTCGTATGGACCCTCATTCCCGGTCTTTTCTCTTGAGCAGGTAAGGAAGCTCTGAGAAGGCTGCCTCATCCCGGTCCAGGAGGTCCAGGCAGGTTCCCACACTTGCAGACGGTGCAGAAAACGCAGACACTGACCATTTTTCCTTTCTTACAGGCGAGCTCCGCAGAAACAAACCGTGTAAGTTATCTCGTCCCTTTTCTGTGACTTACGTGCGCGGGTGCGGAAAGGGGGGGAGGGGGGAGACCTGGTTCCACATCCACTGACCCCCTGGGCCGTGGGGTCCCAACCAGCCCCTTAGCGGCCCTCAGGGTTTCACTCTCGCGTCGGGACGCTGTATTTCTCCGCTGCCCCTGACTCAGCTCAGGTCGCCCGCGGACGGGGAAACGTCCTTCCAGACGATCTCCTTTGGGCCGATGCAGCTCACACGTTGTAGTGAGTGTAGCAGCGGCCGGAAAAGCTTGTGTCCCCCCAGAACCCTGCACTGGGGTCATATTTGGCAACAGGGTCTTTGCAGATGTGAGTAACTGATGGACCTGAGATTAGCCCATCCTGGATCGGGGGGCCCGAAATGCAATGACACTGTCCTTACGACCCAAAGAGGAGACACAGACACAGAGGAGAAGCCACACGAAGGAGGAGGCAGAGACGGGAGGGACGCAGCCACGAGCCCAGGGGCGCCTGGAGCCCCAGAAGCTGCAAGAGGCAGGAAGGACCCTCCCCTGGAGCCTCTGGAGGGGGCACAGCTCTGCCCACTTGGATCTCAGCGGCCCTGCCCTCCCTGGATCTCTGGGGTCCTGCCCTGCCTGGATCTCAGCAGCCCTGCCCTGCCTGGATCTCAGCGGGCCTGCCCTGCCTGGATCTCAGTGGCCCTGCCCTGCCTGGATCTCAGTGGCCCTGCCCCTCCTGGATCTCAGTGGCCCTGCCCCGCCTGGATCTCAGTGGTCCTGCCTCTCCTGGATCTCAGTGGTCCTGCCCCTCTGGGATCTCAGTGGCCTTGCCCTGCCTGGATCTCAGCGGCCCTGCCCTGCCTGGATCTCAGCGGCCCTTCCCTGCCTGGATCTCAGTGGCCCTGCCCCTCCTGGATCTCAGTGGCCCTGCCCCGCCTGGATCTCAGTGGTCCTGCCTCTCCTGGATCTCAGTGGTCCTGCCCCTCTGGGATCTCAGTGGCCTTGCCCTGCCTGGATCTCAGCGGCCCTGCCCTGCCTGGATCTCAGCGGCCCTTCCCTGCCTGGATCTCAGGGGCCCTTCCCTGCCTGGATCTCAGTGGTCCTGCCCCTCCTGGATCTCAGTGGCCCTGCCCTGCCTGGATCTCAGGGGCCCTGCCCTGCCTGGATCTCAGCGGCCCTGCCCTGCCTGGATCTCAGCGGCCCTTCCCTGCCTGGATCTCAGGGGCCCTTCCCTGCCTGGATCTCAGTGGTCCTGCCCCTCCTGGATCTCAGTGGCCCTGCCCTGCCTGGATCTCAGGGGCCCTTCCCTGCCTGGATCTCAGGGGCCCTTCCCTGCCTGGAACTCAGTGGCCCTGTCCCTCCTGGATCTCAGTGGCCCTGCCCCCCCTGGGTCTCAGTGGTCCTGTCCCACCTGGGTCTCAGTGCTTCTGCCTGGATCTCAGCGGCCCTGACCTGCCTGGATCTCAGTGGTCCTGCCCCCCCTGGATCTCAGTGGCCCTCCCCTGCCTGGATGTCAGTGGCCCTGCCCTACCTGGATCTCAGCGGCCCTGCCCTGCCTGGATCTCAGCGACCCTGCCCTGCCTGGATCTCAGCGACCCTGCCCTGCCTGGATCTCAGGAGCCCTGCCCTGCCTGGATCTCCGCGGTCCTGCCCTGCTTGAATCTCAGTGGCCCTGCCCCTCCCAGATCTCAGGGGCCCTTCCCTGCCTGGATCTCAGTGGTCCTGCCCTGCCTGGATCTCAGTGGTGCTGACTGGATCTCAGGGGTCCTGCCCCTCCTGGGTCTCAGCGGCCCTGCCCTGCCTGGATCTAAGTGGTCCTGTCCCTCCTGGGTCTCAGTGCTTCTGCCTGGATCTCAGCAACCCTGCCCTGCCTGGATCTCAGTGGTCCTGCCCCTCCCAGAACTCAGGGGCCCTTCCCTGCCTAGATCTCAGTGGTGCTGACTGGATCTCAGTGGCCCTGCCCCTCCTGGATCTCAGTGGCCTTGCCCTGCCTGGATCTCAGGGGCCCTGCCCTGCCTGGATCTCAGGGGTCCTGCCCCGCCTGGATCTCAGTGGTCCTGCCCCCCCTGGATCTCAGCAACCCTGCCCCGCCTGGACCTCAGCGGCCCTGCCCAGACCTCAGGGGTCCCGTCCAACTGGGTCTCAGTGCTCTTGTCCTGCCTGGATCTCAGGGGTCCTGCCCCTCCTGGGTCTCAGTGGTCCTGCCCTTCCTGGATCCAATGGTCTTGCCCATCTTGGGTCTCAGTGGCCCTGCCCCTCCTGGATCTCAGTGGCCCTGCCCTGCCTGGATCTCAGGGGCCCTTCCCTGCCTGGATCTCAGTGGCCCTGCCCTGCCTGGATCTCAGTGGCCCTGCCCCTCCTGCATCTCAGCGGCCCTTCCCTGCATGGATCTCAGCAGCTCTGCCCCTCCTGGATATCAGACTTCTGGTGTCCAGAGCTGGGGAAGGATGCCGTCTGTGGTCTTAAGCCACGGGCTGTGTGGTCATTGGTCACTGTTGCCGTCAGATGCTGGAACAGACATGAGCGCCCCCCCATCCTCTCAAGGGCAGCAGCGACCCCCATCCCGCAGATGCTCTCCCATCCATCACCTGGGTTCCCGTGGGCCTCAGCTGCTCCCGGGTGACACCCACCCCGCTGGCCAGATGCTGCCCCACGGACCACACTTGCAGTGCCCGGGACCAGGCTGAGGGTCACGTGCAGTCTCAAGGCGCCCCTGGGGGCCAGCCTCGGGCGCCAGGTGTCCAGTCTGGGACCCCTCGCTGCTCAGACGCCAGCTGAGACGCAGGGCGCCACAGGCATTGGCCAGGCGGTGTGTGTGGCTCCCGCTGCCTGGGGGGCTCTCCTTGGGGGTGGGGGGATCCCTGCTGCCCCCCTCAGCGTCCCTCTGCAGGAGCAGGCCCGGCAGCTCCCTGGGTCCTCGTCTGCCCCCCCCCCCACCCCGTTCCTGCCCCAGGGCCCTGCGGGTGGGGGGCCGGTAGCAGGGCGCCTTCAGAGCTCAGAAAGAACAGCGGGGTGGTTCAGCCGCGTGCACGGGAGATCAAGTGCGTTCCCCGCGCAGAGGACCGTCCAGATGGTGCCCTGGGGCTCAGGGTTGTGCACTCTCGGTCCCCGTGGCGCCAGGGAAAGGCAGGTGGGGACAGCGGACGCCTCCCGGCCAGCGGCTCCGATTCAGAGCCCGGCTGTGCCGCCAGAAAGCGAACGGGCCGACGGGGCTCCACGGGGTCTGTGCGGAATCACCGCGGGCCGCGTCCCCAGGGCGCGAGGTCTCTGCCCGAGGTGTGGGTGCAGCTCAGAGAGCTGTGGGCGCCAGACGTGAAGCGGGGTCAACCTCCCCGGCGGGGGAGGCGGGGCCTTACCTCCCCGGCTTTGGCGGAGCGAGACTGACCAGACCGACGCGCGGAGTTGCGGCCGGACGCACGGGTGTCCCTGCGCGGGGTGTGCGGCCTGGTCCCCGCACGGACCCCGGAGCTCAGAGCCCAGGGGACCCCCCCCCCGCCCCCGGCCTGCTCCCCGACGCCCCTTCAGCAACGCCCCTCACGCACAGTCCCCTCCCGTCTCCAAGGTTTTCCAGAGGGGACAGGACCCCAACGTGTACCTGATGCCCGGTGCCGCCACCAGAGCCAAGAGCGCCTTCCGGGTGAGGGTGCGTTACATGTACAACCGCCTGTGGAGCGAATGGAGCCCCACGCGGCGGTTCGGTGAGTGGCCGAGGCCCCCCGCGCCGCGCAGGGACCCTTCGTTGGGCCCCCCGGCTTGGCGTCCTCTGCCGTCTCGTCTCGGCACCGCTGCCGTGGGACCCAGGCCCCCCTGAGCGCATCTCAAGCCGCCACTGCCCTCTCACCTGTGGTCCCGTTCACGGGTCTCCGGGGCACCACGTGGGCCTCTTTGGGGGTCCGGACGCCCCGCAGCACCCTCTCCCGGGTCCCTGGGGGCCCCCTAGGGGCCCGTCCCCCTAGACTCAGCCACCTGAGCGAACCAACCTGCCCAGAGGGACATGGGGAACCCCACGAGGCCAGGGTCTGCGTACATGGCCCCCTCCAGGGGTCCCACAGGACTGTTCTGGGGGCCTGAGCCCAAAGTATGCACCAGCTGGATGCCCATGTGCTCTGCAGGCTGGCAGCCCCCCCCCCCTCCCCCGGAAGCGCCTGGTGTGTGCAAAGCTGACCATCTGCTTCTCTTCCCCGCCAGGCCTCCCGGAGCAGGATTTCAGCGGCGCCCTGGTGGGGCCCGTGGTGGGGACCGCGGCTTTGTCCGCGCTCGTCCTCATGTTCCTCTGCAAACGGTAAGCGCCCCGCCCCACCCCGGACTTTGCAGAAGGCCACGCGGCGCTGGCCCGAGAGCCTGGGGAATGGCCAGGGACCGCGAATCCAGGGGCCGCGAATCCAGAGTCCGCGAATCCAGACACTGGAGTGGAGTCGAAGTTGCTTAAGGCTGGGGAGGGGCGGGGGTCTCCTGCTGTCTCCGCCGCTGTCAGCGGCCCCACAGCCACACTGGGATGTCGGAAGGACCCTCCCGTCCCACGTACCGCTGGACTGCGCGCTTCCAGGGGGTCCCAGCCAGAGTCCTCCGGGTCCAGACGCTGCGCGCCGAGGTCGCCAAGGGGACAAAGCACCATTCGGGACGCCCCGTCCCCGTGTCCACGACAGGGGACTTGCTCACAGGGTCCGCGGTTAGGGAACCCTTCCTGGGGCCTCAATTAGGACGGTCCTCTGGCGGCGGGGAGGGGCAGTGAGCCGGGGGGGGGGGGGGGGTGGGGGGGTGCAGCAGGCGGGTAAGGACGCGTGCGCAGCTCTGGACAAGCCCAGGAGCAGGGGAGTCTCCAGGAAACCCCGGGGCTATGGGCGGGGCGATGGGGGCGGGTCGTTCTGCCTCCCCCCGCGTGCTCCCCAGGACCCTCTGATACTCAAGGACCAAAGTCAAAGCCCTGGGGTGTCTTGGGGACCTGGAGAGTCCGGGGGTCCTTATACACTTTGTGGTGCTTTAGAAGACCTGGGGTGGGGGTGGGGGTGGGGGGCACTTGGAGAGGACCTGAGGAGTCCTGCGCGCGTCTTCGCTGGTCCGGCAGATGCACACCAGGCCTGGCGGGTGTCCGTGGGCGCTGCGTTTCTCCAGGAAGGGACGCACAGAGGCCGTGGGGTCCTTCACGGTGTGCGTCTCCCCGCCAGGTTCTCCGTGAGGCGCAAGATGTTCCCTCCCATCCCGCAGGTGAAGAAGGAAATCGCCAAGGCCCTCATGCCCACACCGGGGGTGAGTGACCCTTCCCTCTGCACCCAGGAGGTGGGCGCGTCCCCTCCCAGCTGCCAGCGCCGTGGGAGGTCCCGGGAGTGGAGGCGGGGGTGTCTCTGGCGGTGGGGGCAGTACGGGGGTGCGCTGTCGGTGGGCGGGGGGTCAGCGGAGGGGCCACGACCCTCCAGCACCCGAGGCCTTGCGCGTGGGCGCTCACCACGAAAGCCGAAATGCTGGGCATTGGAGACGCACGGCCGTCCGCCACCCCAGTCCCCGGGAGCGGGCGTGTGGCCCGTTTCCCTGCCGCCAATCCGGGGCTGGTCCTTCGTGCTGGTGGTTCCCCTCCTCGGGGGGAGCTTGTGGGCACCGGCAACCGCCCCCCCCCCCCCATTACCACCCGTCACAGGAGCAAAGACCTTACTTCCAGATCCAGCCGCCTTCGCGTCCTCATGCGTCAGCCCAAGCGCTCCCCCTGAGGAGGCGGTCGGACACCCCCAAAACGCGCTGTCAGGGCGCCCCACCCCGCGGCTTCCACAACCCAGGCTGCCCTCGCGGGGTGCTTAGGGTCCACGGAGAGACTTGGGGCGAGGCTACGGGGCTTGCAGTGCGCTCAGGTTTGCAGCGTGCCCCCTCCAGAGGCTCCAGGGCAGGGTCACTCCCTGTCCCTTAAATGGGGGGGGGGGGCTCCCTGAGGCCCCCGGCGGCCCCCAGCGTCCAGGCTGGACGGAGCCTGATCTCACAGGGGGGCTGTGTCAGCTGGTGGCAGCCGGGGGCACGGCAGCCTGCGGGGTCCACGAGGGGACTTTGGGGGGGCCTCCAGTGGTGTCGCCGGGCAAAAGGGAGGGCCTCCTGGGTGTCCCCTGGGGTGAGCGTCACAGTGACGCATTATTTCCACTTGACAGGTTTGTGGAAACCTAAGTCACACGCCCCCCCCCCACCGCCCCTGTCACCTATTCCAAAGGCCCAAGGCAGGGGCGTTGTGCCCCCCACCAGCTAGGTCTGGTTCCAGAGCATTCTCATGACCCCCAAAGGAGAGCTTGTCCGCATGAAGCATCACCTCCATCGGATCCCAGGTCCCCCCGACCCTGTGGGCGCTCACGTCCACCTCGTGTGTCCGGATTTCCCTGTTTCAGGTGTTTTGTACCTTTGGGGTCTCGCGCCGAGGTCCTGTGTGTCCCGCTTCTGTCCCCGAGTATCGGGTCCTTTTCGCAGCCGAGCAATCGTCCCCTCCCCCCCGCCCTGTTTGCACCTGCCGGCCTCGGGGCGTGGGAGGTTCCGGGGGTCTCAACGCTTGCCTTCTCTCTCTGTCCCAGGTCGCCTGGGACGAGGGCCACCCCCCGCCTGGCCCCCAGGACCCCGAGGACGTGGTGACGCTGGAGGCAACGTGCTGACGGGGGGACGAGGGGAGACGGTGCGTTCCGCCTGCGACCACTTGTGGCCCCGTGTGGTGTTAGTAAAATGATAGATAAATAAAATAACAGAAGAGAAGGAAAATAACAAGAGGAAACGTAATAGGATGGAATAAAATCATACAGGGCAAAGAATGAAATGAGATGACAAGACAAAATGTAAGAATAAAAGAATATAGCAGGTGGGGAAACGCCCAGTGTCCAATGGCGAACGAGCCTCCCGGCTTCTCGGGTTTTGCAAAGTGCCGGCCTGAACGCGTGTCCTCGTGCTGGTGAGCCGGCGTTGCGCACGCGAGCCCGCGTCCTTCCAGACGCGCTCGGCCCGCCGTCCACACGCGGTGCGTGGCGAAGGTGCGGGGGCGTCATCGGGGGGCCGTGGATGCGCGCCAGCAGCCGGGCCCGGGGTCGCCCACGCCAGGCCCCCGGGTCTCCGGACGACGGACGTGCGCCCACACGCGTCAGCCCAGGGCTCCAGGCTCAGGGCGAGGCGAGCAGGGTCCCGGACGCAGCCACGCAGACCGAGGCGACAGAAGCGTCACCTCCGTGTTTCACAAGAGCCGCGGGCCTGATAAGCAAGGGTTTTCTTGAAAAACGTCCCTGGTTGGATCGGGCCCGGGTAAGATGCACGGAAGCCAAGCGTGGGCCTCTTTCGAAAGGTTTCCAAACGCCCGACAGAGAGAGAACTTGGGCTCCGCGCACAGGAAGTGCCCGCCCATTATCTCCGCGGGCAGCTGGCACCGCGGTCCCCAGACCCCGTCCGGCACCGCCCAGGAGCCGCCCGGTCAAGGGGTCGCGGCCGATAAGCACCCACGGCCGCGAGGTTGCAGGACGGACCCTGCAAGGGCCGCGGGGAGGACCTCGGAGCCCAAGACAGAGCTCCCTGCTGGGAACGCGTGTTCTCGCTCTGCGGACGGAGACTCTCTTACGGGGGAGACTCCGCTGTGTGGACACGGCTTGGGCCAAAGAACCGGAGCCTGGGAATCCAGCCCCAGCTTGGGCCCCTGGCCAGCAGCTTGCAGAAGGGACGGTCACCTGCGTGCCTCCGTGGGTTGGGGACCCACGGGATGGCCAGGCCCTGCTTGCTGAGACTGGGGGCTGGGATCGCGGGTCGCAGTGGGGGAGGGGTGACTGATAACCCTCGGAGGGACGATAAGGAAGAGTGCTGTTATTTTAGGGGCATCCTGGGGTGGCCGGGACAAACGACCACACTGGGGGCCTCAAACCACAGGTTCATCCTCCCTCTAGCTGTGCACACCAGACATCTGAGATCCATGGGGGACAGGGTCACAGAGGTCGAGGCAGGGCAGGGCTGGTGAGATCCAGGAGGGGCGGGGCCACTGAGATCCAGGCAGGGCAGGGCCACTGAGATCCAGGAGGGGCAGGACCCCTGAGATCCAGGAGGGGCAGGACCCCTGAGATCCAGGAGGGGCAGGGCCGCTAAGATCCAGGCAGGGCAGGGCCGCTGAGATCCAGGCAGGGCAGGGCCACTGAGATCCAGGCAGGGCAGGGCTGGTGAGACCCAGGAGGGGCAGGACCCCTGAGATCCAGGCAGGGCAGGGCCACTGAGATCCAGGCAGAGAAGGGCCGCTGAGATGCAGACAGGGCAGGGCCGCTGAGATCCAGGAGGGGAAGGGCCACTGAGATCCAGGCAGGGCAGGGCCGCTGAGATCCAGGCAGAGAAGGGCCGCTGAGATGCAGACAGGGCAGGACCGTTGAGATCCAGGAGGGACAGGACCCCTGAGATCCAGGCAGGGCAGGGGTGCTGAGATCCAGGAGGGACAGGACCACTGAGATCCAGGCAGGGCAGGGCCACTGAGACCCAAGAGGGGCAGAACCACGGAGATCCAGGCAGGGCTGTGCTCCCTCCAGAGGCTCCAGGGGAGGGTCCTTCCTGTTCCTTCCAGCTTCTGGGGCTCCAGGCGCCCCTGGGCTCGTGGCTGGGTCCCTCCCGTCTCTGCCTCTGCCTTCACGTGGCTTCTCCTCTGTGTCTGTGTCTCCCCTTCTGTCTCCTACAAGGACACCTGCCATTGGATTCAGGGCCACCCTGACCCAGGATGGGCTCATCTCAGATGCTTCACTGATTCACACCTACAAAGACCCCGTCCAAGTAAGGTCCCCTTCACATGCTCCAAGGGACATAAATTTCGGGCAGCAGCATTCAACCCCCGGGAGGGACCCACGTCGCAAAGGCTGTGGGCGTCCGCGACCCCGCGTGCTGGCCCAGAGGGAACGCCCGCTTCCCCGGAAGCAGCATCCCGAGGCGTCTCCGGGAGAATGCGTCCGTGGTCCAGTTTCTGCACAGACCGGGCGCCAGCCTCGGGGACGGGGGCAAGGTCGTCCCCAGGCAGCTGGCTGGGCGTGTTGGAGCTGGGAGCGCCCTCCCCTGCGGGGTCAGGGGGCACGCGTTCGGCGGCTGTGTTTTCAGCTGGGAAAGTTCACCAGGGAATCCCCTCATCTTGGGGGAATCCGACCGACAGGGGTTGGGGTCGTGCCATCGGGCCCATGTGATGGGAGCGCGAGGCCAGCCTCTCGCCAGACCCCGAAGGCCCTCAGGGGCGCAGGACGACCTCAGCACTGAGCTCAGGTACCTGGGACGCACGTCACCTGTGCTCTTGCCCTGGGCTCTGGGAGGAGCGGGTTGTTCCCCACACCCTGTGCCAAGCACGGGAAGGACAGCTGCACGCTGGCCCCCACCTCTGCTGAGGCTCGGGGAGCCCGGGCAGGAGCCCAGGGACCAGCACCCGCAGCCCCCCTCCTGCTTCTCCATGAGCTGCGCCCGTCACCCCGCATCCCGGGCAAGGCTGGGGCCGTCATGAGTCCGACGGGGGGAGAGGGGGCCGAGCCCTCCGTCCCTAAGAGACCCTCACGGTGGCCCCTCGAATCCTGGACCCGGCTTCCCGCTGGTCCTGCTCAGACCAGAGCTCCGCCCCCCCGGAATCGGGCCTTCTCACTTGGGAGGCTGGTGTTGCAGGGACACTGTGGGAAGAATGGAGAGAATTCTCCGGGGCCCCCAGGAAGCAGGCTCCAGAAATGCTCCTCCGTACCAGGGGCCACTGTCGCTTCTGAGGCTGCGTCGGTGCCAACAGGGCCTGGGGCCGCCCCGGGGGGACCTCCCCTCCACCCCCGGCACGGAACAGGTGCACGCAGGACGGTCCGGATGCAGGCCCCCGGTTCACCGCTCAGCGCGCCTGAATCCGAAGGACTAACGCATTCCCGGTTGTGGCACCACCAGACGGAAAGACAAAGGCTGGTCACCTGAGTAAGCTCAGCGAGAGTACCGATATACGTCGGATACGTTAGTCTTCAGCAAACAGCACGGGGGACCAGGCTGGCTCACGGAGAAGGTCTCTTCTGGGGCTGGGGCTTCAGGGTCTGTGTGCACAAGGGGACCAGGCTGGGCGGAGAAGGCCCCTCTGGGTCTCCCCACTGCCAGCTGTGCCTCCTGCCTCACCCACCGTCTCCCCAGTTTCTCTTCCCCGTTTCTGTCCTCTTTTCCTCTGCCATCGAGACGCGCACACCCTGTCCTGGTTGGGGTGCCCCCCGTCACCCTCAGGACAAAAGCCCCCCCACTGGAGGCCCTCCCCCCCCCCTCCCCGGGGCTTGCCTTGCCTTGACGTTCCCCTTTCTGAAATCCGCTTGTCTGGGCACGTGCCAGCCCGGGGGACAGGACAGGTGAGCCAGCAGCCGGGGCTCCAGCGGGAAGGTCCAGGCGTTCTGGAACCGGCCACGAAAGGGTCTGGCATTTGCACGGAAAGATGCCTTCCTGGCCGTGTTCTGGAGGGGCCGCCGCTCCCAGCCTCGGTGCCCGGTCCTCGGACGGTTTTCTCCCGGGTGACAGGGGACACGTGCGCAGGGGGGAGGGTGCCGGAGGAAAGAGAGAAGCGGGCAGAAAACTCATCTCCAGGAGGGGAGCCACCCTGCAGGTGGTTGTGAGTCACTTTCCTGGTTCTGGCCACACCCTCCTCGTCACAGAGCCCCCAGGACCTGTGCATTGTCGCAGGGGGACGACGTGCCGAACCCGCCCTGCCCCCGGAGCCCTCGACATGTCCACTTCTGCCCACAGAGCCTGCCTCCTCCCCAGGCGC
Source organism: Leopardus geoffroyi (assembly GCF_018350155.1). Taxonomy (NCBI): domain Eukaryota; kingdom Metazoa; phylum Chordata; class Mammalia; order Carnivora; family Felidae; genus Leopardus; species Leopardus geoffroyi. Next base: position 914,367 of record NC_059343.1, read on the forward strand.
TCCCTCTTTCCTCGGACCACTCTGCTCCCCTGTCCCCACCCTGGCCTTCCCCGGCCACTCTCTGCCCCCCGGCCCTGGGATCTTGTGGAGATGAAGTCTAAGATCCAGGCGGGACCACTGAGATGCAGGAGTGTGGAGAGGGCTGCTGAGATCCAGGCAGGTCCGAGATGCTGAGACCCAGGAGGGGCAGGACCACTGAGATCCAGGCAGGGCAGGGCCACTGAGATCCAGGCAGGGCAGGGCCACTGAGATCCAGGCAGGGCAGGGCCACTGAGATCCAGGCAGGGCAGGACCACTGAGATCCAGGCAGGGCAGGGTCCCTGAGATCCAGGCAGGGCAGGACCACTGAGACCCAGGCAGGGCAGGACCACTGAGATCCAGGCAGGGCAGGACCACTGAGATCCAGGCAGGGCAGGGCTGCTGAGATCCAGGCAGGGCAGGGCTGCTGAGATCCAGGCAGGGCAGGGCCACCGAGATCCAGGCAGGGAGGGGCCACTGAGATCCAGGAGGGGCAGGGCTGCTGACATCCAGGCAGGTCTGAGATGCTGAGACCCAGGCAGGGCAGGGCTGCTGAGATCCAGGCAGGGCAGGACCACTGAGATCCAGGCAGGGCAGGGCCACTGAGATCCAGGCAGGGTAGGACCCCTGAGACCCAGGAGGGGCAGGCCACTGAGATCCAGGAGGGGCAGGGCTGCTGAGATCCAGGCAGGGCAGGACCACTGAGATCCAGGCAGGGCAGGGCCACTGAGATCCAGGCAGGGTAGGACCCCTGAGACCCAGGAGGGGCAGGACCACTGAGATCCAGGCAGGGCAGGGCCACTGAGATCCAGGAAGGGAAGGACCACTGAGATCCAGGCAGGGCAGGGCCACTGAGATCCAGGCAGGACCACTGAGACCCAGGCAGGTCAGGGCCGCTGAGATCCAGGCAGGGCAGGACCACTGAGATCCAGGCAGGACCACTGAGACCCAGGCAGGGCAGGGCCGCTGAGATCCAGGCAGGGCAGGGCCGCTGAGATCCAGGAAGGTCTGAGATGCTGAGACCCAGGAGGGGCAGGACCTCTGAGACCCAGGAAGGGCAGGACCACTGAGATCCAGGCAGGGCAGGGCCACTGAGATCCAGGCAGGTCAGGGCCGCTGAGATCCAGGCAGGGCAGGACCACTGAGATCCAGGCAGGACCACTGAGACCCAGGCAGGGCAGGGCCGCTGAGATCCAGGCAGGGCAGGGCCGCTGACATCCAGGCAGGTCTGAGATGCTGAGACCCAGGCAGGGCAGGGCCGCTGAGATCCAGGCAGGGCAGGACCACTGAGATCCAGGCAGGGCAGGGCCACTGAGATCCAGGCAGGGCAGGGCCACTGAGATCCAGGCAGGGCAGGGCCACTGAGATCCAGGCAGGACCACTGAGACCCAGGCAGGTCAGGGCCACTGAGATCCAGGCAGGGCAGGACCACTGAGATCCAGGCAGGACCACTGAGACCCAGGCAGGGCAGGGCCGCTGAGATCCAGGCAGGGGAGGGCCACTGAGATCCAGGGAGGGCAGAGCCGCTGAGATCCAGGCCGAGCAGGGCCACTGATATCCACGCAGGGCAGGGCCACTGAGATCCAGGAGGGGCAGGGCCACTGAGTTCCAGGCAGGGCAGGGCCACTGAGATCCAGGCAGGGCAGGGCCACTGAGATCCAGGCAGGACCACTGAGACCCAGGCAGGTCAGGGCCGCTGAGATCCAGGCAGGGCAGGACCACTGAGATCCAGGCAGGGCAGGACCACTGAGATCCAGGCAGGACCACTGAGACCCAGGCAGGGCAGGGCCACTGAGATCCAGGCAGGGCAGGGCCGCTGAGATCCAGGAAGGTCTGAGATGCTGAGACCCAGGAGGGGCAGGACCTCTGAGACCCAGGAAGGGCAGGACCGCTGAGATCCAGGCCGAGCAGGGCCACTGATATCCACGCAGGGCAGGGCCACTGAGATCCAGGAGGGGCAGGGCCACTGAGTTCCAGGCAGGGCAGGGCCACTGAGATCCAGGCAGGGCAGGACCTCTGAGACCCAGGAGGGGCAGGACCATGGAGATCCAGGCAGGGGAGGGTCGTGCTCCGTCCAGAGGCTCCAGGGGAGGGCCCTTCCTGCCTCTTCCAGCCTCCGGGGCTCCAGGCATCCCTGGGCCTGTGGCTGTGGCCCTCCCGTCTGTGTGTCTGTCTTCACGGGGCTTCTCCTCTGTGTGTCTCTCTCCCCTCTTTTGTCTCTTGTAAAAACACCTGTCATTGGATTGCCCCTCATCCAAGATGGGCTCCTCCCAGATCCTTCACTTACTAAGAAAAGACCCCTTTTCAGAGCACGGTCCCTGCAGGGGGGTCAGACTGACTTCTGGTGACCCCTGCCGCGTCACAGGGTCCTGAGCCTGGGGCAGGCCGCATGTTGTCATGGCGGTGAGCGGGGTGAAGGGAAGGGCCTGGACGGGCTCAGTCCAGGCGCCGCTGGGCCTGGGGCCATCACCATCTCAGCTGCACAGGCAGCTGGGGTCCGTTTTCCGTCTGGAGGGTGCGGTTGACCCCATGAGCCCCGGGCAGCGACCTGACCAGGGGACCCGGAGCCCTAACAGGGACGGTGTCAGAGGGCACGAGGGAGTTTCCAGCGGGACCTGCAGGGAAGCCGGCTAGAAGCCACTCGCCCGGCCATCCAGAAGCCGCACAGGAAGCTGCCCCCGCCGGCCTGGAGGCTTAGGAGCCATTAGGATTGTTACAAAGAGGAAGGAGAACAGGAAAACAGCCGTTTTGAAAGAAAGAGGGTCATTCCTGGGAAAGCGGCTGACACGTTCCTGACACAGCGGCTGTCCCCGCGTTTCAAGGCAGAGACACAGGCACAGAGCGGGAGGCGCCGTCGGAGGGAGGGGGTCCTCGGGCAGGCCCCGACCACGCCCACCGTGCCCGGGTCTGGCCTCTGGGGTGGGGCCCCTGGCGGGGACTATAAAGTCCCCGAGAAGCAAGCGCAGCCAGCTTTGGGCTTTGGTTTCTATTTGGGGACACTTCCTCCGAGGCGAGGAAGGAGTGACGAGTGAGGAGCCCGCGGTCCGGGGGGGCCCCCCCAGGCCGGCTGCCGCCTGCCACTCGCGCACTTTCTCTGCGTCCCGGGGAACAACCGGCGCGCAGGCTGGGACGCACGCGGACCTTCTCCGCGTCCCAGGGAACATCGCGAGCACAGGCTGCACGAGGGACACCAGGCAGGCGGCGGGTCTGCGACGGCAGGTAAGGATGCTGGAGACCGCGCGAGCGGCTGTCACGTCCACTGGGGAATGTGCTAGAATTCGCTTGCGCCACTGGGGGTGGCTTGGTCCCCGCGTGCAGCCCAGCCCAGCTGGGAGGGCCTGGGGGCTGGGATCACAGGTTCCTGGGCGTACCCCCCCCCCGGGGGAGGGGGACTCCACGCGCCCTGGAGGGATGGTTACGCACGAATCCCTCCCGGAGGGGCAACGCGTGCAGAGTGGGGTCCGTCCACACAGGGGAACACTACTGGGCCACGAAAAGCAGCAAAGCTGTGACCGCTGCATAGACCTGAGCACTGCATCCTCAGGGACAGAAGCAAGCCCGCGAGACCCTACCGTGTGCCATCCCGTTTATAACAATTGTGGACAACAGGGGCGCCCGGGAGGCTCAGTCGGTTGAGCGTCCGACTTGGGCTCAGGTCATGATCTCCCAGTTCGTGGGTTCAACCCCTGCATCAGGCTCTGCTCCGACAGCTCAGAGCCTAGAGCCTGCCTCCTTTCTGTGTCTCCCTCTCTCACCGCGCCTCCCCTGCTCACTCTGTCTCTCTCTCTCTCTCTCTCTCTCTTAGTTCTGGGGACGGGCATCCGAGTGAGAGCTCGTGGGGCGGGGTCTCCTTTGGGGGGGCCTGGAACATTCCGGAGCCACATAGACGTGGTGACTGTGCCATTTGGCGCTCTGCTTGCATTTTGATGGGGATTCACCTGCAGAAAAATATTAATGAATGGATCCACTTGAAACACCACGGATGCCCGCGTGTCCCGTGTGGTGACTGAGGTCCTGCGGGCCACGGAGCCACGAGACGGGGACGCCGGGCTGTGTCTGGGGAGGCCCCGGTCCCGCCCTGGGGCGCTCAGCGTTGGCCCCTCCTGTGGGGGGCCCGTGGGCGCCACCCGCGACCCCCGCGCAGTCACGTCTCCGCGGGCACCGCCTGTCCCACTGGGCGCAGCCCGGAGCGCCCCACGTCCGCGGGAACCTCAGCCCCAGGCCGCCCTTGCGCCCACGGGTTCGAAAGCCCCATCTTTCCGTCCTCTGCGTTTCCCGCACCCACGTTTTGTGAACGTCGCATTGAAGTCTGGCTCACGGTGAATAGGGTTGGGGGTCCCCTGCTACACACGGAGCCTGATGCCTTCCTCTCTTCACCCTAATCCCTGTGTCACTAACGGGCTACATCCCTCTATCACAGACCCACTACGATCCCTGTATTACAAACCCACTACAATCCCTCTATTACTAACCCAGAGGCAATCGTGGCTCCTACCATCCCCCTCTCCTGGGAGGGGGTCTCTCGGGCGTTGAGACGGGAGAACTGCGAGAGAGAGAGGCTCGGGAGACGAGCTGAAACCCCTGGGTGGGGTCCATGTTGGGTCCTGTGACGGGGGCTGTGAATGCCCAGCCCAGGTGGCGGGGTCGGCGGCCCCAGCTCTTCCATCCCGGCAGAGATTTTCCGGAGGGGGTTAACCGGGTGGCACGTTTCGCGGGCCACTCTCTGCGGGGCACAGAGCGCCGGCCGCCAGGGCGCGCGTGACGGGATGGGGCGCGCGCGTGACGAGATGGGGCGCGCGCGCGGGGTCGGTAGGGAGAGCGGGAGGCCCGGCCGCGCAGGTGCGGGCCCCGGAGGGCCAGGTGGGCGCGCGGGCTTTCTGGCGACCCTGGCGGCCGTGGCCAGCAGTCCCGGCTGGGGCGTCAGGGGGCGGGCAGCCTCCAGTTCCCGTAACCCTGTCGGCCCAGGAACCCGGGTCTGTGTTGACTTCGTATCTTAATTGCACTTCCTTCCCCGCGGCGTTTCCCGGCCGGTGGGCCAGGCGGGAGCCAGGAGCGGGCTCCGGGCTCGGGGGGGTGGGGGGGGGGGGGTCTCTGCCGGCCGGCGGACGCGCACACACACCCCCCCAGGGCTGGCCCCACGCGTGCACACGCAGGAGACGCGCGCAGGGGTGCGCCCACGCAGACCCGCCGGAGCCTTCCCTCCCTCCGTGCGCCCTGCGCCCGCGATGCCCCGGGCTCGCCGCCCCGCACGGCGCGCGCTGAGGGTCCCTTCTCTTCCAGTGCGCGCCCTCGGGGACGCGGGAGCCGAGCGCCATGGCCTTCCTGTGGCTGGCCTTGTGTCTGACGCCCGCGTGCTGTCTGCTGCACAGGGACGAAGGTGAGGCGGAAACCCACGAGCGCTGTGCGCGTCTGTCCAGGTGTTTGCGGCTCCGTGGCTTTGCGGGGAGGGGGGGGGGAGATGGGGGAGGGGGGAGAAGGGAGGGCAAGACGGAGGGAGGGGGACAGAGGGGGGAGAGGGGGTGGGAGGGGAAGGAGGGGGAGAGGGACTGGGGGGAGGAGGGACTGGGGGAAGGAGGGGGGAGAGGGGGTCGGAGGGGGCGGAGGAAGAGAGGGACTGGGGTGAGGAGAGGGGGCAGGAGGGGAGAGGGGGTTGGAGGAGGGGGGTCCAGGGTTCAGGAAAGGACAGGGAGACTCAATAGTGACCCAAGGGAACGCAGGGCCGTCTGCCTGCAGACCGGGCGCCATCAGGAAGGTTCCGAGGACGCAGGGGGCGCGAGAGAGGGCTCAGGCGCCTCTTTCCCAGCGCTCGCAGAGGTGGGTGGGGCTCCGGGCCGCAAGTGTCTTACTTCTGCAGGAGCACCTCCCTGTCCCCACCTCGGCCGTTTTATCAGTCGGGCGCTGTGAGCAGCGGGGGGGGGGGGGGGGGGGGGGGGGGGGGGACACAGCCACAAGATTTCATAACCCGTTAGACGTTCACTCCCTCCTCTAACGCGAGTGAGATTCACATGCTTTGTGGGGACGGAGAGGAAGGTCTTTGTCCCCTGAAGGCGGCTGTCAGGGTCTGCGACGGAGGCCAGGACACATAGATTTATCAGCTCAGATCCAGGAGGGGCAGGACCCCTGAGACCCAGGAGGGGCAGGACCACCAAGATCCAGGCAGCACCACCGAGGAAGTGTTGAAATCACATGCCTTGCCCCGTTCTAGCCTTAAGTAGAAGTGGTTAGTCTTTCACCAGTGAGTCTGAATTAGCCGAAACATTTTCATAGATGGATCAGGGTAAGGAAATTTTCTTCCATTCCTGGTTTGCTTAGATATCTTAATCCCAAATGGGTTTTAAATTCAGTCATTTTTTTGTTTCCTGCTTTTATGGAGATTATTAGTTTTCTGTGAATGGGGTGGATTCTATTCATGGTTAAAAGAACCTTGTATTCCCCGAGTAAGTCTCTTGGGTCGTGTGCTATTACCGGGTTTATGTATTTGTGTATTTTATTGACTAAGGGATTTCTATATTTACAAGGGGGTACTGGCCTTGAGTTTGCTTTTATGTTATATTTCTTAATTTTTAAGTTGATTTCTTTATTTAGAAAGAGAGGGATAGAACGAGCAGGGGAGGGGAAGAAAGAGAATCCCAAGCAGCCTTCTGACACTCGGCACAGAGCCAGACGCAGCGCTCGAACTTACGAACCCTGAGATCACGACCCGAGCCGAAAACAAGACGCGTCACGGACTGAGCCACCCAGGCGCCCCTCGCGTTTCCTTTCCATACCTCCGATTTTGATGTTGGGATGACGATGGCTTCCGAAAACGAAGTCGCAAGATATTTCCCATCCTTTCCTTTCTTTTTTGAAAGTTTGTGCACAGGACAGTATTTCTTCCTTAAATATCAGATCCTTTATAGATATTGATGTTATTCATAAACACCACGTAAAATACGATAAAGATCTGCTAAAATTAAGATTCGTTACTTCATTTTTCATACCCGTTTTAATGACGTTCGATGTTGAGCTGGTAGAACTCAGCGTAAATTTGGAGGCGTAAGAATCTGTTAAAAATTAACATTTTCCGGGGCACGTGGGTGGCTCGGTGGGTTCAGCGTCCGACTTGGGCTCAGCTCATGATCTCGCGGTCCGTGGGTTCGAGCCCCGCGTCGGGCTCTGTGCCCACAGCTAGGAGCCTGAATCCTGCTTTGGATTCTGTGTCTCCCTCTCTCTCTGCTCCTCCCCTGCTGTTCCCGTGTGTCTGTCCCAAAAACAAATAAAACGTAAAAACGTCTTTAAGAATTACATTTTCAACTTAGAAAAAAATTTCCCTTGGTGCATTTTCTTATTATTTTTTTAACTGTTTATTTATTTCTGAGACGAGAGAGAGACAGAGAGAAGGAGAGAAAATCCAAAGCAGGTTCCGCGTTGTAAGCACAGACCTGATAACGGGGCTGGAAGTCAGGAACGGTGCGATCATGACCTGAGCCAAGTTCAAGAGTCAGACGCTTAAGTGACTGAGCCACCCAGGCGCCCTCCGGGGTTTTTTGTTTTTTATTTTAATTGTTAAGGAGTAAGTTATCCTTATACGTCGCGAGAACCCCAAGCCGGAAAGCTAGGTGTTTGCGTGGGTTGGTTTTGCTGATGCAACGAAGGTCGTTGATCTTGATCAGCAATCATCATACTCACAGGCCGTAAACGAGGTGGACGTTTATGAAAGTCATGTCCTGTGGGAACTGTGGGACCTTCAAAGGGACCCCAGAGAAAACCTCACCAAGTATCTGATGGGCGTCTGGGTCTCAGCGGCAGAGAGAGAGAGAGAGAGACGGGGACACAGAATGTGAAGCAGGCTCCAGGCTCTGAGCTGTCAGCCCAGGGCCCCACACGGGGCTCCACCCCACGGACCATGAGCCCTCAGCGGCGGGACCTCTTGTGACCTCAGGCGACCCTGTGTCAACGTTTCAGATCGCGAGCCGCCGATTAAGAACCTGCGAATGCAGCCGGAGACGAGAAGGTTGACCTGGGACCTCAGCGGAAACGTGTCTGAGATCCTCTGTTTCATCAACTCGAGGCTGATCACGAAGGTAGGCTCGTCCCCGACCTGGGCACCGGGCGTCCTCCGGGGACCCGAGAGCCACCGCCCGGCCCTGGTGTCGCAGACGTGGGGGTTCTCCTGCGGGCTGGGCTCGGGGACGGGGTGGGGGGGTCCCCGCCAGGTACCGCGGCCCCGGGGGCCCGCGTCTGGGGGTCTGCAACTCGGCCGTGCTGAGACCCCACGACAGGCACCGCCCGTCCCGCCTCGTGCAGAAGGCCGTGCACGCACGTGGCCGGGATTTCCGAGAAGGTCGCCGGGAGCCCGAGGGCGCGTGGCTCAGGGCGGGGTTTTGACGCCCTGGGCGACAGGGCCCAACGTGACGCGCTCCCCGTAGGCCATCGACAACCGTTATTGCCAGTTCCGCGTACTTCCCTCGTGTCAGGTGACGAATTTCACGGTCGCCTCCACCGGGGACCCGCCGTTCTCCGCGGGGATCCTGTACCCCACGCCAGGTGAGGGCAGCGGGGTTCGGCATGGAAGGGCGTGGGCCGCCCCTTGCCAGCTGGCGCCACGGACGCAGGCGTCACCACTTCTGCCGCGGGGGTCCCTGCGGGGAGTGGCGACAAAACAAGGCGACCCCGGGGCGGGGAGCGGTCCACGCAGGCGGAAGGAGGTCGTCTGCGGGAGCTTCTGGAAGCGAACCGGGCAAATGAGGACACGGGGATGGTGGGCAGGGCTGAGGCCGGGAGGGGAGGGGCGCGAGGCGACCGGGGGACCAGGTGGGCCTGGGGCCTTGGGGACGAGGGTCCCGTTGTCCCGAGCGCATGCGTGGTGACCTGCGTTTCAGAGAGAGCTCGGCTGGTTTTTTTTTTTTTTTAATTTTTTTTTTTCAACATTTATTTATTTTTGGGACAGAGAGAGACAGAGCATGAACGGGGGAGGGGCAGAGAGAGAGGGAGACACAGAATCGGAAACAGGCTCCAGGCTCTGAGCCATCAGCCCAGAGCCCGACGCGGGGCTCAAACTCACGGACCGCGAGATCGTGACCTGGCTGAAGTCGGACGCTTAACCGACTGCGCCACCCAGGCGCCCGAGCTCGGCTGTTTTTAAGAGGCGCTTGATGGGGAGAAACAGAGTCCAGCCATGGGGGGAAACTGAGGCAAGCCACGGGGGAAACTGAGGCAAGCCAGTGGGGGAAACTGACTCAAGCCACGGGGGGGAAAGGAGTGAAGCCACTAGGGAAACTGAGGCAAGCCACGGAGGAAGGTGAGTGAACCCACGGAGGGAAACTGAGGCAAGCCACGGAGAGAAACTGAGGCAAGCCATGGGGGAAACTGAGTCAAGACATGAAGGAAAACTGAGGCAGCCATGGGTGAAAGTGAGTCAAGTCATGGGGGGAAACTGAGTGAAGCCACGAGGGAAAAATGCATCAAGCCATAGGGGAAACTGAGTCAAACCATAAGGGGAAAACTGAGGCAAGCCACGGGGGGGAAAGTGAGTCAAGCCATGAGGGGAAACCGAGTCAAGCCCCGGGGGGTAAACTGAGGCAAGCCCCGGGGCAAACTGAGTCAAGCCCCGGGGGAAACCGAGTCAAGCCACGGGGGGAACTGAGTCAAGCCACAAGGGGTAAACTGAGGCAAGCCCCAGGGGAAACTGAGGCAAGCCACGGGGAGAAACTGAGTCAAGCCCCGGAGGGTAAACTGAGTCAAGCCATGGGGGAAAAGTGAGTCAAGCCATGGGGGAAAAGTGAGTCAAGCCACGGGGGAAACCGAGTCAAGCCACGGGGGAAACCGAGTCAAGCCACGGGGGGAACTGAGTCAAGCCACAAGGGGTAAACTGAGGCAAGCCCCAGGGGAAACTGAGGCAAGCCACGGGGAGAAACTGAGTCAAGCCCCGGAGGGTAAACTGAGTCAAGCCATGGGGGAAAAGTGAGTCAAGCCACGGGGGAAAAGTGAGTCAAGCCACGGGGGAAACCGAGTCAAGCCACGGGGGAAACCGAGTCAAGCCACGGGGGGAAACTGAGTCAAGCCCCGGGGGGGAAACTGAGTCAAGCCACAGGGGTAAACTGAGTCAAGCCACAGGGGTAAACTGAGTCAAGCCATGGGGGAAAAGTGAGTCAAGCCATGGGGGAAACTGAGTCGAAACTGAGTCAAGCCCCGGGGGGGTAAACTGAGTCAAGCCACAGGGGTAAACTGAGTCAAGCCATGGGGGAAAAGTGAGTCAAGCCATGGGGGAAAAGTGAGTCAAGCCATGGGGGAAACTGAGTCAAGCCACGGGGGAAACCGAGTCAAGCCACGGGGGTAAACTGAGGCAAGCCACGGGGGGAAACTGAGTCAAGCCACGGGGATAAACTGAGGCAAGCCACAGGGGGTAAACTGAGTCAAGCCACGGGGCAAACTGAGTCAAGCCACGGGGGAAACTGAGTCAAGCCACAGGGGGGAAACTGAGTCAAGCCACGAGGGGAAAGTGAGTCAAGCCACGGAGGGAAACCGAGTCAAGCCATGAGGGGAAACTGAGTCAAGCCACAGGGGGTAAACTGAGTGAAGCCACGGGGGAAAACTGAGTCAAGTCACAGGGGTAAACTGAGGCAAGCCCCGGGGGAAACTGAGGCCAGCCCCGGGGGAAACTGAGTCAAGCCACGAGGGAAACTGAGTCAAGCCCCGGGGGAAACCGAGTCAAGCCACGGGGGAAAACTGAGTCAAGTCACAGGGGTAAACTGAGGCAAGCCCCGGGGCAAACTGAGGCAAGCCCCGGGGGAAAACTGAGTCAAGCCACGAGGGAAACTGAGTCAAGCCACAGTGGGTAACTGAGTCAAGCCACGGGGGAAACCGAGTCAAGCCACGGGGGTAAACTGAGGCAAGCCACGGGGGGAAACTGAGTCAAGCCACGGGGGGAAATGAGTCAAGTCACGGGGGGAAACTGAGTCAAGCCACGGGGGTAAACTGAGGCAAGCCACAGGGGGTAAACTGAGTCAAGCCACGGGGCAAACTGAGTCAAGCCACGGGGGAAACTGAGTCAAGCCACAGGGGGGAAACTGAGTCAAGCCACGAGGGGAAAGTGAGTCAAGCCACGGAGGGAAACCGAGTCAAGCCATGAGGGGAAACTGAGTCAAGCCACAGGGGGTAAACTGAGTCAAGCCACGGGGGAAAACTGAGTCAAGTCACAGGGGTAAACTGAGGCCAGCCCCGGGGGAAACTGAGGCCAGCCCCGGGGGAAACTGAGTCAAGCCACGAGGGAAACTGAGTCAAGCCACAGTGGGTAACTGAGTCAAGCCACGAAGGGAAACTGAGTCAAGCCACGGGGTAAACTGAGTCAAGCCCCGGGGGGAAACCGAGTCAAGCCCCGGGGGGAAACTGAGGCCAGCCGGCGCAGGACGCGTCCGTCGGCGTTTGTTGCTGCCAGCGTGTGTGAACTCGCCCGGGGCCTGGACGCCGGCGCCCGTGCTCACGGGGACGTGCTTTTGTCTCCGCCCTCCGCAAGCACAGAGGGCCACCCCGAGGCGGCCCGCGCAGCGTCTGGGCTGCTGGGTGCACGACGTGGAGTTCCTGACGTGCAGCTGGGAGGCGGGCCGCGCGGCCCCCGGGGACGTCCAGTATCGCCTACACTGGCAGGACCTCAAGTAGGCGCGGCCGCAGGCTCGGCGGGCTGTGTCGACCGGGCGCCGGGGCCCCTGGGGGGACAGCGGCGTCCCCGGCCGTGCCAGGCTTGGGAGGGGGGGGCGCTGGGTCTCGGCTGGCGGCCCCTGCTGTGCTGGGCGGGGGGGCGGGGGGGGGGCGGTGCTGGGTCATGGCTGAGTGCCCGCTGGTGGCCGCAGGACCTACAAGGAGGAGGAGTGTCCCCGGTACGGGGTGGACGATCGGGGGACACACATCCGGTGTCATTTCGACGACGTGTCCGGGCTCGGGGAGCACGTCCAGTTCCTGGTGAAGGGCACCAGCAAGGGCGCGAGGATCCCCTGCTCCGACCTCACTGTGGAACTAGCAGGAATCGGTGAGTCCTGGCGGGGGGTGGGGGGAGGGGACGGGCTCCCAGGTGGCACCTGCTGACCTGGGGGGGGGGGAGGGCGCGGGGGACACGCTCCAGGGCCGCACCTGCTGACGGCCGGAGCCCCAGCAGCCGTAAGGAGACACCGCGGGCGGGCGGCTCGAGTGACACGGTAGTTTCTCAGGGTTCTGGGGGCGCATGTGGGTCCCGGGGGCGACCGTCCTCCTGGCTTGGGGACCCCTCCTCGCCGGGACCTCGCACGGGGCACAGACAAAGGGAGCCGTGTGGTCTTCGTGGGAAGCCGGGAAAGCATCCCGGGGGCCCCACCCTCATGACGTCACCTAAGCCTAATCGCCTCCCCAGGGGGTCCCCTTCTTGGGGGGGTGGGGTCAGGGCAGGCGATGGCACGTGTTTCCGCCAGGACTCTGGGGGGCTCAGTATCGTGCTCGCGGCGCCCGCCGAGGCCCTGTGTCCACCCTCCTTCGGGTTCGGGGCGCGCGGACCCCACCTTAGCAGAGCTGTCTCGTGGTTCGTTCCCTTAAAGCCGACCCCTCTCCGCACGGCGGCCCCTGCCAGCCCCGAGAAGCGCGGGGTCACGTGGGGGCCGGGTGCAGTGAGCCGCGGCTTGAGCTGAGACGGGGGTTCAGAGGGGACAAGGCAGGCCTCCCACTGGAAAAGCGGGGGGCCTTTTCCGGCGCCCGGGGACTCCCTCCCCTGGGGCCGAGACGCTGTGTTGCGTCCGCACGGGTCGGACGCTGCTCCCTCGCGGGTGTTTGCGCACCGCGTGCAAGGCCTCGTGCGACGCCACGCACGCTGCCCCCGCCCGTCCCCCCGTGTCCACCCCGCGGCTCCCGGCACCGGCGGGCAGGGAGCGCGCTGGGCTGGTCCGTGCGTGTGTGTGAGCGCCCGGCGGGGACGCGCCTGGCCTCAGGCTCCGCCGACGCCCCAGGACCTCACTTGCGCGAGTTCCAAGATGCCTGTTGTCCTGCGCAAACATGGGGCCACCCCCGGGCGCCTGCGAAGGCGCCTCATGTGGAAACAGGGTCTTTGCACGTGCAGTAAGGCAGCCCCCACCCAACCCAATACGGTGCTGCCCATACAAAGGGGAGGAGACGCAGAGGCCCAGGCCGGGGCGGAGGAGAAGGCCAGGAGAGGAGGAAGGCACGGCGACAGGTGACGCGTGCCCAGCCCAGGGACGCCCAGCCTCCCCAGCAGCCGCCCGCAGTGGGAAAGGGGCCGCGAACAGAGTGTCCCTGTGAGCCTCCACCAGGAACCAGTCCTGGGGACACGTGGACTTCAGATTTCTGGCCTCCAGACCCGGAAGAGGACACATTTCTCTGGCCCAAGCCACCAGTTTGTGGGTGGGAAATTCGTGCCATACCATTATGAGCGATTTCCAGATGGCACCAGGAGACCAAGAACCCAAGCCTGGGGCCACGGACAGCGATGTCTCTGGGCGTGGACTGGCCAGGTCCGGGCCCTCAGAGTATCAGAGACATGGCCCATTGACACGGAGAATCGGGTCCGGGGGGGACTGTTGGTTCCCAGCGGCTGCCTTAACAAACGATCCCAAACCACGAGGCTGGGAGCATCCGAGTCTGAGATCCAGGCAGGACAGGGCTGTGCCCCCTCCTGAGGCTCCAGGGGAGGGTCCTTCCTGCCTCTTCCAGCTTCTGGGGCTCCAGGCGTCCCTGGGCTCGTGGCCGCGTCCCTCCCGTGTCTGCGTCCGTCTTCCTGGGGCTTCCCCTCTGTGTCTGTGTCTCCTGTTCTGACTTTTATAGGGACAGTCGTCATCGGATTTAGGGCCACCTTGATGCAGAAGGACGTCGTCCCAGAACCTTCACTTATGGTACCTGCAAAGACACTATTTATTTGAGAGAGAGAGAGAGAGAGCAAACAGGGGAGGGACAGAGAGAGAGGGAGACACAGAATCCGAACCAGGCTCCAGGCTCCAAGCTGTCAGCACAGGGCCCGACGCGGGGCTTGAACCCCCGAACCGGGAGATGATGACCTGAGCCAAAGTCGGATGTTTAACTCACTGAGCCACCCAGGCGCCCCTGCAGAGCTCCTTAGAAGTTAAGTCGCATTCCGCCCGGGCCCTTCCTGCCCCGCGGGGCCCCGGGCCTGCACATGACCCTGCACGTGGGTGCTATGTAGTGACCGAGCCTTTCAGCCCCTGAGCAGGTGCCACACGAGTGCTTGGCCGGAAGCCGTAGGGGCTGGTGAGTAACCCGGCTCCCTCGCCCTGGGCTGGGGGGCTCCTACCAGGCGCCTTCCTTCGTCTGCAGGGTGGTTCCCCAGCGGGACTGAGCGGCCGCTCTTTGGGAAGTCCCTGCCGCCCGGGCCTCCCTTCGCGGCCCTGCCATGGGCGCGTCCTCCCAAGCAGGCTGCTGGCCGAGGGCGTCCTGGTCCTGAGGGGGGAAGGCCATTCCCGAAGGTCCCCGTGCAAGGCAGCAGGAGACGGCACAGCCTGGACGGCTGCAGGGAGGGGCGGGGGGAGCCGCTTTTGAGATTGTTTCCCAGGACGGAATTGCAGTGGGTTCTGCGGGTGCTGCTGGGGTAGAAAGAGGGACCAGATGAGGCTGGGTGCAGGATGACATCATAGGTGGAGAGAGAGGAGGAGGAGGAGGGAGAGGGAAAGCAGGAGGATGGAGAGCAGGAGGAGAGGAGAAGGGAGAGGAGGGGGAGAGCAAGAGGAGGGGAGGAGGAGGGGAGGAGGAGGGGAGGGAGAGAGGAGGAGGGCGAAGGCGAGGAGGGGGAGCAGGAGCGAGAAAAAGACGAGGAGACCCCGAGCTGCAGACCACCCTGCGGGGAGCTCTCTGCCAGGGGTCCAGGCGGACCGCAGGGCAGTCGGGCAAGGACGCAGGGCTGGGCTCCTCGTAGAGGTCGGACCCGTGGTGTCGTCTCAGACGCGGTCACACAGGAAGCTACTGGCGCCTTGGCGACAGAGAGGCCGACCCTCTGGAGGGAGAGCTGGGGGCAGAGCCCCGGAACGGCACCCCGAAGGGGGGACACACGGACGGGAGGGTCCCAGCAGCCCCAAGGGCGGACCGGAGAGCAGTGGACGTGTGGCCAAGGGGAAACCATGAGGTGTATTCCGGGGGACTCAGCTGCACAGACCTAGGAGCGCCTTCCAGAAGGATCTCGGCATGGGCAGGGGTCTCTCGCAGGCTGGTGTCTGAGCAGCTGGCCCTCATTCAACCAGATATCCTGTCAGGCATCTGTCTTGGTGTTTTGCCCTGTCTTCAACCTTGAAATGACCTTCTCTCTGCCTCCCCTGCATCCGAATTTGTAAGAAGCCTGTTTTAAAGGCATCTTCTAGGGGCGCCTGGGGGGCTCAGTTGGTTAAACGTCCGACTTTGGCTCAGGTCATGACCTCACGGTTTGTGGGTTCGAGCCCCACGACCGGCTCTTTGCTGACGGCTCAGAGCCTGGAGCCCTCTTCGGATTCTGTGTCTCCCTCTCTCTCCGCCCCTCCCCTGCTCATGCCCTGTCTCTCTCTCCCTTTCTCTCTCTCAAAAATAAATAAATATTTAAAAAAAAATTTTAAGTATCTTCTAGGGGATGAAAAATATTGATTTGTTTTACTCATAAAAATTTTTTTTTTCTTCCCTAGAGAGATTAAGTCTGCCCAACATCACTGGAATGTGTAATAAATCCTATTCAATCATGGAGTGGAATATGTCAAGCCACTTTAATCACAGATTTACATACGAACTTGAAATACAAAAGGTAAATGCTTGCCCCCACTGGAAATTCTAGATTCTCCAGAATCTATACCCTGAGGGTTTGGAAGCAGATAAAACACACACACACACACACACACACACACACACACACAAATATGAACCAAAAAGAATTGCTTTTAATCTTTTAAAACTAAACATTAAATAAAAAATAACCAAAAAATAAACTTAAAAATAAATAGAAGCTAAACCCTACATAAAGTGAAAAAAGCTAACAAAAAAATGGAAAAAAGTAAACATCATTTAAGTTTTTGTGTGTGTGTCTCTAAAAATCATCAAAAAAATATATGAAGCATAAAAAAATTTTTTTAGCTTTACCAAAAGTAACAGTGTTGGCTATTGAAAAGACAGAGGTAAAATTAAAAAGGCAGGTCACACGTGGAAGAAAACCAGTTGCGCATTTGTCTGTCAAAGGACGCACGTCTAGGGTGGATAAGGAATTCTTTCAAGTCAATACCAAGGAGATAAACAACCGTATAAAAAACCCAAAGGGCAAAAAGTTGAAACAGCCACTTCCCCAAAGAAGATGTATTCATGACCCATAAATACATGAAAAGGTAGCAGAGAAAATGCAAACCGCAGGGAGAGGCTGGTCCACACCCGTTAGATCAGCGAAAATGACAAAGTCTGGCCCAACCCAGTGTCAGCCAGGTTGTCACCCACTTGACTGGAACACTTTTGTGCCACTAACTCGTGGCCATTTCGAACAGTATGGCCCGTTTCAGGAAACCCGCAGGTGGCTCCTTCTTCTGTGAGATGTTCCTCATGGATGAGCATTCTCTGCATTGCAAGAGCCAGGATAAAACCATATCCTTTACTTAAAAAATGGCGCAGTCGCTTTGGAAGAGCCTTTGGTTCCAGCTTACGAAGGCAGCAGATCCCCTGCGAGGTGTGGCTCCCAGAGAAGTGTAAACATAATTCCAGCAGAGTGGGGCCCTGACTGGTCACAGCAGCTGTGTTTGGGAATGACCCAAGAGAAGGGACGAACAAAGTATAGCCACACTGTGGAATCCGACCCCCCACAAATGTCAGCCGGACACAAGGGCCACCCTGGGGCATCCCGTGTATACACAGAGGCGTGGAAAATGCAGAGTGATGTATAGTGAGTAACGCACCTGGCTGGTTCTGTCCGTGGAGCGTGTGACTCTTCATCTGAGGGATCGTGAGTTTGCGCCCCATGTTGGGCGCAGAGATGATCAATCAATAAATTTCAAAATTTTTAAGTCTGCAAATTGAAGGACAATGAGCAAACGTTTGGAGGTACTTAGTATGTCATACTCAATTATTGACTTAAAGGTATCACTTTTCTTTACTTGTTTGTATATTCTGTTTATTGTTTATAGTTCACTAGTGATGATACGTCATGTTTCTGCAAACGTACAAGTGCTCAAAAACACAAACGTTATTCATTCTACGTGTTTTTTGTTTTTTTGTTTTTGTTTTATAAGACCAGGTACAGGGGCTCCTGGGTGGCTCAGTCGGCCAGCATCCGACTCTGGATTTTGGCTCAGGTCATGGTGTCACAGTTTGTGAGTTCGAGGCCCGAGGGGGCTCTGTGCTGACGGTGGGGAACCTGCTTGGGATTCTCGCTCTCTCCCTCCCTCTCTGCCGCTCCCGTGCATTCTCTCTCTCTCTCTCTCTCAAAAAAAAAAAAAAAAAAAAAACAAGAAACAAAAAAAACAAAAAAGAGTCTGAAACAGGACTCAAACCCACGAACTGTGAGGTCATGGCCTGAGCCGAAATCCAAAGCTGGATGCTTAAGCAATTGACCCCCCAACCCCCACCCCCGGGACTCCAAGGCCACATAGCTTTCAGTTAATCTCTCCTTTACGGTCATATTGATTCACACATTATATTGGCGATTCCCACCCAACCACAGGGCTCACAGAACAAGGGTCCCTCCCAGGGGACAGCAGCGGGCACCCACCGTCTTCTGGTTTTGTTTTGCAGGGCTCAGATCCCGCCTACACCGAGGAGGTGAGTGTCCCCCAGCCCCCCACCCCCGCCAACTCGGCATCAGGAAGGGCAGGCCTTGTGTTATTGCGCTCCCTCCGCTCCCCTGCGCAGGGCTGTGCGTGTGGGCCCCACTCACCCCTACGCAGTGCTGGGGGCAGACCGCATGGAGCTGGGACTCCGCCTTCCCGGGGCTTCTCCTCTGTGCCTGTGTCCCCCCTTCTGTCTCTCACAAGGACACCTGTCATTAGCCTCAGGGCCCCCCTCATGCAGCATGAGCCCCCCCTCCCATCCCTCACTCACACGTGCACACACCTTGTTTCCGACTCAGGTTGTAACGCCCAGATTCAAGAGACCCCAAAAACGAACCACCAGAGTCCAGAGCCAAAGCCAAGCGGCAAGGGTCGTTTATTGCAGGTTCAAACCCGGTCCTCCGCGCACTCATTGCCGGTGACGCTAAGAGGCCTCGAGTGAGGTTTTTACACCCCTTTTATAGACACGTACAAACAAGTCACGGGGAAATCAGGGATTTTTCACAGTTACAGAGCTGCCATTGGTTGATATTTAAATTTGAACACTTAGCAGAATTCGATTGGTTCCCGCCTTTAGGTCAAACCACAACTGGGGGTAGGGGTATCTCAAGGATTGGTCGGGAATACGCGGGCGCGCCAAGCAATTGTACGGAAGCGGAACAAGCTGCTTAAGTTTCCCGTTTGCTCAGGCCTCTCATTCCCCCCTTTCTCAAGTACCTGAGGAACCAATCTTGGGTCCCGCAGTGTTACCTAATCAAGCTCGCTTTCCATGTCTAGGAGCTGATACTGCGGCCTAAGGACCATAACCTGGATGGTGTTTAGTCTGTCCCTGATAAAGTTCATTATTTTGTTGATTATAATAGGGCCGAGGGTAAAAAGGAGGAGGAGGCATAGGAGGGGGCCCAAAAGGGAAGAAGGTAGGGGAGAAACCCGTGGAGTCCTGACCACAGTGGGTTTTCGGCTAGTTCTTTTCGTCGGCGTGCGAGGTCCTCTTGGAGCTGTTTTGATTTTGGTCCGAACTATTCCTGATTTATTGGCATAAAAGCAACATTTTTCTTGTAGGGCTAAGCAGATGCCGCCTTGTTCTGCGGTTAGCAGATTCGACCCTCTTCTATTCTGTAACACCACCTCCGCTAGGGAATCTAGCTGATCTCGCAGATCCTGGACTGTACCTGACAAGGCTTCGACATCGTCAATTAGTTGCCGAGAGAGTCGCAGATAGGAGTGTATGGAGACTCCTAATCCTGCTGTCCCGGTGGTTTAATGCACCTGTAATTCCTAGGCCTGCCAGGACGGGGATAACAGCCACAGCTCGTTTGGATCTGCCAGTTACAAAGTCCAGACTAGGGACGGGCATGGGGGTTTTTCCTGCGACTAAGTCGATATCTGGTAGCAGGGTGGCCAGGATGCATACTCCAGTGCAATTGTGGGGAAGATAGGTGTAGGCTAGGTTATTTCCGCAGACGAAAACGGTGGTGTTGTTACTACAGAAGGAGGAGGAGTTGATAGTGACGTACTGGTGTCATATGGGCAAGGGATACGATCCCTACATCTATGCTGTTATTCTGGGAGGCAAGATTATTTATAAAGCAAGAGGCATCGAACGGGCTAATGAATTGAACGGGGAAGGGGTCAGGTAGGGAAGAAGGAAGGCAGTCCTTGGTTATGCTGACATCAACTTCAGTGGGGATGGCGATGGGTCGGGGGGTTTGCTGGGGTAGGCAAAGCCAACAATCTCGGGCTAGAGTCGGGTTAGAGATGTTTAAGCGTGAGAAAGTGGTTTCTAGGACAGACATGGTCTGAGGGTCTAACTCGTACGGGTCTGTGCCTAGGGAGAACTGGGGGGTGGAATTAAGCCGTGGATACATGTGTTCTGCGAGGTCCTTGAGCCTCGTTTTGCGTTTCCATCTGTGTGACAGCGTCTTGGGGTCCTCCACCGTCAGACACACGTATGGGGGCTCGGGGGTTCCAGCAGACGGCGCCTCCGACTGAGCCACGGCAGCCAGCTAGGATTTGCTTATTGTCATCACTGGCTACGGCTGCCCTGTGACTCTGTAGGATGGCCGTAAAGGAGGCAGGGGAGTTGTCTGGCCCTAAACATTGCTGGTAGGAGTCATAACAGGAGCTGTGCACCGAATCCTGGAAAGTGGAGCAAAAAACATTTTGTCATAAAAGACAGGGGCTTGGGTTTGTCAACACATAAGCACTGTTGTTGGAGTCCGGTGGTGTCCTAGGTCTGGGTTAAGTAAGCAGTCGTGGTCCCCAGTCTTGGGTTTGAGTGTAGCTTCGCTGTAGACCCCCTCTTCCTACAGAGCTGGCTACTTTCTTTACTGTGTGGCAGGGAGACAATGGTGCTGACCACGCCACCTCTGCAATCACAGGGCCTTCCATACAGAGCTTCGTACAATTTCTGTTTGTCAACGGGGGCATCTAGTCCTCCCTCCAGGAGTTTGAGGTTGAGGGCTAGTAGGACAAGGGTCACTATCCTGAACATGTCTAGGGGAGGCACGGCGCAAGGTTAGTTTGAGGGGGTTTTTCTTACTTCCGGTCTACGGTCCAAGTAGTGTCTTCTATCAGTGTGTCCCACGAGGTCACACAGTGGGTCGACAGGCTTAACGTGGGGTGTGGTGAATCCAGGGAGGGAGGTTATCTACCTTGATGGCGGTGGGAGTTGTCAGCATGATTTGGTAAGGTCCTTTTTCACCTGGGTTCAAGGTTCTCCTGCCGGTGTCGCTTGACGAGGACACCCAAGTCTCCTGGACGATACTGATGGGGAGTGGGTGGGGGCCCCGTCTCACACCGTTCTCCTAGTTTAGGCCACACGGCCTCATGAACGCGCTGTAAGAGCCCTGAGACAAGACAAGAGGCTGTTATCTTGGTCTAATTGAATGAGCTTTGACTTAAGATTAGGTATGATAGGTGTGGCTTGGCCAAACGTGATTTCATAGGGTGTAAGGCCCAACTTGTCCGGGGAGTTGCGAACCCTGTACAGAGCGTAGGGGAGTAATTCTACCCAATTAGCGCCAGTCTCCATAGTCAATTTAGTAAGGGTCTCTTTTAATGTTCTATTCATTCTTTCTACTTGTCCTGAGCTTTGGGGCCGGTAGGCACAATGTAATTTCCAATATCTGCCCCAAGTACGGAAGCCAATCCCTGACTTACCTTAGAGACGAATGCAGGTCCATTGTCTGACCCTATCATTACTGGAAAACCATACCTGGGCAGGATTTCTTCGGGGGCCTCGGGGTCCATGGGGGTGTACTGCCTAAAGGCTTCCATTAATCTTTCTAAAAAGGTGGCAGGGCTCTCTGTCTTTACCTTGTACTACCGAGTACAACCTTGGCCAAATTGGTGGGCTTGCGTGCTGCAGCCCGGAGACCCGCCATTAGAGTCTGGCGATAAATGAGCAGTCGTCCCCTACCATTCTGCCGCGTTGTGGTCCGCATCAGGCCGAGTTCAGGGAAACGCCGCATTAATGAGGTCAGGGTTAACAGTGGGTCGACCGTCTTCCCCGGGGACCAGCTTCCGCGGTTCAAGTTGAATCCTCTCCCCTTCTTCCGTGGTGAACAGGAGTCGCCAAAGCTGTTGGCAGTCATCCCAGGTAGGCTGGTGGGTGAACATTATGCTCTCTAGGAGGGGCTATAAGATCTCTAGGGTTATCAGAAAACCGAGCATTTTGGTGTCTTCCAATTATAAAGGTCGCTGGTGGAGAAGGGCCAATACTGGAGTCGGGGGTTGCCCGTTTCATCGGGGGTCCTATTTCCCGCAGGGGGTAGGGCCACAGTGGAGTCGGGGAGGCGAGAGCTTGGCTCACGCTGGGGTGCGCCCGCGAGTTCGGCCGGCTGGCCCTTCGCGGTTGGTTTCATGTTCAATGGGGCTCGGTGCGGCTGCTGCCTCCCGTCCTCCTGGTTCCCCTTGGGGGGCAGCCAGCGGGGCAACTGGTGGGGCGGCTGCTGCGGGCAGGGCCTGGGGTGCGAGGGGAGGGGGAAGATACGGGGGAGGGTCCAGGGATAGTAAGGTCCTGACTATCGGGCAATATGGGATTTAGGGGCGCTGAGGGGGTTCGCGGCTTGGTTGGGTCAGTGGAGCCGGCCGCGAGAATCTTACAGGACCCTGAGGAAAGGAAGGGAGACATCCAGGGTGGAGGGTTTTCAACAAGATCCTGCCAGACGAGGATATAGGGAGCCTGGTCTGGGTGGCCCTCCTTATCCTGGCAGGAGGGTTTTGGCCTTGACCTTAGCAACTATAGGCAAACAAAAAGTGCCCTCGGTAGGCCAGCCCACCCCGAAAGTGGGCCACTCAGACCGGCAGAAAGTGATAAGTCTCGACCGGCGGATGTCCAGGCTTAGGTTATGGCCTCTAGTCCTGGACATCCCTGAAATTAGCCAGAAGAAGGGAGAGAGGTGTACTCTGGTTCTGTCCCATAGTCTGTATAGGAAGAAATAGATGGGTCAAGTTAGTTTTATGTTCCCGGAGTGAGCCGGATATACCTGCAGAGGAGAGGAGACAAGTTAAATCGCAAGCGCGGCGGCAAACAGAAAGTGCCTTGGTGAAGAGAACAGATACAGAACGGGTGTCTGTAACCCGAACAAAGAGTTCCCATGGGCCAAAATGGTGCCCCAGACGGGTGCCAGAGGACGTCTCCTACTGGTCCCGACTGACTGCCCTATAGCGTGTCCGCCAGGGCTGTGTCAGTCTCTGATACAGATCCCGCGGCGGGAGAGCCAGAAACGAACAGACAAACAGGAACGGACAGAGCCGGCTCACTTACCCATCGGTCTCAGAAATGACCCGTTGACTTGGGGTCTGGTGGGTTTGGGGGTATCCCGGACGAGCCCCCAATGTAACGCCAGAGTTCAAGACACCCCAAAAAACGAACCACCAGAGTCCAGAGCCAAAGCCAAGCGGCAAGGGTCGTTTATTGCAGGTTCGAACCCGGTCGTTGGCGCACTCGTTGCCGGTGACGCTAAGAGGCCCCGAGTGAGGTTTTTACACCCCTTTTATAGACAGGTACAAGCAAGTCACGGGGAAATCAGGGATTTTTCACAGTTACAGAGCTGCGATTGGTTGATGTGTAAAGTTGGACACTTAGCAGAATTCGATTGGTTCCCGCCTTTAGGTCAGACCACAACTGGGGTTAGGGGTATCTCAATGATTGGTCGGGAATTCGCGGGCGCGCCAAGCAATTGTACGGAAGCGGAACAAGCTGCTTAAGTTTCAGTTTGCTTTACGCCTCTCAAGGTCCCGTCCACGGGTTCTGGGGGGCCGTACCTTGCCGCCGTATCCTCTCTCTCTCTCTCTCTCTCTGGGGGGGCGGGGGCTACAACAGGTACCAGAGCTGGGGGCTGTGGTCTCGGGGTCCTGCACACCTGTCGCCTGACAGACGGGCGGCGCGCGGCTGCGTTCCCTCCGGAGGCCGCAGGGACCGTGTCCCAGCTCCCGGGGGCTCCTCGGCGCGTGGCCGCAGCCCCCCCCGGTGGCCACGCGGCCCCCCGCCCCCCGCCGCGTCTGCGCGCGCCTGCTCCCCGCGACGGTCGGCTGGGGCGAGAGTCGTGGCGCGCGAACTTGGGGAGCGCCCCGCCCAGCGGGCATGGCCTTCCCTTCTCGGAAACCGCAGGCGCCGGGCAGCTACTTCGTGCTTCCCAATCCCGGAAACTACACGGTGAGGCTGAGGGCGCACGCGCGCTTCCGCAAAACCTGGACCGAGTGGAGCCCCGTCTGGCGCTTTGGTGAGCGGGGCGCCCTCTCACGACTCCCTGGCGGGCGCTCAACGCGGGGGGCGCCGCCCCGGGTCAGGGAAGCACGGACCCTGGCGGGAGGCGTGCGCCAACGGGCCCCTGAAGAGGCGGCCTGGGAAGGCGGACGGTGGGAGGAACCAGAGGGCGGGCGGACCCCCACCCCCACCCCCACCCCCACCCCGGGGCTGGTGAGAGCAGAGCGTCCAGGGCAGGGGGGTCCTTCCCTTTTATCCCACACGTCAGGGCAGGGCTCAGGGCCTGAGCAGAAGGCTGTCATCAAAGTACGAGCGGCCACTTCTCCCTCAGCACGTCTGAAAACACACCCTCCCCTCCGGCTGCCCCCCAAAACATCCCATTTCAGGGGTAACACGCAGGGAACCCCGGTCACTAGGGTCCTGGGGTTCCTGCTATAAATGACCGCACATGGCGGGGGAGGGGCTGGAAACAACAGAAATCTGTCCTTTCCCACCTCTGGAGACGGGAGGAAGTCTGAGATCCAGGCAGGCAACGCCGCTGAGATCCAGGAGGGGCAGGGCCGCTGAGATCCAGGGCAGGGCAGGGCCGCTGAGATCCAGGCAGGGCAGGGCCGCTGAGACCCAGGCAGGGGAGGATTACTGAGATCCGGGAGGGTGGGGAGGGGGTATAGGACCACTGAGATTGAGATGGGGCAGGACCACTGAGATCCAGGAGGGGCGGGATCCCTGAGATCCAGGCAGGGCAAGGTCTCTGAGATCCAGGAGGGGCAGGGCCGCTGAGATCCAGACAGGGCAGGACCCCTGAGACCCAGGAGGGGCAGGGCAACTGAGATCCAGGCAGGGCAGGGCCACTGAGATCCAGGCAGGGCAGGGCCACTGAGATCCAGGAGGGGGCAGGGCCACTGAGATCCAGGAGGGGCAAGGCCACTGAGATCCAGGCAGGGCAGGGCCACTGAGATCCAGGCAGGGCAGGGCCACTGAGATCCAGGCAGGGCAGGGCCACTGAGATCCAGGCAAGGCAGGGCCACTGAGATCCAGGAGGGGCAGAGCAGCTGAGATCCCAGGCAGAGCAGGGCCGCTGAGATCCAGGAGGGGCAGGGCCGCTGAAACCCAGGCAGGGCAGGGCCACTGAGATCCAGGCAGGGCAGGGCCACTGAGGTCCAGGAGGGACAGGGCCACTCAGATCCTGGAGGGGCAGGACCGCTGAGACCCAGGAGGGGAACAGGGTCGCTGAGACCCAGGAGGGGCAGGGCAACTGAGATCCAGGCAGAGCAGGGCCACTGAGGTCCAGGAGGGACAGGGCCACTCAGATCCTGGAGGGGCAGGACCGCTGAGACCCAGGAGGGGAACAGGGTCGCTGAGACCCAGGAGGGGCAGGGCAACTGAGATCCAGGCAGAGCAGGGCCACTGAGGTCCAGGAGGGACAGGGCCACTCAGATCCTGGAGGGGCAGGACCGCTGAGACCCAGGAGGGGCAGGGCCGCTGAGACCCAGGAGGGGAACAGGGTCGCTGAGACCCAGGAGGGGAACAGGGTCGCTGAGACCCAGGAGGGGCAGGGCAACTGAGATCCAGGCAGAGCAGGGCTGCTGAGATCCAGGGAGGGCAGGGCCACTGAGATCCAGGCAGGGCAGGGCCACTGAGATCCAGGAGGGGCAAGGCCACTGAGATCCAGGCAGGGCAGGGCCACTGAGATCCAGGCAGGGAAGGGCCACTGAGACCCAGGCAGGGCAGGGCCACCGAGGTCCAAGTGGGACAGGTCCGCTGAGACCCAGGAGCGGCAGGGCTGCTGAGGTTCAGGTGGGACAGAGCTGTGCTCCCTCCAGAGGCTGCAGGGCAGGGTCCCTCCTGCCTCTTCCAGCTTCTAGGGCTCCAAGGGGTCCCTGGACCTGTGGCCGCGTGCTTCGTGTCTCAGCCTCTGTCTCCATGTGGCTTCTCCTGTGTGTTTCTGCCCCAATTTCCTGTCTCTATAAGGACAGTGTCATGGGATCAGGGTCCATCGTATTCCACTGGGGCCTCGTCTTGACGTGATCATTTCTGCAGACTCTCTGTTGTGGACTCAGATGTGTCCCCGCGAATTTATATGTTGAAGTCCTCACCCCCCCAGGACCTGAGAATGTGGTTGTATCTGGAGGTGGGGTCTTTGAGGAGAGGATGAAGGTAAAACGAGGTCAGTGGGGTGGGCCCTGACCCCATAGGACTGGGGTCAAGAAGAGAAGTTGAGGACACAGACATGCGCAGAGGGGACGGCCAGGTGCGGACACAGGGAGAGCAGGGCCTCTACCAGCCAAGGAGAAGGGCGTCGGGACGAACCAGCCTCGCGCCGCCTGGATCTCAGAGCCCCGGCCTCCAGGGCTCTGGAAGGCAACACACGTCTGCTCTCAGGCCACCCAGCCTGTGGGAGTAGGTGGTGGCCCTCCCCACAGGGACCCCCCCCCCCCCGCTGTCACGGGGAGCCCGAGGGCTTAGAAGACAGTGTACCCGGTGGGCCCTGCGGGGTGAGGGCTGGGGGCTGAGGGCTGGGGTGTGAGCCTGTCCAGCTGGCACCTGGGGCCTGGGGTTGGGGGCTGGGGCTCGCGCTGGGGCTGGTGCAGCCGGCCCCGTGGGAGGGACCCCCGCAGGGGCAGGTGGACGTTGTCCCCTCCTGGGCGCACGGAGAGCCTGCTGCATGGGGGGGGGGGGCGGCGGGGCGGGATGCATTGGCTCCTGGAGGAACCAGGACCCCGGGGACACGCCGACGCGCCCCTCCCCCTCCCCTAGAGTGCGACCTCGGGAAGGATACGCACTTCCGAGACTGGCTGACCTCCGCTCTGATCCCGCTGGGCGCGCTGCTGGCCCTGGGGCTGGGGGTCGCGCTGTGCCGAAGGTGAGCGCGCCGCCCCCTCAGCCCCCCGCCCCACCCCCGCCGCAGGCGGGTCCTGGCTGCTGGGTGGCGCGACCCCGCCTCCGGGTCCGGCCCTGTGTGAGCCTGGACCCCGTGGTGCCATCCGGTCGCTTGGTCCCTGCCAGCGCCGGTCCCGGTGCGGTGCTCTCGGGACCCCCCCCCCCCCCCCCCCCCCCCCCCGTGTCCCCGAACCGTCACTAGGAGTCCGCGGGCGCAGCCAGGCTGGCCTGCGTGTCCCCACGTGTCCCCGCTGGGGGGACTCTCAACGCTGGCCCACATTCCCGGTCCCCCAATGCCCATGCACAGCGAGGGGGGGCGGCGGGGGGCGGGGTGGTGGGGGAGGGAGGGTTCCGGAAAGCCTCCTCCCTCTCCCCCCCCTCCACTGTGCCTCTCCGTCCTCCCTCCCCTTCTCCTTCTTCCTCCTCCTCCCCTTCCCCTTTGCCCTCCTCCTTCTCATCTCCCTCCTCCCCCTCCCCATCCCCCTCCTCCCCCCCTCCCCTTCCTCCTTATCCTCCTCCCCCTCCCCCTCCTCCCTCTCCTCCTCTCCTCCCCCCTCCTCTCCCTCCTTCTCATCTCACTCCTCCCCCTCCACTCTGCTTCCTCGTCCTCCCTCCTCCTCCCCCTCCCCCTTCTCCTCCTTTCCCCTCCCCTTCCCCTCTTCCTTCTCCTCCTCCCCCTCCCTAACCCCTTCTCCTTCTCCTCCCCCTCCTCCCCCTCCACCTCTCTTCCCCTTCCCTTCCTTCTCCCCCTCCCCCTTCTCTCCGTCCTCCCTCTCCTTCTTCCTTCTCCTCCTTCCCCTCCCCTTCCCCCTCCTCCCCCTTTCCCCTCCTGTTCCCCCTCCTCCTCCTCTCCCTCCTCCTTCTCATCTCCCTCCTCCCCCTCCTCCCCTGCCCCCTCCTCCTTCTCATCTTCCTCCTCCTCCCCCCCTCCCTTCCCCTCCTCTCCATCCTCCCTCCTTTCTCCTCCCCTCCCCTCCCCTTTCCCAGTCCTCCTCCTCTTCCTTCCCCTCTTCCTCTCCCTCCTCCTTCTCCTCTTCTCCCTCCTCCTCCCTCCCACCCCTCAGTAGACACCACACCCCCTAGTCCCCGCCCCTCGGGAAAGAGCACCCTCTGCCTCCCCCCCCCAGACCATACCCCTCACCCCAGGTAGAGACCCCCTCCCCCACCTCAGCCCAGCGCTATAGACCACAGTGCCTGCCCTCCCCGCCCCACAGTAGAGACCACGCACCCCAAGTCCCCCCCCCCCCCCCCCCCCCCCCCGCTCCCGTAGAGATCACAGCCCCGCTCCCCGCCCCGCATCCCGGGCCCTCGGCCCTCAGGCTGGCGTCCTGTGGCCCTGTGGCCCACTGCCCCCTCCGTTCCGGATTCAGAGGACGGGATTCTGTCTGTCTGTCTGTCTGTCTCCTCCAAGGTACTCGCTG
The DNA here is from genome assembly GCF_018350155.1 of Leopardus geoffroyi. Lineage (NCBI taxonomy): Eukaryota > Metazoa > Chordata > Mammalia > Carnivora > Felidae > Leopardus > Leopardus geoffroyi. The sequence goes on from NC_059343.1 coordinate 942,128, forward strand.
CTGCAGAAGCTCTTCCCCCGATCCCGCACCTGAAGGACCCCATCAGTGACAACCTGCACAGCGGCAAGTTGGTACGTCCCGCTCCCTGCGCGGGTGGGGGCGGGGGGTGCTGCGCACAGGTGCTCATAGCCCGGCGCAGGGGCACGCGATGCTGGGCCGTGGGCCCGGGCTGTAGACTGCCGAAGGCTGCCGGGTGACGCTCACGGGGGGAGCTGGGCGCTGCCCCAGGTGCGGCCCCGAAGCCGCAGACTCCTCAGCTCTGTGTTTCACCCTGACGCCCCCCCCCCCCCCCCCCATTACCCGCGCAGGTGGCCTGGGAGGCCAGCAGAGCAAGCCGGGAGGACTGCCAGGTGGCGCAGGTGCAGGTTCTGGGAGAAACGTGACGCTGGGGCGCAGACCTCGTCTTCGACACGGCAGGGCCTGGACGGCCTGCTTGGTGTTGGACCAGGGGACTGGGGGACCAGGGTACCGGGGCACGACCACCCGGCACAACTTCACGGAGCTGCCACCGCGAGGGAAGAAAGGCGGTGTGGGGGTCATTTCCTAAATAAAGCCCTTTTCCGGCCACCCCCTGGACTCCGCAGTGGGATGTTGCCCCCGGTTGCTCCGGCCTCCGCCCGCACCCCTGCCCCCTCTCAGCGGCCGTGCCGCCTTCTCTGTAAGCCCTCCACACCCCAGGTAACCAGGAAGGACCCACAGGCTCCACGACCACCCCAGTCAAGGCACAGGGCATCCGGGCACAAGGGGGTCACTAGCGTGTGGCCGGTGCGTGGGGGAGATGTAGGCACGGAGGGAGATGCGCGCAGGACGGCGTCAGGGGGACCCTGGGGAGCGCCACCCCCCCAACCCATAGCCAAAGCACGGTTTCCCGAATGCCCCGAGGCCACAGGCACAGGCGGCTGTTTGGCGACGTGTCAATTAAACATAAAAAGGCCTCGCGGCCAAGAGGGAGGGTTGATCTCAGCCAGAGGGAAGACGCAGTTCTCGAACACGGATCCAGACCGGAGCCCGCACCCAAGACCCAACTCCTCGCGGCCTGAGCACCACCGGTCAAGTAGGTCAGGAGCGCGAGGTCCCCAGGGAGGCCGCGCAGATCCCGGCCTCTTTTTAACTTGCCTCGTGACCCAAATTCCCTCGTGTCTAACGGGACCCGTAATTGCGGCAGAAAAGAACGGTTTGCATTCACCAGCGTCTTCAAATTGAGGAGCCCGGGCTCCCACGGCCAGGACCCCACAGCCTGGGAGCGGTGCTTCACATCGGGTCGGCCGGCGTACCCCGGGTGGCCCTCGTGACAGGCGGACGCAACGCCAGGACCCAACAGTCAGCCTGCAGGGCGTCTCTCTCCCACACTGACCGGTGCATTCGGGCAACGGGTGCTCAGGACCTGCCCCCGAGGTCTGGTGCCCAGACATGTGGATCCCCACCACATGCTAGCCAGGGCTAACGTGGGCCATGGGACGCGGTTCCTGGAGGCCCTTTCTGGGCTGGGTTTTCTTAGCACAAGTTGCTACAGCACAGCACTTGAGGGGAGCGAGGGGGGGGACTTTGTTTTCAACCCCTCCCCCTGCCTGGGTTGCCTGAGGAACCCCCCCCTCCGGTACACTCAGCTGAAAACAAACCACCAGTCTCTCTCTCTGTCCCGTCTTTTATGGTTTTGCAGAATGCCCGACATGAAACATAATTGCAAATATTCGGCTGTGCAAAAGAGAATAGTGCTTAAGTACAAATGGAGACATGATTCTTTTTTAAATAAATACTTAAACACAACTAAGGTCCCACAAGCACCTGGCCTCTAAGGTCTGTGGCCGAGCTGCCTGCCTGCCTGCGGACTCGCGAAGACAGACGTCCTCCTTCCCCTCCCCCCCAATCAACACATGGAATCTGGTGCCGATGGTCGATCACAACGAGCCCCTTTAGAACCTGCCCAGGCCTCTAGACGCGATCTGGCCGGGGCCGGGACCCTGGAATTTCCCGAAGATCTCTGGTCCGTAACAGTTACAAGTATTCTACAGAATTCCCTCGGTGCCTGCGTCCGGGGGAGGGGAGCCTAGAGGACCTTCTTCAGCTCGTCGTACAGCACGAGCACAAAGGCGCCCCCCATGCCCCGCAGGACGTTGGACCACGCGCCCTTGAAGAAGGCTTTGCCCCCTTCGTCTTTGAAGATCTTCCGCCAGCAGTCGAGGGTCCCCTTGTACATGATGTCGGCTGTAAGAGAGAGACGACACTTACTGGGAGGTTACTGTGGAGAGGACGTGACAGGAACCACGAACGGCACGTGGCAGGCAGCGGAACTAGCTGCCGCGACCCGGGGGACGTGGTTCCTCGTCACGGAGAAAACGGAGGCAGTGCACACGCGTGGCCCTAGCGCACAGCCCTGCCGGCCCACTGTCGTGGTCGGGGAGGAATGCGGAACTCGGGCCCCACCCCCACACCTCGGGAACCATGCGAGGCCCCTGGCCACTCGGGAGACCAGGGGCCGAGCAGGTACCCGGGGGTCAAGGGCTGGCGGGACAAGAGTAGCGCCCTTCAGGACGGCCTCCCGTGCCCGCGAAGCTGGCACTCTTTGGAACCAGACGCTGCCCCAAGCGGTGTGGGAAGCGGCTCATGGGAGGAACCCGAGCCCCTTAAAGGCTGCGAGCAGGACGCCCTTCCCGCCAGGAAGGGTTTCTCGGACTTTGTCGTCCGGCCACCAGAACAGAGACACGATACCTCCTTTGCGCCCCGACTGCATCATCATGCGCCTCCGCACGGTGTCGAAGGGGTAGGAGACCACGCCCGCCACGGCCGTCACCGTCTGCGCGATCATCCAGCTCACCACGATGTGCGTGTTCTTGGGGTCCGGGAGCATGCCTGCGGGGTCACCGGCCGTCGTTAGGCCTACCCTGCCCCACCCTGCCCCCTCGAGGGGTTCCCAGCAACGGGTCACGGAGACCAGATATCAGGACTGGCTCGGCCACAGAGCCTGGACGGGGAGCGGGTGGGGGTGCTGAAGCCACGTGCAGGCCACGGTCCAGTCCCCGAGACCCATAATTAGTGCCTGAGTGACTTCCCTCTACAGCAGGGGCCGGACGAACTTTGGAAGTGGTCACGGCAGACAGCGCGAGGCTGTCCTTTTTTTGGACCCTTATTTTTGAGACAGCCCGAGTGGGGACGCAGGCCCTGAACCCACGAACCGTGACATCACGACCTGAGCTGAAGTCAGACCCTCAACCGACTGAGCCCTCCAGGCGCCCCAACGCGAGGCTGCTCTGTTGCAAAGACCCCCAAACCTTGATGACAGCTGCTCTCAGCTTGCTTTCAGGGTGTGAACTGTGAGCCCCTGAAACTCACAGCGGAGCCCCAATGCCTAGCAGGTAGAAATCGAGCCGTACCGACGCAGAGCGTCTTAGAATAAAAAAAAAAAAAAGCAACAGTTAAAAAGGCAAAGTAAGGTCATCAAAGCAGGCTTGGCCCTAAGCAGCAAGATGGACATCCTTGTAAAAAAAACTGAGGGACAACCTTGCTGGCTCGGTCAATTATGTGTCTTGAATTCGGCTCAGATCATGATCTCAGGGTCTGGGGGTTCGAACCCAGGGTGCCGGGCTCTGTGCTCACAGCGCGGAACCTGCTTGACATCCTGTCTGTCCCTCCCCAAATAAGTATTAACTTTAAAAAATTTCTAAAAATGTGAAATCTCAACACACAGAAAGGTCACGTAACAACACACGGACAGAACCACCGTTTACACACCCAAGAAGCCAGCGGAGCATCGACAACTGTGAACCCCCCCTGGTCCCTCGCCCCTCCCCCCCTCCCCCCCCCATCTGAAGCACACTGGTCACTCAGTGGACCTCTGCATCTGAACCGCCCCGATCCCTCGCCGGCCCGGGCCCACGCACTTACCCTTGGCCGTGTCGTACACGCCGAAGTAGGCCGCCCGGTAGATGATGATGCCCTGCACCGACACGTTGAAGCCCTGGTACAGGCCCCGGATGCCGTCAGACTTGGTGATCTTGACCAGGCAGTCTCCCAGGCCCTTGAACTCCCGCTCGGTGCCCGACTTGCCCACGTCGGCGGCCAGACGGGTCCTGGCGAAATCCAGCGGGTACACGAAGCACAGCGACGTGGCTCCGGCCGCCCCGCCCGACGCCAGGTTGCCGGCGAAGTACCTCCAGAACTGCGTGTGCTTGTCCACGCCCCCCAGGAAGATCTGCTTGTACTTATCCTTGAAGGCGAAGTTGAGCGCTTGCGTGGGGAAGTAGCGGATGACGTTGGCCAGGTTGCCCCTCCAGAAGGACAGGACGCCCTGCTCCTTGGGGATGCGCACGATGCAGTCCACGATGCCCTTGTACTGCTTGTCGGCGGCGATCTGCTTGCTGGCGTGCTGCACCTGCAGGGCGGGCGGGCGCGCGCGCGCTGGCAACAGGGCTGCCCAGGACAGGCGCGCCCCCGAGCGGCGCCTGGCCGCCCCCACCGCTCCCGGCGGCAAAAGGCGCTCCACGGTAACGACTCTTCCGTCATCCGCCCCCACCTCCCAGGCGCACGCGCGCCGGTGCCCTCCCGGCGCAGACCGCGCCTGCGCGACCGCGGACCCGCCCCCACGCCTGCAGCAGCGCCCACGTGACCCCGCGCGCCCGGCCCGGCCCCGGAACCCGGCGGCGCGCGGACAAAGCGGCGCGGCCTCGCACTTCCGGCGCCCGCCCGTCTGCAGGCTCCGCTGCACGCGGCCCGCCGGGCCTGATGCCCCCCTCCCCGCTCCCCGACTCCGGGCCCCCCACCGGGCGCACGCCGACCCCCCCTCCCCCCACCCCCGTCCCCGCGCACACACACACACACACATACATACACACACACCTGCAGCAGCAGCTTAACCCGCTCGATCGGGGCCACCGCCGTCTTGGAGATGGCGGCGGCGATGCCTCCGGCCAGGAAGTCCTTGGCGAAAGAGATGGCCTGTTCCGTCATGGTGGCGGGGCGGGCGGCAAGGCGAGAGGAGTGCGGGGTGCGGGCGCGGAGAGCCGGAGGGTGGGCGCCGTTGGCTCAGCCCTGCCGCCGCCGGGACCGAAAAGACGGGGCGGCCAGCGCGCAGCCGCTAAGGGGACGACGCCCCGCCCCGCGCCCCCGCCCGCCGCCACCATTGGCTGCGCCGCGCGCCGGCGCCCCGCCCCTCCCCGCGCGCCGCGCCCCCGCGGCCTGCCGGGAGCCGCTCTGCGCCCCGCCCCGCGGCCCCGAGCGCCGCGCCCATTGGTCGCGCCGCTGCTGCCGGCCGCGCGCCTCGCCCCGGGGCATGGCGGGAGCCGGGCCCCGCCCATGCGCCGTGCGGGCCTGGTGGAGGCGGGGGGGGGGGGGGGGTTGGCTCGGCCGGCACCGTGACCTTGTCAAGGTCACGCTGGGGCAGGAGCGCGCGCGGCCGAGGGAGCAGGCTGGGGGGCGCTGGGTTCCCGCGCTCGGGCTCCTCCCAGACGCTGCGAGACGCTCGTCCCGGCGGCCTCCGATGCCCGGCTGTGACCTGCACGCTCGTGCCGGAGACGCCCGAGCGCCAGCCGCGACCCTGGGCTCTCCCTGCTGACCTCTGAGGTCAGGTCTCGACCCCAGCGCTCGCCCCGAAGACCTCGGGCCCTGACCCCGACCTGCTGCCTCTTCTCGCTGACCGGTGCTCCGCCGCGGCCCTTCCGCTGTCGTCCCCTAAAACCCTCTCTGAGCCGCGACCGCGACCCCTCGCTGCCGACGCCCGAGGTCCGGTCGCCACCCCCCACGCTCACCCTGAGGCTCTTCGGGCTGCACCGCTGGCTGCCCCTGCCCGTCCGTAACCGGAACACCCGGAGCCCCCCAGGCTGGCGCGCCCCCCTGCCCGAGACCCCAGACCGTCCGGGCTCTGCTGGCGCTCAGTCCCCCTGGAGGGCCCGTCCGTGCCCTTGGCGGCCCTCCCCGCAGGGGGCCCTTGCTCCCCCAGCCGCACACGTGGCACACGCGTGCCCGCCTTTGCGCACACGCGTGCCTGCGTGGCCCGGTACCCACCCGTGCGCCCCCAGCAGCGCCTCCCTGCGGGGAAGCTCACCAGCCCAGACGGCTTAAAACGTGGTGGGCTTTTTACTGACTCGCGAGCGAACGTCCCGAGTAGGAAACGCATCGTCTGCTCGGTTTTACGTGCTGTAAACTGAAAGCTCGACAATAGATCCTGGGAGCGATCCTCGCCCGGGGATTGTCTTCCTGTTTGTTTTCCTTCCTGCCCTCTGCTTCCTTCCCCTTTTCTCTGTGCTCGCCACACTGTGGGCTCCCGTGTCCCCAGTAGCAGGTGAAAACCTCTGGTACTGGATGGGTCAGCGCCCGGGAAAGCCCCGGGCACCACTGCGCCGTGTCCTTGCCAACGCCCGCCTCTGTTCTGTGCTGACCTCCAGGACAGGCCGGTCCTGCTCAGGGCGCCTGAGGCTGGCCGGCAGTGCAGACGCTGACCCTGTTGCGGCGGCGGGGGAGGGGGTGGGGGAGGCACTCAGAAGTAGCTTAAGTGGTGACAGGGTCTGGGCCCCTGAGCACGGCTGTGGGGAGGGCCTTGGAGGTTCTGGCACATTCTCGAGGCTTCGCAGGGACGGGAAGTGGAGAATGTCCCCCGAAGACGCAGCCCCACGGCCACCGGGAGCAGCCAAGGGGCTCTGCAGCGGGAGGCGGTGGGGATGCTCGCCGGGGACCAGGCAGCTAGCTCAGGGGGCTGGAGCTGGGCGCTCCCAGGTGAGAGCAGCATCAGCCCGTCTGGGCTGGAAGGGACCCTGGGAATGATCATCACCGCCCAGCGTCTTATGCAGGTGGGGGCGGTTCCCGCCCGGCCCGCTCCCCTTCCCCCGGCTCCTGCGCTCCGCCTGGATTCCCAGTGACCACCCCAGCGGGCAGCACTGAGCGCCATAGTCCCTGGAGCCCCATGGTCCCTGGAGAATGCTTCTGGGACGAAGGAAGACGCACAGTCTCTTTCCCTCATCGCTAATCGGTGTCCAGAACACGTTTTTCCGCGGCGGGTCGACTCAGGCACTCCACTGTGTGTCCTTTGTGTCTCTGTGGTTGGGGGGGGGGGGGATGTGCGTGGGTGCCCCCCAAGAGGGCAGCGGCGTCTCCAACACCAGAAACCCAGAACCCCCTGTACCTGGGGACAGCCGGTCTGGGGAGACTGCCCCCCTGAGACAGGCAAGGGGGAGAGGATGCCCGAAAGGGGCTGGTGGGGGGACGCAGCGTGGGCGGGGTCCTGCAGAGGCTCACGTTTCCCGCCTCCTGTGGGGAGGCTCAGAAGGGTCCCCATTGCTAAGAATTAAGCCAGCGGTTGGAAGGAGCTGGAGGTCAGCCTTTGCTGGGCAGTCGAAGCTTAAATCTGCTTCCCCAGAGCATCTGAGAAATGGGCCTATTAATTAAAAAAAAAAAAAAAAAGATTTTAATGAAAACGCATTTTAAGAGACCATGCGTGGGGTGCCTGGTGGCTCAACGGAGTATGTGTCTGACTTTGGCTGAGGTCAAGATCTCACGGTTCGTGGGTTCGAGCCCCACGTCGGGCTCTGTGCTGACAGCTCCGAGCCGGGAGCCTGCTTCGGATTCTGTGTCTCCCTCTCTCTCTGTCTGCCCCTCCCCTGCTCGCGCTCTGTCTCTCTCTCAACAATGAGTGAATGAATGTCACCTGGAGGGTGGGTCTCAGGTCAGCCACACAACTCCTACCTCCTCCGTTCGTCAAGACCACAGATGCTTGAAACTCCTTTGCACTCGGTGCCCATACACTATACGTTCTTTGACTCCTCTAAACATACTTTTTGCCCAATATTCCTCGTTTTAAAGTTATTTATTTTGTTTTGAGACAGAGTGCAAGCAGGGGAGGGGCAGAGACACAGAGGGAGAGAGAGCATCCCAAGCAGGCCCCATGATGTCAGCTCAGAGCCCCGTGTGAGGCTCGAACCCACGAACGGTGAGATTATGACCTGAGCCAAAGTCAAGAGTCACACGCGTGACTGCCGGACCACCCAGGCAGCCCGTTTTTTCACAATATTCCTAATAAAAGAAAACCCAGGACGTATAGTACGGAGGTCACACGTTCTCTTCCTATTTTGGGGATGTTTTGCCACAAGAAGTTCCGCCAGACACAGACGTGGGAGGGTGAGCGGTGCGTGGAAACCGTGGACCTTTCTCCACCCTCTCTGATGTTATGGGCCTGTTGCTTTCGGCCCGGGGCCTCCCTCCGGTGGGTCCTTGGTTTACGGGCACACTTGTGGGTGTGCAAACTCCGGGCGGGCTGAGCTCTGCGCGGGGCGGCCCAGGCACGTGGCTGGTCGAGGTCGTTGGGAACAGACGCGGTGTCCTTGCCAGGGCTGTGCGGCCAGGCTGACACATAAAACGTGCCCTGCAGGGCCTGGCCCCTCCAGGATGGGGGTGGGGGGGGCGGGGAGGCAGACCGGGCGGACCAAGGTGACTGGGTCAGCGTCACGCGGCTCTGCCCGGCCGGGGCTGGCACCAGGCGGGTGTGTCCCTCCAGGCTGCTGAGCACCAGCCAGGGGTGGGGGGTGGGGGAGGGGACCCAGGGCAGGAGCAGTGCTGTTTTACTGCGGGTCAGGTCGCCCCACAGACAGCGGCACTGGGGGATGAAGGAGGCTGGAGCCCTTCACCTGTGTCCTTACATGGAGGGGGGTGGGGAGGAGGCAGGAGACGGGGGGACCCACCAGACGGCACCGCCCCCCCCCTCGGATCAGCCTTTCATTCCTTTTTCCATACCAGCCTCCCTCGGACACACGACTTCTGATTAAAACAAAAAAAAATTGGGATAGTCTGGGGGGCTCAGTCAGTTCAGCGTCGGACTTCGGCTCAAGTCAAGATCTCGTGGTTCCTGAGTTCAACCCCTGCATCAGGCTCCGCGCTGACAGCTCGGAGTCTGGAGCCCGCTTCCAATTCTGTGTCTCCTCCTCCCTCGATCACACTCTGTGTGTGTGTGTGTGTCTCTCTCTCAAAAATAAATACAAAATTTAAGAAAATTAGAGAAAAAAGAATTAATGTCTGTGTGGAAATCTAGAATTATAATCCACATGTAGTATATACATTACAAGTGCGTAGCTACAGAATTATATAAAACACACACAATGTATCTTATTTATATAAAACACATTTGTACACAGGGGAAACTAATTTGCGTGTAATTGTGTGTTTTTATGAGTTATGTACAGTGGCTTGTAGGCGGAAAGTGTGAGCGAAATGACTCCCGTCGGCGCCTGGGGGGCTCAGTCCTTTGAGCCTCGGACTTGGGTTCAGGTCATGGTCTCAGGCTGCTGAGTTCGAGTCCCGCGTCGGGCTCAGTGCGGGGCCTGCTTGGGATCCTCTCTCCCTACCTCTGCCCCTCCCCTGCTGGCTCTCTCTCTCTCTCTCTCTCTCTCTCTCCCCCAAAAAGAAACATTCAAGATAAGTAAATAAATCAATGAAGGTGTCCGTGTGTGTTTTTATAATCATCGTACGATGGCCTGACGACGAGAGAAATTAGCGAAATACCCAGCAGACTCCAGCGGGAAATAGGTCGCTTGGGGACACAGGCGGCCAGCAGGCCTCTTGACCTGTTAAACCGCCGCGTGAACCACCAGCTCCCTAGACACGACTTCGGATGCTTTTTGTGGACGGAAGCGGCCCTGCGGCTCAGCATCTGGGCAGAGAGGGTAGGAGAGAGGACGCCCCAGGATCCCCCCCAGCATCTGGGCAGAGAGCGTGGGACACGGGGAGCCCCAGGATACCCCCCCAGCATCCCGGCAGAGAGGGTAGGAGAGAGGACGCCCCAAGATCCCCCCCAGCATCCGGGCAGAGAGCGTGGGACACGGGGCGCCCCAGGATCCCCCCCAGCATCCCGGCAGAGAGCCTGGGACACGGGGCTCCCCAGGATCCCCCCCAGCATCCGGGCAGAGAGCCTGGGACACGGGGCTCCCCAGGACCCCCGCCCCCCCCCAGCATCTGGGCAGAGAGCGCGGGACACGGGGCGCCCCAGGATCCCCCCCAGCATCTGGGCAGACAGCATGGGACACGGGGCGCCCCAGGATCCCCCCCCCAGCATCCCGGCAGAGAGGGTAGGAGAGAGGACGCCCCAAGATCCCCCCCAGCATCCCGGCAGAGAGCGCGGGACACGGGGCTCCCCAGGATCCCCCCCAGCATCCGGGCAGAGAGCGTGGGACACAGGGCGCCCCAGGATTCCCCCCCCACCAGCATCTGGGCAGAGAGAGCAGGACACGGGGCGCCCCAGGATCCCCCCCAGCATCTGGGCAGAGAGCGTGGGACACGGGGAGCCCCAGGATCCCCCCCAGCATCCCGGCAGAGAGGGTAGGAGAGAGGACGCCCCAAGATCCCCCCAGCATCCCGGCAGAGAGCGCGGGACACGGGGCGCCCCAGGATCCCCCACCTCAGCATCTGGGCAGAGAGCGCGGGACACGGGGTGCCCCAGGATCCACCCCCCCCAGCATCCCGGCAGAGAGGGTAGGAGAGAGGACGCCCCAAGATCCCCCCCAGCATCTGGACAGAGAGCGTGGGACACGGGGCTCCCCAGGATCCCCCCCCCCCCAGCATCTGGGCAGAGAGCGCGGGACACGGGGCGCCCCAAGATCCCCCCCCAGCATCCCGGCAGAGAGCGCGGGACACGGGGCGCCCCAGGATCCCCCCCCCCGCCCCCCCAGCAGCAGCCAAGTGGCCGGGGCCTCAGATGAGCGCCTGAGGGCACGGCCCTCCTGTCCACGCGGCCTGCCCCAGGTCGGGACCCACAAAGGAGCTCAGAGCAAGTGCGTTTTGCTGGTTTAATCCGTCTGGTTACACAAGCTGATCCGAGTAACTGTTGCACCTGACGCCCAACTTCCAGCCCCCTCCCCCCCCCCCACCCCACCCCCCATCAGCCTCCCGGGAGAGCGTCTCGCGCTGGCAGCCTCAGGGCGCCGACGACGCTCTGGTGCCCAGAACCACGTCCAGCCTGTCCCCCGCCTGCGCCACCTGCACGTCCCGGAACCCATGCTGCCCCAGCAGGCTGCGGTACTCGGCCAGGCTGCGCTCCCTGCCCTGGGCCCGCACCAGCGCGTTCAAGGCCGCCGGCAGGCTGGCCCGGGCCGCTCGCCGTTCGTCCAGGGCCGTTTCAACCACCAGGAGGCCACCGCCTGCGGACAACAGAGCCAGAGGGAGTCGTGGGCAAGATTCAGCGCAGGGCCAGTCAGCGACGATGGGCGCTCGGAACTACTTTCGGGGAGGCCGAGGGCAGCGGAGGCCAAGGACGCCAGCGCGCGGGGAGGGCGAGGCGACCGCGCGCGCGCCAGGCCCGTGGGGAGGCCGAGGCCGGCGCGCACCCGTGGAACCAGAGAAGGGCAGAGAGAGACAGAGACACGGAGGGAGAGAGGGGAACACAGGCAGATGGACAGGGGAGCAGCCGGCAGTCTCAGGGCCCAGCCTGGGGGTGTGGGGGGAGGGTGCCCGGTGCACAGGGGCACGGATTCAGGGCGTGGGGTAAACAAGCCCGGGGCAGGGGGTGCAGCACGCACGATCCCATCAGGCAGCGCGCATTCACTCTGGGAATGCCCCCAGCAGGCTGCCTGGCTCCGGGAACTCTGGGTGATGGCCGCACGAGAGCGGGAGCTTCAAGCACAAAGTGGGTGCGTGTGCAAGCCTGTGTGCGCACGCGTCTGTCTGGGGTCTACTTGTTTCCAAAAGCGTTCATGACGGAGAAACCAGGCCAGGCAAACAGCACCCTCGATCAAAAGAGGCCGGGAGGAAACTCGTGTATGTTTGCCCCTTTTCTGTGTGTGTGTGTGTGTGTGTGTGTGTGTGTGTGTTTTAATTTTAAAAAGTTTATTTATTTTAGGGGGAGGGGCAGAGGCGGAGGGGGACGAGGAATCCCAAGCAGGCCCCCCAGAGTCAGCACAGACCCCACCCGGGGCTCGATCTCACGAACCTGAGCCGAAACCAGGAGTCGGACGCTAAGCTGCCTGAGCCACCAGAGGTCCCTGCCGATTTTGTCAAAGGGGGATCCGCAGAAAAGGGACAGAGGAGACAGGGACACAGCAGTGACACAAGTGGCTGGCTTCCGCTGCGTCTCCTGCTGTTGGTGGTACGCATTTGACGGACGTGGGATCGGGCGTTTGCTCCCCCGGTATCGTAACAATCTGGGTTTTTCAAGGTAACATATGCCTGCGGTTCAATGGCCCGACTCCGAAAGACTGAATGTTCACACTGGGCGCTTGGAGGGGCGCCTGGGTGGCTCCGTGTAGCGTCTGACTTCGGCTCAGGTCATGATCTCACAGCTCGTGAGTTCGATCCCCGCGTCGGGCTCTGTGCTGACGGCTCGGAGCCTGGAGCCGGCTTCGGATTCTGCGTCTCCGTCCCTCTCTGCCCCTAACCCCCTCACATTGTGTTTCTGTGCCTCTCAAAATTAAATCAACATTAAACACACACACAAAACCAGGCACTTTGAGCTCTTTCCTGCAGCCCCTATGTTGCAAGGACCTGAATATTTACGGAGCGGCTCCAGCCAGCAGGGGAGAGGGTCGGTGGACCCCTGCACCCTCCCCACCTCCCCCCCCCCCCAACCCTGCACAGAATAAACCGAGGAGCAGCTTAACTGCCTCCACGCTGTCTCCTGAGGGAAGTAAGAACTCAGGGCTCGTTCCCCACCCCGCCTCCTCTCCAGCGGATGATACAGTGTTGCTGCTTTGTGAGTGCTTATTCCCGGCGGGCTCTGTTCCAGGCCCAGGGAATGCAGCCGGGACTAAACAGGCACAGACGCGCCCTCCAGGGACACATCCTCCTGCTCAGCAGCCTGACTGTCCGTGTGACCTGTAAAAATCTGCCTCTCCATGCCAGTGAGCCTGTCCTGAGGCTGCGGTAACACATGACCACAGACCAGTCATTTACTCTCTCCTCAGCCATGCAAGTCACAACTCTGAGACCCAGGAGGGGCAGGACCGCGGAGATCCAGGCAGGGCAGGGGTGCTGAGATCCAGGCAGAAGCACTGAGACCCAGGTGGGACAGGACCACTGAGATCCAGGAGGGACAGGACCACTTAGATCCAGGCAGGGCAGGGCCACTGAGACCCGGGGGGGCAGGACCACAGAGATCCAGGGGGGCCGGGCTGTGCTCCCTCCAGAGGCTCCAGGGGAGGGTCCTTCCTGCCTCTTCCAGCTTCTGGGGCTCCAGGCGTCCTTGGGTTCGTGGCCGCGTCCCTCCCGTCTCTGCCTCTGTCTTCACGTGGCTTCTCCTCTGTGTCCGTGTGTCCCCTTCCGTCTCTTACAAGGACACCTGCCGTTGGCTTAGGGCCCCCCCTCATCCAGGATGGGCTCATCTGAGATCCTTCACTTACTCCCATCTGCAGACGCCCTGTTTCCGGATGACTTCCTGTTCGCGTGTTCCCAAACGCTCGGGTAGATTTGCCAACACGTTGCGATACTGTTTCCAAACCCTGGGACGCGTGACGTAACTCATCTGGGCCCCCGTCTCTCGGTGTCCGGCCCCCCGGGGCCTGTCCCCACCCCTCCCCCGTCCCCGCCTGGGCCGCCACCTGGGGCCCCCGCCTTGTCCCGCGCCCGAGCAGCTCTGGTGACCAATTCCGGGCCGTCTGTCTCTCCTTCCCCCCAGATCGTCTCCAGGAGCCTGCTCGGAATGGCAGGGGTGGGCGTCGGGCACATCGAGTCCACAAACGTCTGTGGGACTTTTCTGCGTCCACACATGTGACCCAGGAATGTGGGCGTCTGTGCAAATAGGTTTCCCGCGAACTTATCACACGGCCACGCTGCTCTTGAGGGACCCTGGGTGCTGCTGGTGCCACTTCCTGGTGTGTGACTGCATTTCCACACATGCTCGTCCCTGGGTCCCCAGCATCCTGAAACACCAGCTTGTGCCCCAGACGGGATGGGTGGTTTCCCAGCTTCCTGGTCACGGGGCGGTGCTGAGCCCGGAGCCACAGATAAGAGGAGACGGGCTTCCCGGGTCTGCAGGGCATCAGCGCCCTCCAGGGGAGGGGCTGGGTATTTGGGCAGTGGGGCCATGGCTCATGTTAGAGTCGTTAGGGCGGGGCCACAGGGCCAGATCATCGTTGGGCCTCATTCCGCGTGGTCCTGTGAAGGTGCCTTTTGGACGAGATTATCATCTAAATGTGCGACCTGGGGCAAAACAGCTGGCCCTCCGTGGTGTGGGTGGGCCTCGTCTAATCAGTTGAAGGCCTCAAGAGAAAACACACCGCCATCCCCCCCCACCCCCAGAGGAGGGAATTCTGCCTCCAGCCAGTGTTGGGACTAGTCCCAGGTCTCCGGCTGCCTGCAGATTTGGGGAGTCCCAGCCTACACGATTGCACTTGACCCTTGCTTCGCTCTTTGTGCAAAATACCAGAGCAAAAATGACGGTTGTTTCCGGCCAAGTGGAAAGTGAACTGCTGTTTCGTGTTCCCTAACCGCACGGGGAGGTAACAGAAGTGTCTTTCATGTCACAAGGCGCTCGGGGCACCGGAATACGAGCTGCGCTTTGCGCCACTGGGACCTCGGAGGCCCGGGAAGGGGCCCCCGGGCGGGGGTTGGCTATGCCCTGCTCCAGGCCCCCTGGGACACAGGCTGGGGCGTCCGGGGAAACCTCCGAGCCTGAGAACACAGATGCCGGCACTTCCTGGGGCCAGGACGGGGAGACTCGGGTGAGACGGTCCCAAAGCTGCGGCCGCCCTCCTGGCGCCTCCTGCACATCCGCAGGGGCCGGCAGAGCGCGTGCGGGGGCGCGGGGGGGGCGCCTGGCTACTCGGTAAAACCCTCCCTTTCCCTCTCTGCAAGCGGAGGGAGGCCGCGCAGGGGCAGGGGTCTCACCTGGCTTGCAGCTGCGGGACACCCGGCTCAGTAGCTCGTGCACTCTGTCGTCCGCCCAGTCGTGGAGAATTCTGGAAAGGACGTACAGCTGTGCGTCCGGGAGGTCGTCCTTGAAAAAGTCACCTGGTTGGAACAGGAGACGTCAGGAGTTGGGGACACCAGGGCTGGCGCTCCACGGCGCGGACACGGGGCCGCGCCGCTCTCCGCCCCGCTCCGAGAAATGCCGTGTCCCCAACCCCAACACGTTCCAGTCCTAACCCCGGGTCCCATGGCGCGTCGGCCCCGGGCGGTGCCACGGCGGTCGCGAGTGCCGGGTCGGCTCCCGCCTTCACAGCTGCCCCTGGAAGTTCTCCGCCACGTCTGACTCCAGGCTTTCCCGCGCCAGCTCTTGGGTGACTTCCCTTGGTGCCCTTGGTTGGTCGTGGAACCTGTGAACGCCCACTTGCGCCCTCGCACGCCCCCGCCCGCCCCCTCGCACGCCCCCGCCCGTGCCCTCGCGCCCCCCTCGCACTCCCCACCTGCCCCTTGCGCCCTCGCGCCCCCCCCCCGCCTGCGCCCTCGCACGCCCCCGCCTGTGCCCTCGCGCCCCCCTCGCCTGACCCCTCGCACCGTCCCCTCCCGCCCCCTTGCACGCCCCCCTGACCGTGCCCCCTCGCACGCCCCCGCCTGTGCCCTCGCGCCCCCCTCGCACTCCCCACCTGCCCCCTTGCGCCCTCGCGCCCCCCCCCCGCGCCTGCGCCCTCGCACGCCCCCGCCTGTGCCCTCGCGCCCCCCGCGCCTGACCCCTCGCACCGCCCCCTCCCGCCCCCTTGCACGCCCCCCTGACCGTGCCCCCTCGCACGCCCCCGCCTGTGCCCTCGCGTCCCCCCGCCTAAACCCTCGCGCCCCACCCCACCTGCACGCTCGCACGCCCCTGCCTGCGCCCTCACACGCCCCTGCCCGTGCCCTCGCGCCCCCCTCGCACTCCCCACCTGCCCCCTTGCGCCCTCGCCCCCCCCCCCGCCTGCGCCCTCGCACGCCCCCGCCTGTGCCCTCGCGCCCCCCCACCTGTGCCCCCGGGTCCCCCCGCCTAAACCCTCGCGCCCCACCCCACCTGCACCCTCGCACGCCCCTGCCTGCGCCCTCGCATGCTGCCTGCCCCTTTGCACGCCCCCCCACTTGCGCCCTCGCGCCCCCCCCCCCCACCTGCACCCTTACTGCTTCCACACACACACACAGATATCACGCGGCCCAACGCCGACCCAGAGCGCAGAGAAAGCAGCGTTTACCTGGCACAAAGCAGAGGCGCTCTGGCTGCCGTCCCTCGGGGTGAAAACTCGACACGTGCTCGATGACCTCCGGGAGGTCAAACACGGTCACCTTCAGACGCGGGTACTCCCGGGCCAGCTCTCGGGCCAGCGCACCTGTGCAGCCTGCGGGGATGCAAAGACACACACACACACACACACGGTCACCTGACCCGCCCAGCGCACCACAGCCCTGGCGGGTCTCCAAGATGACCGCTTGGCAAAACCAGAATGAGGTCTGAGAACACGGCTGGAGGCCCGGTCTGCGAAAGGAAGCCAGCGGCGGGCAGAGATCTCTGATGTCTCACGCAGCCCTTGGGACCTTGCTGGCCCAGCGCACATCAGTGGGGGTGGGGTGGGGGGGGGGGCACAGACGCACAGAGGGAGCATCAGAGCCCAGCTGGGAAGGGAGGAAGCCACACTCTTATCATCTCCTTTCCGCTGCCGGAATGTGGATGACATGGCTGGCGCCACAGCAGCCACTCTGGGCCACCAGGAGGACCAGTGTGCAGGTGGCAGGGAAATGAAAGCCAGCAGCTCTGGGCTCCCCCTGGGACCCCTAATCCCACTGTACCCCTTGGGCAGGCATCAGCTCACGTCTGCTGCCCTGGGGTAAGGAGCGAGTTGGAATAGGGTGGCAGGTACATATGTGGGCATAATTAGACCCGACAAGACGGGGTCAGATGGCTCTGTGATCCTCTCCCCCAAATCGGTGGCCAGCAGAAAGGGCCCCATAACCTCCAGGACCCACCCCTAGGGCCTCCTTGGACTTGCGGATGTCCATCCAAGTCCCGGCACCCGCCACAGCCAAATTCCCGGCCTTATGCTCGTAAAGCCGTAAACCCGCTTTGGACGTCTTCTCAGCAGATGAGGTGGCCACGACCTAACGCAAGAAATGCACTGAGCCCTGCGCACCCGTTGCCTGGCGGGGGGCGGGGCGTGGTACTCACCTCCCAGGTCACAGGCAGAGGTGAATCGGGACAGATCGAAGGCCGTGGCCACCTGGCGAGCTGTCAGCTGGGTGAGGCCGTGCATGGCTCGCATGAAACGCAGCCTCCGGTCCCTGCTCTGAAACAGAACGGGGTTTGAGGAGACCCACACGGGGGCCCAGGGGAGCCTGCGCACTGGCTGTGGTCCCACCCCGGGGGGGGGGGGGGGGTTCTGAGGGTAGGGAGCTCCACAGGGAAAGGCCTGGGGGGGGGGGGGGGGTTGGGCCTGCAGGGCTGCAGGGGAGGGGCCAGGAGGTCAGAGCCTGCAAGGCAGGGGGTTCAGGCAGCAGGGCCTGCAGGAGAAGGGGTTTAGGGGTCAGAGCCTGTGGCGGGGGGAGGAGGGAGGGGGGTAGGGCCTGCAGGGGAGGGGAGAGAGGGTCAGAGCCTGTCGGGCAGGGGGTTGGGGGTGCAGGCCTGTGGGGGAGAAGTGGGATCAGAGCCTGCAAGGCAGGGGGTTCA
Source organism: Leopardus geoffroyi (assembly GCF_018350155.1). Taxonomy (NCBI): domain Eukaryota; kingdom Metazoa; phylum Chordata; class Mammalia; order Carnivora; family Felidae; genus Leopardus; species Leopardus geoffroyi. The sequence goes on from NC_059343.1 coordinate 959,652, forward strand.
GGCAGCAGGGCCTGCGGGAGAAGGGGTTTAGGGGTCAGAGCCTGTGGGGGGGGGGGGTTGGGGGTGCAGGCCTGTGGGGGAGAAGTGGGATCAGAGCCTGCAAGGCAGGGGGTTCAGGTAGCAGGGCCTGCGGGAGAAGGGGTTTAGGGGTCAGAGGCTGTGGGGGGGGGGGAGGGAGGGGGGGTAGGGCCTGCAGGGGAGGGGGGAGAGGGTCAGAGCCTGTCGGGCAGGGGGTTGGGGGTGCAGGGCCTGTGGGGGAGAAGTGGGATCAGAGCCTGCAAGGCAGGGGGTTCAGGCAGCAGGGCCTGCGGGAGAAGGGGTTTAGGGGTCAGAGCCTGTGGGGGGGGGTTGGGGGGGCAGGGCCTGCAGGGGAGGGGGAGGGGGTCAGTACCTGCGGGGGAGGGGGTTGGGGGGGCAGAGCCTGCAGGGGAGGGGGTCAGAGCCTGCGTGGGGGGGAGCGGGAGGGGGTCAGAGCCTGTGGGGGGGGCGGGAGGGGGGTGGGGGGCAGGGCCTGCAGGGGAGGGGGGAGAGGGTCAGAGCCTGTCGGGCAGGGGGTTGGGGGTGCAGGGCCTGCTGGGGAGGGGGTCGGGGGTCAGAGCCTGCAGGGGGAGGGGGGCAGGGCCTACAGGGGAGGGGGGAGAGGGTCAGAGCCTGTCGGGCAGGGGGTTGGGGGTGCAGGGCCTGTGGGGGAGAGGGGGGATCAGAGCCTGCAAGGGAGGGGGTTCAGGCAGCAGGGCCTGCAGGAGAAGGGGTTTAGGGGTCAGAGCCTGTGGGGGGGGGGAGGAGGGAGGGGGGTAGGGCCTGCAGGGGAGGGGGGGAGAGGGTCAGAGCCTGTCGGGCAGGGGGTTGGGGGTGCAGGGCCTGCAGGGGAGGGGGTCGGGGGTCAGAGCCTGCAGGGGGAGGGGGGCAGGGCCTACAGGGGAGGGGGGAGAGGGTCAGAGCCTGTCGGGCAGGGGGTTGGGGGTGCAGGGCCTGCAGGGGAGGGGGTCGGGGGTCAGAGCCTGCAGGGGGAGGGGGGCAGGGCCTACAGGGGAGGGGGGAGAGGGTCAGAGCCTGTCGGGCAGGGGGTTGGGGGTGCAGGGCCTGTGGGGGAGAGGGGGGATCAGAGCCTGCAAGGGAGGGGGTTCAGGCAGCAGGGCCTGCAGGAGAAGGGGTTTAGGGGTCAGAGCCTGTGGGGGGGGGAGGAGGGAGGGGGGTAGGGCCTGCAGGGGAGGGGGGAGAGGGTCAGAGCCTGTCGGGCAGGGGGTTGGGGGTGCAGGGCCTGCAGGGGAGGGGGTCGGGGGTCAGAGCCTGCAGGGGGAGGGGGGCAGGGCCTACAGGGGAGGGGGGAGAGGGTCAGAGCCTGTCGGGCAGGGGGTTGGGGGTGCAGGGCCTGCAGGGGAGGGGGTCGGGGGTCAGAGCCTGCAGGGGGAGGGGGGCAGGGCCTACAGGGGAGGGGGGAGAGGGTCAGAGCCTGTCGGGCAGGGGGTTGGGGGTGCAGGGCCTGTGGGGGAGAGGGGGGATCAGAGCCTGCAAGGGAGGGGGTTCAGGCAGCAGGGCCTGCAGGAGAAGGGGTTTAGGGGTCAGAGCCTGTGGGGGGGGGGAGGAGGGAGGGGGGTAGGGCCTGCAGGGGAGGGGGGAGAGGGTCAGAGCCTGTCGGGCAGGGGGTTGGGGGTGCAGGGCCTGTGGGCGAGAGGGGGGATCAGAGCCTGCAAGGGAGGGGGTTCAGGCGGCAGGGCCTGCGGGAGAGGGGGTTTAGGGGTCAGAGCCTGCGATGGAGGGGATTCGGGGGTCAGAGCCTGCGGAGGAGGTGGGTCTGGGGGGGGTCAGAGCCGGGCGGGGAGGGGGTTCCAGGTATAAGGCCCAGCTGTTGGGTGGGGGGTTGGGGCACAAGGCCTGTGTGGGAGGGGCTTGGGGGGGCAGGGCCTTCGGGGGACAGGGGGTCTGAGCCTGGCTGGGAGGGGTTCGGGGTGCAGAGCTGGGCGGGGAGGGCGTTCGGGATGGAGGGCCCAGCTGGGAGGGGGTTTGGGGGACAGAGTCCGGCGGGGAGGGGGTTTGATGGGGGGGGTGCGGGGCCTGGCAGGTAGGGGGTTGGGGGCGAAGCCAGAGGGGAGTGATGGGGAGGGGATCTCATGGGGCAGAGCTGACCCAGGAAGGGGCCTGGGGGGATGGGCAGAGCGGGGCGGGGCAGGTGGGCAGAGCGGGGTGGGGCGGGTGGGCAGGGCCTGGCGTGAAGGGTGTTTGGTGGGGGGGGTGCAGGGCGGGGCGGGGAGGGGTTAGGTGGGGCCAGGCCGGGCCGGGCTGCGGGGGCATCTTGTGGGGCAGAAGGAACCAGAGTGGGGCAGAGCCCCGTGGGCAGAGCGGAGCAGGGGGTGCAGGGGAGGGGCGGGGCCGAGCTGAGTCCGGGGGGGTCCGGGGCGGCAGGGCTGAGTATAGCCCAGAGGAGCGGTTGGTCCTTCAGGATGTCAGCTGCCCTGGGATGTGCGGGACCTAACAGACGCCCGCATGTCCACATCTGAAGCCAGTGAATGGGGACCGTCACCCCGGAGGCCCCGCCAGCCCCGCGCAAGGTCTGGATGGGCAGGAAGCAGGAGAAGGGAAGGGGTCGGGGCCCCGCTGGCCCCTGCAGCCGTCACCGCACTCGCTGGTGACAGGCTGAGTGTTTACAGAGACACTGGCCCGGCTCCCAGCCCCCCGTGGGGCCCCGTGTGGCTTCTCTGTCCCTCCCGCCCTGTCTCTGTCTGTCTCCATGAGCGCGGGTCTCTCTGGGTCTCCGTCTTTGTGTGCCTCAGTCTTCGTCAGAGACACAACGTTTGTGTCCTCCCCCCACTGGCCCCGATTTCCTATGTGAAACCCCAACCCCCAAGGGGATGGTCTCAGGAGTGGGGGGGGGGCTCTGGGTGGGGTGGGTCACCGGGTCAGGATGGTGGGCCCCCGTGGGGGATTCGTGTCCTTCTAGAGTAGGCCTGCAGAAACCCCCGGCCCCTCCCACCCCGAGAGGACAGCCGTATGGGAGGCGGGAAGCAGGGGTGTCCGGACCCCGAATCTGCAGGCGCCTTGACTTGGATGGATTTCACCTCGGGAACCGTGACAAGGAACTGCGCGCTGTTTGTAAGCCTCCAGCCTTAGGAGCCCAACCGACGGGGACAGCCCGTCTGGGTCCCTGTCGCCCGGCCCTGATGCAGGCCCCGTGCTCTGGCAGACCCGTTCCTGCATCGTGCGGGGAGCCCGACCCGGGGCCCTACCTGCGCTCTGCCCTCAGCAAAGGCTGCCAGGGACGCAGGCGGCGGGTGGCCGCGCCCACCCCAAAGCACCCATCGGGTCCTGCCCTGCAGACGCAGCGCAGCTTTAACGTCAACTCCCAAAGGTTCCCCAAAGGGAAAGGGGAACGAGGGAGGGACAGCAGGAAGACTCTGCAGACCGAGCTCGCGCGACAGGGTCCGTGCGACGTAACCCCACGCGGGAAACGCGGTGCCTTCATTCCGTGCCACCTGCTGGGCCCTTCCTGCGAGAATCCCGTCCGCACCCCGCAGGCCCACGGCACCTGGCCGGCCCCCTCGCCACGCGCCACGCCCCCGCCAGGCCTCCCACCCACGCCGGCTGCCCGTGCGCCCCCCCCCCCCCCCCCCGTGATCCTGATGTCGCGACGGCCAACGGTCAGCGGTTTTGCAACACGGCCCGGTCAACCCGCCGGCCAGAGCGCGGATCCGTGCCCTTGGGTGCTTCTGTGGGGCACGCGGGGTCTGCACACAAGCGTCCTGATGTTCGCTACCTGAGACGGGTCCTCCGCCGGCCTCCCCGCAGCCGCGCGGGGTCCCTGTCGCACCGCAGACTCCAGGTCTGTGAACACGGTCCAGGCGTGCTCATCGTTGTACGCGACGAAGCCGTGGAGAGAACACGCACCCTCCGACGTCAGGTGCCGGCTTGCCAGCCGCGTGTTACCGTAACCTGACAAGAGAGGGGCGTCATGCGGGCTCCAGCGGGACGCCCCGGCGCACCTCACACGTGGGCAGCCACGGCCTGGCGTCCTGGGGGCTGGCGCCAACCTCACCCACCTGACCGGGGCACGACGCACGCTCAGGGGGCGGCCCCGCGGGGACACAGCCCAGAGGGGTTTCAAAGGTGTGGTTTGATGTCTAGAAGCAGCTGACTTGAAGTAAGGGAGGTGACCTTCAGCAATGTGGGTGGGCCCCATCTAATCAGTGGATGGTGTTAAAAGCAGTGATGAGATTTTGCCGAGGAAGAAGCAATTCTGCCTCAAGACTTAAGGGCCAGCATGTACTGACTTCCCAGCGGGCCGGCCGGCCTGCCCTACACATTTCAGGTGCCACAGCCCCGCCACTGAATGACCCACCGCCCTGCGATACACCGCCAGCTGTAGATCCCCTGGGTTCTAGTTCTCTGGAGAGCCGGCACTGGTGTGGGGCCCCTCCTCTCTCGCCCGAGCCATCTGTCAGCAGGACGTGGCCCCCCCATCCTGCATCTAGAGAACAGAGGCTGGGGGTGCAGGCAGGTGATGGTGGGTGAGACCCCTATCTGTGAACGGAAGGCCCCAGGGATCCTCCCAGGTAACAGTACATCCCACCCTTTAACACTTAACCGTTCTTAGTTCTTCGCCTTTGGCAGAGGACACACGTCCCATGCGCACACGGGAGAACTGTTCCCGGGGTTCTCCTGCAGAACCGTGCGAGGCGTGGGCCAAAATGTGGGAGAAGCTCCTGAGTGAGTGAAAGTCTGGACGCTGCAACTTTCTGGACGCTCGGTCATCAGAGACGAGAAGATCATTACAGTGGTCTGGCTGGGGGAGAGGTCTGCTTCCCAGGCTCCAAATCTTAACCACAGATTTCTACACCTGCCACAGAGGGCAGCTTCTGGGGCCTGGGCCAGCACCCCACTTTCCTCCTGGTCACAGAAGCAGAGCGGCCTCTCCTGCCCTGGGGTCCTGGACCCCCTGCCACTCCCAAGCTGCTCAGGGACCACCCATAGGACCCTGTGCTCTGAGACCAAGTGCCACAACGCTGTTTCAGGAAACACATTGTCATCCATCCATCATCCGTCCATCTATCTACTTACCCACCCACCCATCCATCCATCCATCCATCCACCTACCTACATAGCACCCATCCATCCACCTACCTGCCTATCCATCCATCCATCCATCCATCCATCCATCCACCTACCTATCCATCCATCCATCCATCCATGTAACCATCCACCTATCTACCCATCCACCCATCCATCTACCTCCCTATCCATCCACCCATCCATCAATCATCCATCCCTCCATCCATCATTCCCCTATATTTATCCATCCATTCATCCATCCATCCATCCATCCATCTAACCATCCACCCACCCACCTACCATCCA